>NC_041384.1:121509491-121533961 GCF_002162155.2 Triticum dicoccoides | reverse complement strand
GGGGGGGGGGTTCTCCTCTTTCTTTTTTTTACTTTTCTGTTTTAAATCATTTTAAATTACTTAGGCGTATTCGGATTTGTCTCGTCGTTCTGAGCAACTTTCATGTACAAATTATTTTCATCCGAGCTACAGATTATTTTATATTAAATTTTTAAAGATTTAAACAATATTATGAAATTATTATTAATTTGAAATTAAATATTAAAACGCTAGATGCACCCAGCACAGTGTACACAAAGTGTACGCAGTGACTGACAGCTGTGCCAGGGGGTCCCAGTTGACCAGTCAACGTTTGACTGGTCAACAGGGGGTGGGGCCCCTGTCATAGGTTGTTTACTTACTAACAAAATTAATTAGACTAATTAGGTTTCAAATAACTAATTAATCTATTAATTAATTAATTATTATGCTTATACATTTTTAACTAACTTTTTTTAAAAGGAAAGGGGGTTGGCCCCACGTGTAAGTGGCCCATAGGCCCAACGGGTTATCGGGCGCGGGCATGGGCGCCGGGGTGGACGTCGGGCGTCGGACCTGGGCGCGTCCAGCCGGGGCCGCAAGCGACGGCGGTGGAGCGCGGCGTGGCAGAGGGCGGGCGCGCGGACGTGCACGAGGGCGCGGCCCGCGAGCAGGAGGGCGCCGGTGGCTGCGGGGTTACGGGCAAGTGCAGGACGCCGGCGACAGTGCGAGAGACAGCAAGGCGCGAGTTGCGGTGTAGGGCGGCCTACGCGAGTGGGACACGGGGCGGAGGCAGCGGCATCGCGGCTGCAATGGAGCACGCGTGCGCGTCGCGACAGCGAGCGAGGCGAGGCATGTGCTGGCAAAGGCGGCCTCGGCGGCGCAACACACGGGAAAGCAGAAGGAGGCCGGTGCGCGCGCGGTGATGGAGATGGGCGCGGTGACCGCGGAGGATAGGGGACGGCGCGGGCGCGTTCAATCTACTGGGAGGAGAGGAGTGGAGAACGGTGGCTCACCCCCGTTTGCAGGGGATCGGGGGCCGGCGAGGCTCGACGACGACCGTCGAAGAAGAGGCGGGGCGGGGCGGTCCGGCGAGGGCAGCTCCAGGCGGCAACAATCCGGTGAGGGGGGTTTGGCGTGTCGAGGCGGTGGGACGCAGCGGCGGCGGGACGAAGCAGGCTACGGGGCGGCGTCGGGGATTGGGACAGCGAGCGCGTCGGGGATGGGGGCGCCGGCTGCCCCGATCCAGATCGGGTCGGGGGAAGGAGCGTGAGGGGATCGTGGGGGAGTGGGTTGGGCTCTAGGGTTCGGTGGAGTGGGGGTAGATGTAGGAGAGGTGGGCCGGCCCAGCGGTCCACTTGGGCTGAGGCCAAGTGAGATGGGAGGTCAGGGCTTTTCCTTTCTCTCTTTGCCTTTTTCTTTTTCTTAAACCCCTTTTTTGTAAATTGTAAAACTAAAAGAGTTTTGATGGAAACAGACTTGTCAACTAAAACAAGCACATTAAATCTAAGAGTCACAAAAAGTTCAAGGCCGAAAGTAGTTGTCCAACTATTTTTAGAAATTTAAGAGGCCAATTTTAAATGCTGCTGGATCACTAAATAATCTCCAGGGGCACTTTCGAAATCCAAAAGAGGTTGGTTCCAACATGACAAATATCACGGGATTATTTGCCACACTTTGAACATTTTAGTTTTCATCTTTGGCAAATTGGAATTTTTGACTTTAAATTTCGAGTTTGAATTTGAATTGGTTTTGAATCAAAGTGAGATTAACAATAGTAACAATGATGACTTGGCATCATTAGTAGGGTATTATTGTAGCTTGATTAACCGGGCATTACAGATGTTCAACAAATTGAAGAATTTGTTGCTTTTAAGGGTGCTTATGAAATTACTTCTTTGATTGAAAAGTATGATGCTACTCTTTACAAATCTGAAAAATTTGCCATACTTAAATATTGCTATGATAATTATGCTTCTAATGCCTATGTTGAACCATATATTGAGTTCTACTCCGCTGTCCAAGAAGAGACTAATATTTTGCAGGAGTCTATGGAAGAAGAAGTTGATGAAACTGTGAGCTCATTGGATGAAAAAGATGAGGAGGAGAGCAAAGAACAAAAGGAGGAAGAGCGGATTAGCTACCCGTGCCCACCTTCTAATGAGAGTAACTCTTCAACTCATACATTGTTTAATTCCCCTTCGTGCTTACCGAAGGATGATTTTGATGATGACTATTATGATCTCTTTGATTCTTTTGAAATATCCCTTTTTGATGATGCTTGCTATGCTTGTGGCCAAGATGCCAATATGAATTATGATTATGGAGATGAACTTGCTATAGTTCCTTATGTTAAAAATGAAATTGTTTCTATTGTACCCACACATGATAGTCCTATTATCTTTTTGAATTCTCCAAACTACACTATATCGGAGAAGTTTGTGCTTATTAAGGATTATATTGATGGGTTGTCTTTTACTCCTACACATGATGATTTTGATGAATATAATATGCATGTGCTTGCTGCTCCTACTTGCAATTATTATGAGAGAGGAACTATATCTCCACCTCTCTATGCTTCCCACACGATAAAATTGTAAGAAACTGTTTATACTATGCATTGGCCTTTACTATGTGTGCATGAATTGTTCTTTTTTGACATGCCGATGCATAGGAAGAGAGTTAGACTTCGTAATTACATTATATATGTTACTTTGTGCTCACTACTAAATTATAAATCATTTTTAATTAAAATTGGCTTTGATATACCTTGGGATCCGGGTGGATTCACTACTTGAGCACTATATGCCTAGCTTAATGGCTTTAAAGAAAGCGCTGCCAGGGAGACAACCCAGAAGTTTTAGAGAGTCATTTATTTATGTTGAGTGCTTTTATATAATTTAAAAACAACAAAAAAATAGGGGAACCCAAAACTTTTTCAAAAAGGAAAGCGAAAGTGAGAAAGACAAGCATTGTTGAAGTGGGAGCTAGCCTTGAACTTTGTTCATGCTTATGGAAACTTTGTGAATCTTGATCAGAGAAACTTTTCAATAAAAATAATTATCCCCTTGTACAATTCCATTGTATTATAAAAATAATGTGCCAAGGTTTGCCTTTAGGATGTTTACATTTTCTTGATGGTTTGTACGGTGCAGGACATAAACTTTGGCTGTAGTGCACGATTTTACTTTTTTGCTGGAATGTCAAATGGTTCTGATTCTTTTTGCACTGCCTTCCTATACAAATTGTTTATTTTTCCTAATTTTGGTAGAATTTTTCAGGTATCAGAAGTATGGTGAATGTTCAGATTATTACAGACTGTTCTGTTTTAGACAGATTCTGTTTTTGATGCATAGTTTGCTTGTTTTGATGAAACTATCAATTTATATTAGTGGATTAAGCCATGAAAAAGTTATATTACAGTAGACACAATGCAAAAACAAAATATGAATTGGTTTGCGACAGTACTTAGAGTAGTGATTTGCTTTATTATACTAACGGATCTTACCGAGTTTTCTGTTGAAGTTTTGTGTGGATGAAGTGTTCGATGATCGAGAAGGTCTCGTTGTGAGAAGAAGCAAGAGAGGCAAGAGCTCAAGCTTGGGGATTCCCGAGGCACCCCAAGTAAATATTCAAGGAGACTCAAGCGTCTAAGCTTGGGGATGCCCCGGAAGGCATCCCCTCTTTCTTCAACAAGTATCGGTATGTTTTCAGATTCGTTTCGTTCATGAGTTATGTGCAATCCTGGAGCGTCTTTTGCACTTAGTTTTCATTTTTCTTTTATGCACCATGCTGGTATGAGACAATCCTTGGTTGACTTATAGAATGCTCATTGCACTTCACTTATATCCTTTGAGTATGGCTTTATAGAATGCTTCATGTGCTTCACTTATATCATTTGAAGTTTGGATTGCCTGTTTCTCTTTACATAGAAAACCGCCATTTGTAGAATGCTCTTTTGCCTCACTTATATTTGTTAGAGCACGGGCATATCTTTCGTAGAAAGAATTAAACTCTCTTGCTTCACTTATATCTATTTGGAGAGATGACAGGAACTGGTCATTCACATGGTTAGTCATAAAATCCTACATAAAACTTGTAGATCACTGAATATGATATGTTTGATTCCTTGCAATAGTTTTGCGATATAAAGATGGTGATATTAGAGTCATGCTAGTGGGTAGTTGTGGATTGTAGAAATACTTGTGATGAGGTTTGTGATTCTCGTAGCATGCACGCATGGTGAACCGTTATGTAACAAAGTCGGAGCATGATTTATTTATTGATTGTCTTCCTTATGAGTGGCGGTCGGGAACGAGCGATGGTCTTTTGCTACCAATCTATCCCCCTAGGAGCATGCGCGTAGTACTTTGTTTCGATGACTAATAGATTTTTGCAATAAGTATGTGAGTTCTTTATGACTAATGTTGAGTCCATGGATTATACGCACTCTCACCCTTCCACCATTGCTAGCCTCTCTAGTATCGCGCAACTTTCGCCGGTACCTTAAACCCACCATATATCTTCCTCAAAACAGCCACCATACCTACCTATCATGGCATTTCCATAGCCATTCCGAGATATATTGCCATGCAACTTCCATCATCATATACATGACTTGACTATTCATTGTCATATTACTTTGAATGATCATAAGATAGCTAGCATGATATTTTCATGGCTTGTCCATTTTTTGATGTCATTGCTACGCTAGATCATTGCACATCCTGGTACACCGCCAGAGGCATCCATATAGAGTCATACTTTGTTCTAGACATTGAGTTGTAATATTGAGTTGTAAGTAAATAAAAGTGTGATGATCATCATTATTAGAGCATTGCCCCCAGCGAGGAAAGGATGATGGATACTATGATTCCCCCATAAGTCGGGATGAGACTCTGGACTTTACAAAAAAATAAAAGAGGCCAAATAAGCCCAAATAAAAAAAGAGGCCAAAGAAGCCCACCAAAAAAACAAAAAAAATGATGAGAGAAAAAGAGAGAAGGGGCAGTGCTACTATCCTTTTTCCACACTTGTGCTTCAAAGTAGCATCATATTCTTAATATAGAGAGTCTCTTGAGTTATCACTTTCATATACTAGTGGGAATTTTCATTATAGAACTTTTCTTGTATATTCCGATGATGGGGTTCCTCAAATGCCCGAGGTCTTCATGAGCAAGCAAGTTGGATGCACACCCACTTAGTTTTCAGTCTGAGCTTTCATACACTTATAGCTCTAGTGCATCTGTTGCATGGCAATCCCTACTCACTCACATTGATATCTATTGATGGGCATCTCCATAGCCCGTTGATACGCCTAGTTGATGTGAGACTATCTTCTCCTTTTTGTCTTCTCCACCATCATATTCTATTCCACCTATAGTGCTATGTCCATGGCTCACGCTCATGTATTGCGTGAAAGTTGAAAAGGTTTGAGAACGTCAAAATTATGAAATAATTGCTTGGCTTGTCATCGGGGTTGTGCATGATGTGAATATTTTGAGTGGTGAAGATGGAGCATAGCCAGACTATATGATTTTGTAGGGATAACTTTCTTTGGTCATGTTATTTTGAAAAGACATGATTGCTTTATTAGTAGGCTTGAAGTATTATTGTTTTTATGTCAAATGATAGACTATTGCTTTGAATCACTCGTATCTTAATATTCATGCCATGATTAGATTATATGATCAAGACTATGCTAGGTAGCATTCCACATCAAAAATTATCTTTTTTATCATTTACCTACTCGAGGACGAGCAAGAATTAAGCTTGGGGATGCTGATACGTCTCCGTCGTATCTATAATTTTTGATTGTTCCATGCCAATATTCTACAACTTTCATATACTTTTGGCAACTTTTTATATTATTTTTGGGACTAACATATTGACCCAGTGCCCAGTGCCAGTTCCTGTTTGTTGCATGTTTTTTGTTTCGCAGAATATCCAAATCAAACAGGGTCCAAACGGGATAAAACTGACGGAGATTTTTTTTGGAATATATATGATTTTTGGGAAGAAAAATCCATGCGAGACGGTGCCCGAGGTGGCCACGAGGCAGGGGACGCCCCTGACCCTCGTGGACCACCCGTAAGGCGGTTGATGCCCTTCTTTCGCCGCAAGAAAGCTAATGTCCGGATAGAGATCGTGTCAAAATTTCAGCCCAATCGGAGTTAGGGATCTCCGGGAATATAAGAAACGGTGAAAGGGAAGAATCTGAGAACGCAGAAACAGAGAGAGACAGAGAGACATATCCAATCTCGGAGGGGCTCTCGCCCCTCCCGTGCCATGGAGGCCATGGACCAGAGGGGAAACCCTTCTCCCATCTAGGGAGGAGGTCAAGGAAGAAGAAGAAGGAGGGGGGCTCTCTCCCCCTCGCTTCCGGTGGCACCGGAGTGCCACCGGGGGCCATCATCATCACCGTGATCTACACCAACACCTCCGCCATCTTCACCAACATCTCCATCACCTTCCCCCCTCTATCTACAGCGGTCCACTCTCCCGCAACCCGCTGTACCCTCTACTTGAACATGGTGATTTATGCTTCATATTATTATCCAATGATGTGTTGCCATCCTATGATGTCTGAGTAGATTTTTGTTGTCCTATCGGTGGTTGATGAATTGCTATGATTGATTTAATTTGCTTGTGGTTATGTTGCTGTCCTTTGGTGCCCATCATATGATTGCGCGCGTGGATCACACCCTAGGATTAGTTGTATGTTGATAGGACTATCACTACAAAAAAAATACACTTCCGTGATGATACGTGTTTGTCACAGTAGGTCGTGTTTTTGACATGCATGTACATCCATGAAAAATTTATGACAGAATCAAGATAGTCATACCTGTGCTGTCGTAGAAGTGTTCCATGACATTACCAAAATTATCATCACGGAAGTGTCCACTTCCATGACGATAAATCGCGCGTCACAGAAGTGCTTTCGTCAAGGGTGACCGACACGTGGCATCCACCATAACGGAATGCTGTTAAGCTATCGGGTCGGGTTTTGGATCCGATAACCCGTTAACAGCCCCGACCAATGGGAAATTTCCACGTGTAAAATTCTTATTGGCCAGACGAAACACATGTCAGCTCGTTAGTCGGTCAGATAGGCGCCTATGATATGTCGACATGTGGCACGGCCCAACAGTGGCCCACTTAGCTTACAAAGTCGGCCCGTTTGACTTGGTCAAAAGTTAATGGGCTGGCCCATGAAAAGCCTGTTAACGGTCTCTTCGCAAATAGCCCATTTTACGGCCCGTTAACTCACGGCCCGTTAGGCCCTAAAGGAAATCGGCCCAACAACATCATGTGGGCCGTCGAATATAATACCAACCCATTTCACTTTCGGCCCATGTATGGCCCATGACGCCTTTGGGCCCATATGAGGCCTTCGTATCTTTCGGCCCATTACAGGCCCATGGTGACTCTAGCCCATAATGAATAGTAATTTTCTTTATACCCGTTAATGGTCCATGATTTACATGGGCCGTTTCCAGCCCGTGTTAGCTTTCGGCCTATTGACGGCCCATACGTTCTTGGGCTCCTTTTTGGCCCTCGATTACTTCCGGCCCGTTACTGGCCAGTTCCCCTAATGGGCCAAATTCGTCCCATGGCAAGAGTCGGCCCGTTACTGGCCTGTTCCACTAATGGGCCAAATTCGGCCCATGGCAAGAGTCGGCCCGTTACTAGCCTGTTACCCTAATGGGCCAAATTCGGCCCATGGCAAGAGTCGGCCCGTTTCTGGCATGTTAACCCGTTGCGCCGTTTCCAGCCCGTCCTATATTCTAGCCCATTAACGACCCGTTATGCCTGTGACAGAATTAAGCCTTTGTTGTCCTACGGCCTGTTACCGCGCTGGGCCGATACCAATTACGCCCGATTATGGCCCATGTAGACCCATTTATCCGACGGCCCGAGGCCCACTGATTACAGGCCCATTTATCGACGTCCCGTAGGAGATCCATGGATCCTACGGCCCGTATATGGCCCATGGTAGTTGCGGCCACTAGCAAACCAGGGAAAAAGAAGACTAGGAAATAAGTAAGGCCGAAACTAACACTAGGCTATTAAGGCGATTGCACAGATTACATCCACTCGGCATCAAAGATCGCCACCAGTGCAAATATAGGGAACACCCTACACTATACAAAAATGGCTTGCTATTTTCTTCAGACGGTGGCTGCATGTTAAGAATAAATTTTGTATCGCACCAAAACAAATTACAACTATATAACAAAAGGAAGGTTGGCATAAAACTTAACAGTTTAGCAGATAAATGCACCACCAGAAGTTCAGAAGCTTAGTTCATTTGACCTAACTGTTACGTTTTCATGTTGTATTGTCTGATGGAGCACCATAACCCTCGCCTTTATTTCCCCTAGGATCCTGAACAACATAGCAAATGTCTGATAGTCTGGTTTCAAAACCATACATATCTTGACGACATTGAGCAATGTTTATCCTTGTTTCACAAAGGGTCTCTGTTAGGGAATGGACTTGTGTCTGGAGCGCAGATACAACATTGCTTTGAGCTTGCATATCTTGATCATGAGGCAGTTTGGACGATATTGCCTTAACAACCAACCCAGTATTATGCAGGAATGTGCTTTTGGCACTGTTAGTGGACAGGTATTGACCCACTGCAGCAAGAGCTGACATTGCGGTTATAGTTGCCTCGCCACCTTCAGAAGGTGGCGGTTCCACCATTTTTCCCATATCTCGCTGAAAAGTTGAGGTTTTACATTAGTAGTACCAGAACAAAAGATATTAAGGAGGCAGCAAAACCAAACAAAATAGCTTTGGTCTATATACATAACTTATTCTGGTGAACCCATGTAAAATATTAGTTGTATTTTATTGCAAAGTACATAATAAAACCAGGTTCCAAACATATGACCATGTACCATCGCTAATGTATTGTCTATTTCTTCACATTGTATTGAGGGCTAAGGATAAAGAGACGAAGTTTATAATACGGTAAGCATAGTACGACGTCATTCATATCACAAAACAACTGAGAACAGACAAACAGGCAATTGTAACGTTGTGTGGGCAAGTCCAGCACGGAACTAGATTACGGGCCAAGATCAAAGGAACATCACTCCTCTCTTTTAAACCTTGTAAGGTGCAATGATACGCTAAGACAATTGTGTATAAAATTGAAAAGAGTAATAGACATTGGCTGCAAACCATGCAGTTCAAGGCACAAGTTAGAGTAAGTAGTAGTTAAAAGGCATGAGGATTAAGGACTTACAACAGTGGCTTTGACTGGTGTAGTCATGACCTTCTTCTTGCTGGTGTGACAGTCCTTGAAGATTTCCACAACATTTGGTTCAGGTACTTTTTGGTCCTTGTGGGCTTTCCTCTACATTTGGAACAAGTCAATATAGATCTGATAATATGTTACAGCGAAAAGAGTGAAACAGCAGCTAATTACAAGAGCCTCACAATGTGCAATATAGCTATGAGATCCTGTCGTTTGTTGGAATTTCACTTTCGTACGGTTGGCCTTGTTCTTTGAACAGTTCACCTACAAGAAGATAGATTTGTGTGGCACATGCGTAAATAGGACTTCAACATGTGATCTGATGACATATATATAATGTACCTGATACTTCGGATCGGACCAGTGTTTAACAAGGCCTCTCCAGTCTTCATCAGATATATTTTCCACTGGAGATGTTTGGGCAAGTTCACTGTTAGACTTGCCTTCAAAGTGAGTTTTCCGCAAGTTATACCGATACTGTCGCAGAGCAGACTTGAAAAATGGGTGCAAGCTTGCCTGGTTACATCATCTTGGCTATCCAACTTGAACCTCATCTATTGAAAATTATGGGAGTCTCATTATCAGCAACCTAGAAAGTATTGGACAGAGCAAGGCGATATTACTAGTTTCCATACATAACCATACTTACAGATAAATGGTCGAGGAAGATGTTGAACTGGGTTTCGTCTTTGTCATTCCTATACTGAATCCATGTTGGCAGGATACGTACATGACACCTAACAGCAACCGTTGCCTCTGATACTAACTTGGCTGACTTTGTAGCATCACGTGGCCTTTTTAAACCTGCCTCAAAACAGATCTCCATTCTTCCTCCTCTAGATTTAGTTAACCTATCGAGCATTATCCCTGATGTTTGTTTCCTCTTGCGCCTAGGTGCTAGTCCAACAACAAACATAGGAAGTGTTAGTGTACATCAAACTGTGAGACTACACATAAAGAAGCATACAACTGTAACTTGACTCCAGCAACTACCTTCTTGCTGTTGAAGCTCACAAGGTTCATCTGATATTGCCAACTCGTCTTGTGTCAAGAGTGCTTGGGAAGTAGTGTCAGGTGGGAAGGGAGCTTGGGAACGTGCTGCTAGCTCAGTTGACGCACGAGTACGTCGTGCAGCTGGTAGTACTGTGGTAGGTGTTGCAAGAACTAGGGTTGTCTCTGCTTGTTTGGTGGTAGCTATTTGTTTCTGTTTGTCTTTTTTTTGCAATTCGTGTAGAATGGGATGTCGTGTTTGTAGAATTTTCTGCTGGACTTTGACCTTCTATTGCACCATCAGTACCAGCAGAATCTGCAGGATTCATCCGCTTCTCATTCCCTGCCATTCTGTGTTTCTTCCTCTTTCTCTGTGCCATGTTAAGTCAAGCCAACAAGAAAAACGAATAACAATTTAGTTCTTCAGAACAAATTGATGTGTGATGTAGATGAACTGAACTTTGATGTTAGACAACCACATGATAGGAGGATGTAATATGTACGAAAAACAGGACGAAAGAGATAACCAGAACTATGATGTGTAAACTAAGAAGAAGACATTTCACCAAATTAGAAGCAATGCAATGGAAGGTAGACACCATATGAAAGATGCTACAAATATCGCTCTGCCAAGTTAACAGTGTCTCATCATAAATGGCGTTTAAACAAATGTGAAGTAGTACAAGAAATAAATCATATGCAAGATGCAAACAACATCACACTACCATGTTAGAGGTCTCTTGTCATTAGTGCCATTGCATATTCACAGCTTATGATGTGTAAACTAAGGAGAAGGCATTTCAACAAATTAGAAGCAATGAAAGCTAGACACCATATGAAAGATACAACAAATATCACTGTACCAAGTTAAAACTGTCTCGTCATAAGTGCCATTTCAACAAATTAGTAATACAAGCTAGAAAAGAATGTGAGATGTAACCTATATCACACTCCGAAGTCAAACGTGTCTTATGATAAGTGATTGTTGCAGGTTACACAACAATAGTAATGTGATGTAAGAACATGGTGTGATAGACAGATATTGTATGTTCTAGAAACAGGAACACGTGTCTTATTCAAGTATAATGTGTAAAGTAAGCAGATGGAATTCAACAAAATTAGAAGCAATACAAGCTAGACATCACACATAACATGCAACCACATATAACAGTGCCAAGTTAGAGGGAGCACTGGTGATGCTGCACTAGGGGAGACGTGCTCATCATAAACACAGCTTTGTTGAGTGTCTATGCATGTGTTGTCTTGGAAATCATCTTGGGGGTGTGGAGGAGTAGAAACTGTAGAGGCCCTCCGTTCGGAAGGAGCACCTTTATCCGCTGCCTTGCTAACTTCCTTCCGCTTTATTGATTTTGAATTGTCAAGTAAAACCGACAAGAAAAAGCAATAAAATTCTCTCTTCAGAACTCATTCATGCATGATACTGACAATCACTACTTTGATGTAAGGCAAACACATGATACCAGGATGGAATATGTACGAAAAACAGGACGACATGGCATGTTCACAACTGTTTGTGTAAACTAAGCAGAAACCATTCCAGCAAATAAGAAGCAATGCAAGCTAGACACCACATGAAATATGCAACCAATATGACTCTGCCAAGTTAAAAGCGTCCCATCATAAATGGAATTTCAACAAATTAGAAGCAGCGCATGCTATAAATCATATGAAAGATGCAACTAATATCGCACTGCATATACTAAAGGTGTCTCATCATGTTGATTGATGCGGGATACAAAAAAACAATAGTTTTATGTAAGGACATGCTTAATAGACAAATGTACTATGTACTAAATAGAGGAAGGCATGTCACATTAACATGTATAATGTATAAGCTAAGCAGACTAGCATATGTAGTTTAACCAGATTGGAAGAATTACAATCTAGACACCATATGCAACATGCAACCACATATCACGCTGCCAAGTTAGAGCAAGCACCTGCGATGCTAGTGTAGGGGAAATGATGCAATCAACTACAGAGCTACGTTCACTATCTTCATCTAGCATTTCTGTTTATTGAGAATCATGTCGGGAGGCTGACGCTGCATTCTTTAAATGAGGAGTAGTCCGCTTGCCTGCCTGCCTCGTCATAAGTGATTGATGAGGGATACACAAGAACATTAGTTTGATGTAAGAACATGGTTAATACACAGATGTACTAGTATGTACAAAAAACAGAAAGGCATGTCATATTCAAAGGTATAATGTGTAAGCTAAGCAGATGCAATTTAACCAAATTGGAAGCAATACAAGCTAGACATCCGGCTGGAGTGGTGAGCATGATCATCTAGGACCTGAGAGCCTGGTGGGAGGCGGGCTGCTTCGCCACCATCGTAGCTTTTTAGTTGGCTTCCAGGTGATGCCTATCTTTGCTGGGATTGTCACTGGCTCGCCCAGGCTATTTGTCTTCTGGTGCTCACGGGATGGTGGTTCATGTAAAAAATATATTTCCTTATCTTACCGACTTCGGCCTTTCGAATACAAGCTAGACACCATATGGAACATGCAACCACATATGACACCGCGAAGTTAAAGCAAGCACCTCGGATGGTGGTTCATTGTGAGCAAGGTCATCAACACCAGAGCTACGTTCCCCGTCTCCATCTGCTGACACTACACCCTTTAAAGCGTTGAAACATGTCTTGCCTAGCCGCACATCAAACTGGAGCGACTTCTCTCTTTTCTTTTTGGCTTCTCTCATGGCAGCAGAGTCTGAAATACCCTTGCATAAAAACACAACAGTAAGAGTAAGGGTGAGGTGTGTGCAGAACTAGTGCACTGTAAAAGTAGCAGATAGCAGGTGGCTGAAAAATAAATGACAGGAGACATATGATAGCTCTACAACATTGCATGGCAAACAAAATTAGATTCTACTCTATATGATTTTATAATATATGAGCACAGGAAATGCAGGTACTCCTCCAGCACACCACCACATGTGGTCATATCTAAGATAACAGTCGACTGAAAATAAATAGGTCAGTCGATTTTTTAATGAACCATCCGATCTATAAGGAACGGGCAGATGGCCTTCGTCTACCTCCCGCCAGTCACTATTGACGATCTTTCTTGAACCGCCAGCGACCACCGGCCCAGACCCCTACCTCCGCCGCCCCGCCCTCCCATCGACCTCACACCACCGCCGTGCTTGGCAACGCCCCCAGGCCATCCCTTTAATCCCGGCCGACCTCCAGATCGGGCGCCAGTAGCTCTAGGCCGCACACGCCCCTAAGATAAACACCAAGGCGTTGCTTCCCCGGCGTAATAGGCGTACTAGCGCTTGTTACGCCGGGGAATGCTTCCGTTAATTGGGAATCAAGTGGCCAGAAATTGAAATTCAGGGGGGCGACGGACCTCTAGCTAAGGTGAAATAGTATATGAGGAGAAACCTTGTGCATCGCGAGTTACTAGGGACATCTAGTATCAAGAAGAAGTGGTCAACTAGTGTCTTCTGTGGGATGAATACCGTGCAAGCAGAGACGTAAGATTTGCATGAATAAGGGAAGAGGAGTACCTTTTTCGGTTGTCGGTGTGGTCACCTCCACAAGTCGCACCGATTTTCTTCTTTTTACCGGGGAAACCGATGTTCTGGAGGGTGCAGGCTTGGACGAACCCATGGCCAAATTGTTGACTGTGTTGCCGTGGCCATATGTCGGTGGAGGGAAAGCAGATCCGAGGCGGTGAAGGACAGCGTACCAGGAACAGCTCCGGTGCGGTGGAGGGTGGCGAAGTTGGAGCGGCAGCGGTGAGGCACAGGACGGTGTGGTTGAACTGGCTCGGGTACGGACGGCTCAGCCTCGGCTTCAACTACTAGCCGTGGAGGGCGTTGTGGTTGAGGTTGCAGTGGACGACGATGTCGGGTTATCGGCTCTGGCGTGATGGAGGAGGGCGGCGGTTGATGGGTGGGATGGGGTGGCGGACGGAGGACGCCAGGGTTTCGCGGCTGGTGGAGAGGTAGTTTTGGCGCCCACGGAGTATGAATGGGGAATCGGACGGGTGGGGGAACCATGTTTCGGTCTAGGACGCGCTTGTTTTTGGCTTTTTTGGACAGAAGATGGGACGCGCTTGTTTGAAATTGGGGGAAAGTACAAACTTTGCCCCCCTCTTAAATTTCGGACCTACTACGGGTCGGGGGTAGGATGGTAATCCCAGGTGTCCCAAATAGTGGGCGGGAGCAATTTCGGCCACGCGCATGTGTGCTTAGGCGGCCATTGTTTATGAATGTTTTTTGGATGCGGTTGCGTGGCGTCTAGATGAAGCTACAAACCTACCCCGGTTTAGACCTTTGGACGTCGGGCCGGTAGGTTTCACGGGTTGGAGTTATTAGAAAAGTAATTTCCTTGTACTACCAAACATTGGTCTCACGCGGTTTCGGGCAAGTAGAGGCTCTTTTGGCGCTTCGTTCGAAATTTTGAAACACAAGCATTCACGTTTAGAGTACTCTTGGACTATGAGGATTGACCTAAATATACAACGTTATATTTGACCTTGTATGTTTGAAAACCTCATTAAATTATCCGCTTCTTTTTGAAATTTTGACACTTGAAAATCCTATAACTACGATTATTTTGGAATGGAGGAGCTAAATTTGAATCTATTTTGTACACGACTACATATGCTATTATGTACAAAATCAGAGCAAAGATTGGTGCCCCCATAATTTAGGTATGGTTTACAAATGCCGTGATATCAAATTCAAATAATTGAATGGACTTCATGTTGAATTCGATTTTTTAAACCACCTTAAGTTGAATTCAAATGTATGCTAGTTCATAGGTAGTAGCTATTTATAATGTCCATTGTGTAACTTTTGTATGTATAATGTGCTTTTTACACACAACATGAACTATACTCACGTTTATATTCGATTGCTAAAGCGATGCATTGTCTGGAGTTCAAAATACTAACTATGTGGATCAATTGTGTCGAATAATAACATAGACATGCTCAAGTTCGATAAAATCTAGATGTTTGATGGATCAATGACCGCTCCTTACACGAATTGCAAATATCATGATCCCATCCTAATATTTGGATACAATTTATATCTTTAATCAATGTGTAGACAGTCTTTTACATGTAGTTTCACTCTCCATCAGTGGTCTCTCACACATGCTCACACACTCTCTCCCGAGGTGTCTTTCTCGCACACATGCTCAAGATATAACCCTCCCTCCCTCTCGTAACCATTTACAACTGTTTTCACTAACCTTTACCACAAGCACTCTTCCTCCCACAAACATACACACGCACAATCCTCATCGACCCTATCTATATACATGGACCTGCCTACGTGTCTCATGTACGCACATTATCTTTACGCCTGTCTCTCATGCATTGTCTCACACCTCTCTTCCTAATCGACGAGTATGATTCTAGCAGAGCATTCTGTAGGATGCCCCTTAAAGTTAGGCTGGATGAATAGTAATATCAAAGATAAATAGGTTACCTTAGTCCGAGAACCTAGGGTTAGAAATCCTAGCCGGCTTTGTCAGTGGACACAGAGTCCTTCACAATTCTGCTATCTTTGTCTTGTACGACTAGTCATCCATGGGTCTTCCTAAATGCATCATGGGCCGACCAATGTGGCACAGGACGGAACAGAACGAAGGGCCTCACCTCGACCCACCGAACCTCACGCGGTGACACACCCTCTACCCCCACGTCTTATTATCTTCTCACGCCCACACATACCAACACAAACACCACACAGAGAGAAAATTTCTCCTGGTGCCTCTATTCCCTCCCCCCCTTGCATATACACACTCAAGGGAATGGAATCTCTTGTCGTGATGTCATATTCGTCTCTCTCTCTCTCTAGACCACTCTCATTTCTTGTGCTATCTCTCCCCCCCCGTCGGCCCCTCTATCCATGCCTCTCTCAAATACGTAATACACACACATACCTCTCTAGGCCCCGCCAAATGCATCAACTACACATTCACACATGTTACATCACGTACCCCATTGATCTAAAAAGCCCTCTCTTCACGTTTATTTCACATACAACATTCCTTTTGAATAAAGTGTGGCCAAAAATTATTTTAGAGTTTCTACATATATACAACATTACAAAGTTATATGGAGGAGTACAAACTCTAATTTGCATTGCACGGTGCCCACAATGATATTTATTCCGCACTGTGAATTTGTATATTTTTATACTATATACAAAGTTAGTCATAATAAAGAGAAACGAAGAGCATCTCTCTCTCCATCGCATACCCCCCCTGTACGCCCCTTTCACGTATGCACACAAAACTATCTCCAGGTCCTCTAAAAGTAAGCCCCCAGAAAATTCATGCATGTTTCATCTTTCTCTCGCGATATATGCAATGACGATCATTGTATTTGAAGCGAAAGCACGATACGTACATTGGACTTCAAAATCCACTCATTACGATCACCATTTATGTTTAGTGGTTATTATGCAGTCACGGGCTCACCGTACAACTCTGTATTTGCTCATGACATGACTAGTTGACCAGTTAAACGATCCACGTGGCACCTCTAGTGTTGCATCACATTATCTCACTACCATCGTGCCCACCTGTCGACTTGTATCTACTCTACATCTACACTCTTATAAAATACATAAAATACACTCTTATAAAAAACAGAGTTGGTGATGCTGGTGTGCCTGCCATCCTGCAATATAGGTCGTCCGATTTATATTTGACGGATAGGAAAGAAACTATGGCAATTTTGCAAAAAAGGTACCCACACACCTCTCCACATTTGCAAATAAGGCCTTCCCTCGTTCATCCTTTTCTCTCACAAGATAAACAAGTCATACAAATGCATCTTGATGTTACATGCAACGCACGGGCATCTTGCTAGTAAGAATGAAAACAAACGACAAAAAAATATTTGGACGGTGGTTCGAAGTCATGACCACGGGCACATCGGACAAGGTGGCCTTGTATTGGTATGCTGAGCCGTCTGTTTTAACACACAGGAGATGGTGTCATTATTATACACACACACACGCATGCACACGAACTGCATCCACGCAACACTCACACAAACACATGCACCCACACACGCACGCAACACTCACACGTACACACGCAGCCATGCACGCACGCAACACTCACACGCACACACTCACGCATGCATGCACACACCAGTACACCACACGACCAACACACACTCTCACGCTCAAGTGCTCAACCTACACGTGCATGAGCACACATCAGGCCCTGACAGACACATACACAACCAGGTGATTCCCGCGCACGGGTTGGAGCCTTGTCGCGCCTGCGTAAATTTGTGTTTATCTGACCTTTTTCCTATGCGAATTGACAGGTGGGACCCACAACGAACGTGGTCAATTTAACTAGTCAACATGGCGCCACGCAGACTATTTGGCCGGTCAACAGAGTGCAATCCGATGCTGAGCTGTGAGCAAGTGACCGTATAATCACTGCAAAACGTATATAGTGACCGTAATCAGCTTGTTCTGAAGTTCGGTGACCGTATTACGCTTTTCTCTCTATAGGCCCTCCAAAACTACATCTCTACACGTTCTCGCAGGTTACATCTAACAACTATGCAATACAGCACTACTACTACACTCTAACACAATAAATCATATGTGTTTTTAGTTTTACTAGATATCATATTGTTACTTATAATTATTTAGTTTGCATACATTAAAATTGCCTTTGAAATGTATGGCCAGTATCATCTACCGTGCGGGAAAAATCCCGCCCTTTCCTGTTTAATCGGGTTTGTATCGACGGATCATGCGAAACAGCAAAACTATAGTACTATACAGTACAAGTGACAGTTCACTGGGCCGTCATGTCGTCTACTCCTCCGTCGTAAGAGTGGAGCGCTCGCTTTCATAAATCTTCTAGTCTTTTTCGCCGACATGTGGGACATCAAGCTACCAGGTCCACGTGCCATACCAGAATACAGTGCAGAGCAGTCGGGGTGAAGCACCCCAGTCATGGCGCCGGCGTAGTAATGAGCAATGAGGCATCAAATCACAAAGCTGCACCTTTCCCGCAGTTAAGTTGGAGGGACGAAGCAACCATCATTTCACTCGTTGCTGAATCCGCTTCTCCCTCATCTTCTTCAACTTAACCACGTGTTGCTTCTGCTGTTGTTCTACCTCATGTGGGACGCGGATCGGCTTGGTAAAGCACTGACACGTGGGACCGCATGTTAGCAAACCGCCAGGACAACGTCCTCCGAAAATAAGAAGCCTAATCCTAGACTTACAAAGGGCTACGTAGCTGCTACGTATACTTTCCATCTAATCTATATATGCCCCCCCTGATTTTCAGGTGGGGTGGGCCTAATCCTCTCCTTTAATCCAATCAAATAGTCCCACATCACATCAGTTTGTAACTTTACGTAAACCATTACGTGGATGTAGCATTGCTCAAATAAGAAACCTGCCCCGCCATCCGCGCGGCAAAATCACCTCCTTTTTACTAATCTCGATTCTATAATTTTTTAGATCAATATAATTGAGATTTGTATAGATAGCACACATGAGCAAAACCAAGTGGTACAGTTAAGGGCATCCACAATGTGTAGCCAAATGTGAAAAATAGCTTTTGGCATCGTGGGAACCATTGTGGACGATGTTGCCAAAGCCAAAAAGATGGAACCGAAGCTCCCTGATTGATTGATTGAAGGAATAGAAAAATGCAACGTCTCTCCTCTTTCTCCCATGCTTGGACGCATGTAGTACAGTATAGAGCACAGAGTCTACTCCCCTGTCCCTTCTATCACAAATCACAAAGCAGTGAGGCGTCAAATCACAAAACCACGGACGAAGCAACCATCATTTCACTCTTCGTTGACTCCGCTTCTCCATCGTATTCTTTGAGAAGCCATCTCACCGCAATAGTTACTCCTAGTAGTACTAGTAAAGGACTTCCTAGATGCAAATAAGGCGGTTGTCTCGGCTTGCAGGCGGCACTTGCGGACGACTTACCGTGGTCTCCCTCAATGGTGTTCTCCGTCGAACGCACTTCGCCAAACCACCAAAAAATTATCGTCAACATCACCGCAATGGGGAAGGAAGTCAAATATAGTTACTACCTCCATTTTTTTGTACACAAGGCCAGTATACAAAATTACAATTTGCAAAGGGCCACTAACACTAATCGAGACAAAATTGATGGGTTAGCAACCAAGGACATTAATATCCCCTGCATGCATGCGGAAGTGAGAAGGTTGGTTTGCATGGCGCTGCATTAATCAAGCGATGAGGAGTGAGATGGTTAGATCTTTGGTCTTTGGAGAAAAAAATACGCATTAATTGACACGTGAAACAAGGATTTGTATCGATTAAATCCCATGAAGGAAAACCCAGCCTTTCTTTTTTAACACTAGTACTCCTAGTACGTACGTACTTATCCTGTTTGGGTCTAGGCCTTGCATTGCCAAACTTCGCCACACATTTTTGCCAAGCTTGCCTAAAGTTTTCAAAATGAGGAGGTACACTTGCGCATGGCTATCGCGGTCGCACCGCACCCTCACACGGTCGCTCATGCACGCCGCGGTCGCACCGCACCCTCACACAGTCGCTCCTGCATGCCGCAAACCCAACCAAGGGAACACACCCTCACTGACACGTGATGTCGCATGTGAACACACCAAACTCAGCCATCCTATCGCTGACACATAATTTTCGTTCATACAGTATGTTTATCCAACCGCATGTTGGGGAGTATCCGTACGGCCCGTGCAGTGGTCTGTTGGGGAAGAAGAAGAGGTGAGGAAGAAGGAAAGAGGGGTTAGGAGACGTAGGATATTCATCCAACCGCCTGAAATGGTAGACTGACCCAAGTCAAGCGACTTGCATAACAAATATATGTTTTTACACAGCAAAAGATCCATAAAAACAACAACATAAAGAAAAACTATCACTGCTCGCGGAAAGAGACAACCTCGTCATCTTTGGCTGCCGGCGCGAACCAGCCATCGCTGCCGACGTGTGTCTCCGCACCGTGGTTGTCCTCGGCCTCCAGCTACTCGTTCAAGCGGAGCGTGCGGGTGCTCTGCACGGACGAGAGCACGGCCCGGTTCAAGTCGAGAACGTCCGGTTCCGCCTGCAGGAGGGCCTCGATGGCAGCGGCATCCACGCGCTCTGCGTCGAGTCGAGCCTCCGCCGCCCAGTTCAAGTCCAGGACATCCGGTTCCGCCTGCAGGAGGGCGTCTATGAGAGCGGCATCCGCGTGCTCTGCGTCGAGTCGAGCCTCTGCCGCCCGATTCAAGTCCAGGACGTCCGGTTCCGCCTGCAAGAGGGCCTCGATGGCAGCGGCATCCGCGTGCTCCGCCTCAAGTTGAGCCTCCGCCGCCCGGTTCACATCCACGACATCCAGTTCCGCCTGTAGGAGAGCCTCGATGGCAGCGGCATGCGCGTGCTCCGCGTCGAGTTGAGCCTCTGCCTCTCGGTCCTCCTTTAGTATCGCCATGTTGAACCGCTGGTCCACCTGCACCATGGGGGACTCGGACGCCGGCACGAAGTCGACGTCCATCGTCTCATGCCCATCGGGGGCCTTCTGCGCCGCAACCTCCGCCATGAACATTGGACCGGCTTCCTCCTCCTCGTAGCTTGGCTCCAGAGAACTCGGGGATTGGCCCGCCGCAAAGCGAGCTTGGGAACGGAGGTCTGTGGCGCCGACCGCCGCTTCGATTTTTGCACGGCGCTCCGGCGTCAGCATCTTGTAGTAAGTGATCTTGCGGCGCACCATGCGGGCTAGGGGATCAAAAGGTGGGGGAATGGGCTGGAGATTTGGTGTGATTTTAGGGCAGTGGCTAGCATAGGCCGAGCAGCGAAGGTTCTGATGTGAATAGTGGTTTCGGTGACGACCGGTCAATCGGTTTTGACTATACATCGCTCTTGTCGCGTTCGCGTTGCAGCCCTGCACGCTGGACCCTCCATGTCGCTCACCGAATGGAATGCACTTCGTCTTGCATTTTCGCTCGCTTGTGGGACCGCAATTGAGAGCAAACCGACGTCCCTCCCCCTCCCCCGCCCGCGTCATTTATTATACCACCACTCCCTCCGTTTTATGCGGAGTAAATAAAAACAGAGGGAGTATACTACGGATGAGGATCCCCTGACGTGGCCGAACCCATTGAGTAACTGACATGCGGGGCCTAGCAAGCATGGGGTCCGCCAGTAAGTGACCGAAAGGGTGGGTAAGGCAGGGATACCTATGTCAGAGGATCCACTTCCACTATACTACTTTGACCAAATGTTAGAGTAATAATATATGACATGCAACTTACACAAATGTTAGAGTAATAATATATGACATGCAACTTACACAAAGCATACAGGGTCTAATGCGTTTTTCGAGGCTAACTTTGACCAAATGTTAGAGTAATAATATATGACATGCAACTTACACAAAGCATATGGTCAAATTCGTATGTGAAAGGAGTTTCCAATGATATAATTTTCACATTATACATCTCATGTACTATTAATCTTGTCAATAGTCAAATTGGAAACCATTTCGAGTACCAATCTAGGAGTACGTATGAATCTAACAATATTGATTGGGCGTTGTTGAATGTTGATACCTTTTTGATCAAAGTAGATATACTTTGACTACACATGAAACTTATATGTAAACTAGAAAGGATAGGACGGAGTATATTGTACGTTCAAAAACGAAACGAACATTGAATACCCTTTATATATGATTTGCGGATGCTATGATCACCGGTTCAAAATTTTGAATCCGCCTTAGGTATCACGTGCCCCCACTCGTTCCCTCTCGATTTCATCTAGGGGTCCGGAGATCTGTTGAAAGAGGACTAGGGTGGGTACATGAGAATGATACTCGGCGGAATGTTCAAATGAGGCATGCGGGAGGATGGACTCGACTGGAGGGTGACATGATCGATGGAGAAGAGGGTTGGAGAGGAATGAGAAATAAGCAAACGCCACATGATTATACTTGAACGGCTCAAATAAACAATAAGTTGTCTCGCTTGGCCTACATAGTGAAAGGCCTAATGCGCAATGCCGAGCACTCACGCTCGAATATGGCCGGAAAAACAGGGAAACAGACATGTGGGGCACACCCGTCGGGACGATGTAGCGCAGACTAGTCCAATGGAGGAGCTGGCCCATGACCTCCTCGCCACCGACAACCGTTCATGTGGGTCGCAACGGGGCACAGCTCCAGCACCGCCTCTGGACATGGCGACTGCGGTGAGCGACACGCTCATATCGTCGCTAGACATGGTCGGTTTCAGTTTGCCAAGGGTGGCGTTAGTGTTGTGGCACGACCAACGGTATGTTTGGTTTGTGCCCAAGGTTGCCCCATCAAAGCATTGGGTAGCCAAAATTTTGGTTGAGGTATTGGTTGCCCATGATTTGGCCGACTTGGCAAGAAAAATGAACTTGAGTTGGCTAGAGTTCATTGGCATGCCAAAGAAATGGCAACCATCCAAATAAAGACCAATCTTTGGGTCATGACCAAAATTTTGGTTGAGGTATTGGTTGCCCATGATTTGGCCGACATTGGCAAGAAAAATGAACTAGAGTTGGCTAGAGTTCATTGGCATGCCAAAAAAATGGCAACCATCCAAACAAAGACCAATCTTTTGGTCATGACCAAAATTTTGGCAAGGTGCAATTTGGCCACAATCCAAACACACCCCAACACCCGACTCGTCGAGGATGCACGGGGCGCCGTGACGCGTCCGCGGAGTGGTGTAGCGTGGCCAACTGCATCCTCTGGACCTGAGACCATGCCGGGTCGTCTTGCTTTTTCAGTGACATGCGGGGATCGCATGTGAGCAAAGGGCATCTCCAACGTTGCCACGACCGCAGTTGACTACCCTGGCACACCAAAACCCTCGTCCCTCGTGTCGTCGTGCGGTGCGTTCCCAGCCGGCGCCAGCTGCCCGCATTCATGCCGTCCGTTCGTATGTCGTCATTAAGAGGCTCGATGCCCGTAGAACCAACTCCGGCGACTTAATGACGCACTCGGACGCTTGGCCTCACCGGAATGCGCTACTTAAAGCGGCAACGCCCAGCTAACCTCCACACCATAGCGCATCGTCCTCCTACCTGGAACCACATCCGCCATGACCGTAAGCGTGAATGCTCTGCGGGAGAGCTTGTCTTCGGGGATGGAGCTCGAGGTCGCCGCCCTCGCTCAAGTCGCCGCACAAGCGGTGGCCATGCTGGCGGCCGACGACGGGAGCACCGTCAGCCACGGGTCCTACTTGCCGCCGTCCAACGCCTGGCACTGCCGAGGTCGGGGACTCCTTCGAGGATGAGTAGGGCATGGGAGGCGGCAGGGCATGGTGTGCCAACTGGCCGGCCCGTCTCCCGTGTTCTACTTTTCCTCGCCAAAGACCGCACCTTCACTTCACGGGTCTTGAACCCTGCCCCCGTACATGGAGATCACAGATGGAGGACGTCGGTCGCCGCTGTAGAATAGGTTTAGGGTCAGGTTTCTATTATTTTTTTGTCCTATAAAAGTTTGAAATGTAATGAAAATCTAACGTGTTTGCATTAATCTCGGCCGGTGTATATGAACTTTCACAATAATATACATATTGTAGGAGTACTAGCAAGATGCTCGTGCATTGCACGGAAAATCAAGATCTTGTGGGAGAAAAGGATGAACGAGGGAAAGCCTTATCTGCAAATGTGGAGAGGAATGCGGGCAAATTGTCATAGTTTCCTTCCTATCCGTTAGATATAGATCGGACGACCTATATTGCAGGATCGGACACATCTTTCTACATCTACGGGAACCTACGAAAGGGTTAACGTAAATTGCCTCTCTCTCTATCTCCTCCCTTGATTTTCATGGTGGTGGGCCCCTCCCTCCCCCCAATCTACAATCAACAGCTCACACGTTTCACATTGTGTTAATTACGTAACTGGGATTACGTAGGTGTAGAATTACTCGCCCTAAAAAACCTAACTAAGCCAACCTCCCAGCATATTGCGCGGGAAAAGACCCGGCCGCGTCGTTTTAGTCGGGATTACCGGATTACTAGTAGTAGTATCGATGGATCGCGCGAAGCAACAGATTTTTTTAGGGGGTGAAGCACCTAGTTTAAAAGGAAAAAATGTGGTACACTCACAACACTCCTGTCGCGGTCGCGTTGCACCCCACACACGTTCGGTCCTGCACACGGCTCACGCAAACGGAACACGCTTTGGCTTGCCTCTTCACTGCCACGTGGGACTGCACTTGGAGGAACCGACCATGCGCCAAACTCCC
>NC_041384.1:121494420-121509130 GCF_002162155.2 Triticum dicoccoides | reverse complement strand
CCATTCGCTCCGCCAAAGCCACCCTCCCCGCCGCGCCGATACGTCGGCACCGCGGTTCGGCGATCCTCTCGCTCCCACAGTACGCTCTCGTAGACTGCCGTCCTCTAGCCGCGCCGCCACCTCTGGCTACATTCTTGTGGAGGCGCACGGTGGGCAGCGCCGCCACCACTGGCAACGTTCATGTGGAGATGCACGGCGATCAGCTTCTCCCACGGTACGCGCATTCTAGACTAAGGCCCCGTTCATGTCGGTGTAGCGCTAAATGTTAGCTGATAGACGTTGTTAATCTCACTGTTTGCCAAAGTAGTTTACTGTCAATATGCTCTGCTTAAGAAGCTTCCTTGCCCTGTTCTACACTCAATATGCTTAGCTGAGATGGCATGCCAAGGCCGATTAGTTGCTAAAATATCCTGCCATATATTTATTGTGACGTAGATTGCCATGGTCTAGTAGCCAATCTGTTAGCTGAAATAGCTCTACAACGTTTTATACTCGATCTTTGTTGCTGCGATGGCCTTCGATAGTTCGATGACTGTGTGCTCGGCCTCATTGACTGCTGAAATAGCCTGCCATAATTTGGCACTCAAATATGTTTGCTGAATTAGCTTTACATATATTTCGCTACTTAGATCTGCTCGTCCAAATATCTTGCCATAGCTTTAGACATCGACCTAGGTATTTTTTTCTAGACTTCATAAAAAAGCATATATGTTTTCCTGTAATATCTAGTAGAAGAACTAATTTGTATGTCTAACAGATGGACAGGACTTGGATAACTTCTGCTCGAAGATTCTCCGCTGCATATGTCGAGGGGGTTGAAAACTTCATGAACTTTATCAGAGCTGAGTACGGTGATCCGAAATTAGATGTGCTCTGCCCGTGTAGCAGTTTTATGAATTCAGTTACAAGACCCCAGTCAACTGTGCAAAATCATCTACACTTGTATGGGATTTCGGTCACATATACTAGGTGGGTTCATCATGGTGAAGCTGTGAACGTCAATGTTATTGACTACGTGGAAGCAGCAGATCACCATCTTGATCTGCCTGATGCTCAGGTGGAAGAGGAGGAGGTGGTGGTGATGGCGGAGCCAGTGAGTTTGACCAACATTGAAACAATGCTATGAAATGCTCGTGCATTCCGTGAACTTTCACATGCAAAAGAAAAATGGTGGGCCCGCATGTTGGAACAATGCAACATTGATGTCACCCCAGGAAATAAGTTGTTTGTATTCTCAGATATGGTCACCTTTCTTCAGGTGAAGACATCTGAGCGGATGACCAACGAATCATTCGATGCGATGTTGGCTGCTTTCCGCGAATCTTTCCTAGATGCATCTGAGCTGCCACACACCTACAGTAAAATGAAGAATTTCCTTCGTGCAGTTGGAATTGGATATGATATGATCCATGTTTGTAAGAATAATTGTGTTCTGTTCTGGAAGGATCATGCCAACTTAAGTGAATGCCCGAAATGCAAATCATCAAGATGGAAAGATGGCGATGTTGTGAAGAGGATTCCTCATAATGTTCTGAGACATTTTCCAAGTACACCAAGATTGCAGAGGTTCTTTCATGATGCTGAAACAAGAGAGGATGTACTGTGGCATTCCAGGAACCAGGAGTACAGAGATCAGAATGTAATGAGCCATCCATCTCATGGTAGTGAGTGGAAAAACTTCAATGATAAACACAAAGAGTTTGCTGCTGACCCGAGAAACATTAGACTTGGCTTAGCTTCAGATGGATTTAACCCATTTGGCCACCAGAGCGCCACATATAGCATGTGGCTAGCCCTTGTTATCCCTTACAACATGCCTCCAAATGTCCGCACCAAAGAATCAAACTACATGATGGCCTTGCTCATCCGAGGTTCAAAAAGTCCTGGAAAGGATTTTGATTTGTTCATGGAGCCTCTTGTGGAGGAACTTCAACAGCTATGGAAGGGTGTTCTCACTCGAGACCTATATAGCAGCCCACCAGCTGATTTCTTTCTGCGTGTTGTTATAATTTGGTGCATCCATGATTATCCGACTTTGGGCACTATGTCAGGGCGAACGACACATGGTTACAATGCATGTGTTCGCTGAGACAGGAATCCGCTGTCATACGCAATACTTAGCAAGATCTGTTACATTGGACACCGCTGTTTCCTTGCTAAGGACAAGCCGCATCCTAGAAAATGCCGAAGACATGTGTTCAATGCAAAGCATGAAAACCGTGATGCACCAAAGAGGCTCGCCACCGATGAGTTGTAAGTGGAATTGGAGAAGGTCAGGCATATTACACCAGGAAACCATCCTGGTAATGGTAGCGGGAAAAGGAAGCGTGGCAGGGTAGAAGAGAGATTATTGTTTACCCGCAGGTCCACTTTGTTGGACTTGGAGTATTGGAAAGATTTGGATCTGCGGCATAATCTTGATGTGATGCACATCGAGAAAAATATATGTGACAACATTATCGGCACACTTCTTAATATTGAAGGCAAGACGAAAGATACCTTAAAATCTAGGATTGATTTGACACAACTGGGTATCA
This sequence comes from Triticum dicoccoides, assembly GCF_002162155.2. Classification (NCBI taxonomy): domain Eukaryota; kingdom Viridiplantae; phylum Streptophyta; class Magnoliopsida; order Poales; family Poaceae; genus Triticum; species Triticum dicoccoides. The sequence goes on along the minus strand of NC_041384.1, from coordinate 121,506,593 downwards.
GAAAGGATTTGCAGGTGCAAGATGAAGGTAAACCACGGGATATGGCACCAGCTGTGTACGTCTTGGACAAGGTAAAAAGAAAAGAATTTTGCGAGGTCCTGTCACGTGTGAGATTCCCACATGGATTTGCTTCCAACCCTGAAAGGAGAGTCAGTGCATGTCGGGACCCCGATTCTAAGTCACACCGATCTAGCATGTAACACCTCATATCACTTTGCGGCCTCACGCACGGTATCCCCACGGATGTCACCTTACCATGGCCCGGGACCATTTGCGCCTTTTGGCTCACGTATATGGTAGTGTCGCAAGCATCCATATGACAGAGAACCCGGGCCAACATGGCTAGTCGTGAAACCAAAGCGGCACAGACCTATGGAGACAGGCATACATGAATCACATCGAGCATGTCGGTCAACAGCGTATGAATCCGGGCTGTAGCACTGGGCTAACAGGACTCCGGAAGTCACCGCGTGACATTTCCCCAAAGGGACAGACATAGGAACGAAGTGGAACACATGCCGGCCAGTCAAGTGTTCTGAGCAGTAGTGCTGGGCTAGCAGGACTCCGGTGAACCGGGCTGTAGCGGACTACTATGGCTCAAGGAAGCACTAGACTACATTTCCCCATAAGAGAGGCTGCCAAGGACAAACAACTAGATTGTTGGATCCCACACATAGCAATACACGTCACACGTACGCATAACATGCAAGTATGTGATGTACAACATGGCATCACAACATAACGCAACTCATATAGATAAAGGCTCAGAAGAGCCACATAGCATAAATACAAACAGGGGTCACATGACCCATCATTCAGAGCATACAAGCAACGGAAGCATTACATGTCTGAGTACAGACAACTACAAAAGAAAAAGGCTAAGAAACCTGACTATCTACAAGTCCCTCCAAGGTACAAGATCGTAGTTGAGGTAACAAGCTTCTCGTCAAAGTCCAAGCGGTAGTACTAGTGAGACAGATGTCTCATCTGCAAAACATAAATAAAGCAAACGTGAGTACAAAGGTACTCAGCAAGACTTACATCAAATCCTATCATACATGCATTTGTATCAAGAAGGTAATGTGGGGTTTAGTTGCAGCAAGCCAGCTTTGACTCAGTGGCTATCCTGTTCTACGACAATGAGAAACTTCTTTGAGGTGAGGCAGCGCACACGAGTCCACTAATCACCACATCAATACACTACTATGGATTCATCCCCGTCTCTCCACGAGAAGGCCATCCATAGCACTCACACTTGTCTTGAGCATTTTAGAGTATCCACTTTAAGTTTTCTATGTACCACGTAAGCATCCAAGAAGTCCTTAACCGAGGACACGGCTATTCGAATAGATCATGATAACCCTGCAGGGGTGTACTTCTTCACACACGCTCTCACCACTTATCACCATATACACTTCATGTATCTCGGCAACCTTCAAGCGGAAGCCTGGCGAGGGTGTCGGCCACGACCTAACTAACCACACAAGACTCTAGTCCAGGTTTATCGCCTATTCGGGTTCCATCCGCAAGGAGATCCGGCCGGGGTTTCGCTCACGACCCCAAACGATGTGTACAGGGTTCCCGAGCCCACCATCCGGGTGCCACTCGGTACACCGGGCCACGTGTGCCTAGTCTGTCCCAAGTCCACCCTGCTGAGTGCCACTCGGTAGAAAAATAGCACTACCTACAAACACCAGAAACTATTTGCAACTCCTGGACAGAGTTTAAGGCGGTTAATAAGTCGAGAGAGCTTGGAGCGCCCGGAGCCCAATGTTTGGTAGTAGCTAGTCATTGGACAACTTACACAGAACTCAGTTCTTAAGGACGGTCCCAATGAGACAACCCACCATGTACTCCTACATGGCCTCTCACCGCTACCTTTACCAAATCGTGTTCACACGCTTAACTCTCAGCACCAGAACATATCATAACACTCCAATTCATTCTCGATGAATCAGACCTGACACAACTCTAAGCAATAGCAGGCATGGCATGGTAGGAACACCACATGGCTCAAGCAACTCCTACACATGCTAGTGGGTTTCAACTATTTACTGTGGCAATGACAGGTCATGCAGAGGGATGGGTTCAACTACCGCAGCATAAAGTAGCAGTTGAATCGTTGTTATCCTAATGCAGTAAAAGGGAGCAGGAGCGAGAGAGTGGGATTGTATCGGAATGAACAAGGGGGTTTGCTTGCCTGGTAGATCAACAGGGGGGGCACTGCTCCTCTGACAGGTACTCTAGATCGATCTCCGGAGCAGAACCTATCAAGAAGGAATGGTGTCAAAAATCAAATACAGGTATATGCAACAATATGATGCATGATCATGGCATGAATATGTGATATTGTTTGAGTTAAAGCATCTAGCAATTATTTGGTTGAAGTCCATTTGAGCCAAGGGTTCAAATACAACTCCAAATTAAGCTCTTAAATATGCCATAAGTGTGTTTTCATATATACAGCATGTATAGGTTGGTTTGTCATGCATGAAAATGGCACAGATGGATAGATTGAATTTTTCTAATCATTTTTCATATATAAATTATTTCAATCTGAGCTACGGTTGAATTTCTATGAATTTTTGAAGTTTAAATCATTTTCTTGAATTCTCTGAATTATTTAAAATCCAGAAGAAAAAAATCATTACTGCGTCAGCATGACATCATAGAGGCGTTAGCAGGGCTGGCCAGGTCAAACCTGACGTGTGGGGGGCCACACGTCAGTGATAATGGGGCTAAACCCGAGTCAAACCCAGCTGACCAGGGTTTGACCGAGCACTGGGCCCATAGTCAGTGGCTTAGGGGTGGATTAAGCGGCAGGGTTAGCAGCTAATCACGCGCCATGTCAGCTGCCGGAGTTTCGCCGGCGACGACCTCGAGCCACGGCGGAAGTTCGCCGGAATGAGCTGGAGGCCATGGTTTGGCACACGGAGGCCACCAGCGGGTAGCCCGTGCACGGGCGCATCCAGCCGCGCTCAGGGGAGGCCGCGGGAACGGCGGAGCTCGCCAAAGCAGAGCTCGCGGCGGCGGCCGGAGTTCGGCTTTGGGCGAAAATGGGCTGCGGGGCACGGTAGAGCGAACCCGCGAATGCTACGGGTTCCTGGGAACGCGCTGAGTGCGTTTATAGGTTCGGACGCGAGCGGCGGTGGCTAGAACGACAGCGGTGACATGCGCGGCGGAGCCGAGCTCTCGGCCATGGCGGAGATGCATCCTGGAGCTCACGAACGCGAGGGAGAAGAGAGGGGTTCGGCGCGAAAGCTCATAGCTATCACGGTGAAGAGGTCAGCGGCTCGGGGGAGGTCCGGTGCGGGCGGAACGGCGAAGCCGATCTCCGGCGTCCGGAGGAAGAAGACGACCGCGGGGACGGTGCTATGGGGCTTCCGGCGTCACGTGGGTTGGTGGAGACGAAGAGGAAGGTGCGGCGGTTCTTCTGGAAGCATCAAAGAGGCAAGGGGTGGACGAGGGCCGCGGTGGTGATCGTCGGCGCTCTCAGGTGCTCGTGGTCAGTCGCGGGAGAGAGAGGGCAGAGGAGAAGGAGGGGGTCCAGAGAGAGAGGGGCGGTCAGGGGGGTGTCGTGGAGCTCGTGGCCGTCTCCAGCAGCAGTGGCAAGCAGGAGCTGGCGAGCACGTGCGCGCACGCACAGCGGCCACACGCCTCTGCCAGTAGGCGCGAGGAAGAAGACAGAGGACGAGGCGAGCTGGGCCAGCTGGGCCGCACAGCTGGGCCGGTTGGCTGCATAGTGCCAGGCCAGCAAGTGGCCCAGGTAAGTCTAGGTAGTTCCTCCTTTTTTTCTATTTTGTTTTTGTTTTCTATTTTCTGACATTTGTTTTGATTTGATAAAAATACCAAATCATTTTATTTAATTCTGACAATTTTTGCAGGGGCCTAAGGGATTAATCCAAAGCCCCTCACCAAAATTCAGAATTTTTGGACAATATTATATATATAAATATTTATCCATCGCAATTAATTACTGGATTAATTCCAAATGGCCAAAATAAATATTTATGAGCTCCTAGAAAGATTGGTTTGATTTTTATCTCTGACCAATATTTTTAGAGAGTAACATGAACATTTTCTTGGACCTTTTTGGAGCAATTTTTATCTGGATTATTTCCAGAAATGATTTCCGAGGGTTTCACCAATCCCCATTTCAAATTTAAATGGAATTGAAACATGATGCACACATGACTAGCTAGTCTAGGTCATACCAGAACTAGGGATGTGACAACTCGCCCCCACTCGAAGAAATCTCGTCCCGAGATTCAGGAGTCGGCGGAAAGAAAGTGGGGTACTCAAGTCGAAGACGATCTTCACGCTCCCAGGTAGCTTCTCTCTCGGAATGATGAGACCACTGAACCTTGAGAAACTTGATGTTATGACGTCGGGTGACACGCTCTGCTTGATCAAGGATGCAGACAGGGTACTCTCGATAAGTGAGGTTATCTTGGAGATCAAGCGTTTCGTGGTCCACTTCGCGGATGGGACCCGAGAAGCAACGCCTGAGTTGAGAGACGTGGAAGACATCATAAACTCGAGAAAGGTGTGGGGGTAGTTCCAACTGGTAGGCAACCTCTCCTCGTTTAGCGAGAATGAGAAAGGGACCAATGTAACAAGGAGCCAACTTGCCCTTGATACCGAATCGATGGGTACCCTTCAAAGCGGTAACCCGAAGGTAAGCTTTGTCGCCAATTTCATAAGCCACTTCCTTATAACTATGGTCATACTGGCTCTTTTGACGAGATTGGGTTGTCTTCAAATTCTCACAATGATGCAAACTTGCTCTTCTGCCTCCTAGATCATATCCGGTCCAAAGAATTGTCTTTCACCGGTTTCTGACCAGTTCAAAGGTGTTCGACATCTTCGTCCATACAGAACCTCAAAAGGAGCTTTCTTGAGGTTGGATTGGTAGCTGTTGTTATAAGCAAACTCGGCGAAGGGAAGACACTTCTCCCAATCCATACCGAATGAGATAACACAAGCTCTAAGCATGTCTTCGAGAATTTGGTTGACCCTTTCCACCTGACCACTTGATTGAGGGTGGAAAGCGGTACTGAAGGAAAGATGGGTGCCCATGGCAGTTTGGAAACTCTCCCAGAAATGAGAAGTGAAAAGACTACCACGGTCTGAATTGATCTCTAGTGGAACACCATGAAGTGACACTATTCGAGAAATATATAAGTCAGCGAGCTGACTAGCAGTGATACTCTCTCGAACAGGTAGGAAGTGAGCCACTTTAGAAAGACGATCAATGACTATGAAGATAGCATTATTCCCTTTCTTGGTCCTGGGAAAGCCGGTGATGAAGTCCATACCAACTTTATCCCATTTCCATTCAGGAATAGCTAAAGGCTGAAGGGTGCCAGCAGGTCTCTGATGCTCTACCTTCACGCGACGACAAACGTCATAGTTAGCAATAAACTGAGCGATTTCTCTCTTCATCCTAGTCCACCAGAATCTCTGGCGTAGGTCCTGATACATCTTAGTACTACCAGGATGAATCGTGAGAGGAGATTCATGCACCTCCTTAAGGATTAATTGTCGAAGATGTTGATTCTTGGGAACCACCAAGCGACTCTCAAAGAAAACAACACCACGATCATCTATAGAGAAACTACCACCTACTCCTTTGTTAATGTTTCTCTTGATCCGGGAAATTCCCGTATCCTGCTTCTGAGCAGAGATGATCTGATCCACAAGAGTAGGTTTCGCCACCAAGGTAGAAAGGAATCCGTGAGGAGCGATGTGAAGGTTTAGCTTACAGAATTCCTCATGGAGAAGTGGTTGGCCCTGCTGCAACATGAGATTGTTGCAATAGGACTTACGACTTAGCACATCAGCCATGACATTTCCCTTGCCTAGGGTGTAGGTAATCCCCAAGTCGTAATCTGAGATCAACTCCAACCAACGTCTTTGCCTAAGGTTCAAATCTGGTTGGGTGAAGATATACTTGAGACTCTGGTGATCGGTGTAAATCTCGCAATGTTTACCAAGAAGGTAATGTCGCCAGGTCTTAAGTGCATAGACTATGGCTGCAAGCTCTAGATCATGTGTAGGATAATTCTCCTCATGTGGATGCAACTGTCGAGATGCATAGGCAATCACATGGCAATCTTGCATAAGAATGCAACCTAGTCCCTGTCGTGAGGCATCACAATAGATAACAAAGTCCTTAGTGAAATCCGGTGGCACAAGTATGGGAGCAGAAGTCGGGCGTCTTTTCAGTTCCTCAAAACTGTGCTCACACTGTGGGGACCACTCAAACTTTTTATCTTTCTTAAGAAGTTTCGTGAGAGGTTTGGCCACTTTGGAGAAGTTCTCAACGAAGCGGCGACAATAACTGGCTAGACCAAGGAAACTCCTAACTTGCTTAACTGTTTCAGGCGGAGTCCAATCAAGAACGGCCTGAACTCTCTCGGGATTGACGGCAATGCCCTTACCAGATATCACGCGGCCTAGGTAGGTCACTTCTGGCAACCAAAATTCGCACTTGGAGAACTTGGCATAAAGGCTGTGCTCTCTGAGTTTTTCTAGCACAAGTCTAAGATATTCGGCATGATCTTCCTCATTCTTCGGGTAAATAAGAATATCATCGAGGTAAACCACGACGAACTTATGTAAGTACTCCATGAAGATCGAGTTCATCAAGCGGGAGAATGTAGCTGGAGCATTGGTTAGACCGAAGGACATGACGGTGTACTCATACTGGCCATAACGAGTGACAAAAGCCGTCTTAGGAATGTCCCCGTTTCTGATCTTGATTTGGGGGTAGCCTAACCTCAAATCCATCTTGGAAAAGACTGAGGATCCAGCGAGCTGATCATACAAGTTGTTGATCCTGGGGAGCGGATACTTGTTCTTTATCGTGACCAAATTAACGGGACGATAATCTACAACCATCCGGTCCGTACCATCCTTCTTCTTGACGAAGAGGATGGGGCAAGCCCAGGGAGAAGAACTAGGACGGATGAAACCCTTTTGCAAGGATTCATCGAGTTGTTTCTTAAGCTCAGCTAGTTCTAAGGGTGCCATCTTGTAAGGTCTCCTAGAGATAGGAGCGGTTCCTGGGATAAGATCGACAAACTCTACATCTCTGTCAGGTGGAATACCTGGCAGTTCCTCTGGAAAGACATCCGAAAAGTCACGGACTATCGGAATATCTTCAAGGTCTGTAAGAGGGTTGGCATTAAGAGAATAGAGCTGACGCTTTGCAACTCTAGTGGAGACGGTGACTGTCTTGCCAGATGGGTGTGTAAGCTGAACAGACCTTGTGTAACAATCAATCTTGGCATAATGACCTTTCATCCAGTCCATACCCAAGATGATGTTAATATCTGTAGACTTGAGGGTTATAAGTGATGCAAGGAATACAAGTCTGTCAACAAGGATTTCATTACCGCGGCTTATTCTGGTAGTTTGCCATCTAGACCCTGGAGTTTGGATTTCAAGTGGAGTTGGCATATCACAAAATGACATGTCGTGCAAACGAGCATAGCCTTCAGAGATGAAGGAGTGAGATGCTCCGGTATCAAACAGAACTGAAGTTGGATGACAGTTCACAAGGAGTGTACCAAGAACGACATCCGGATCATCATGAGCGTCTCTAGCTGAGACGTGATGCACACATCCACATTTAGTGGGAGCTGACTTGACACTAATCATCTTGCGTGATGGCTTACCACGGCCAACAGACTTCTCATGCTGGGGTGGAGCATAATTGGTTTGAGAGCAGTCACGTGCATAGTGTCTTGTCTCTCCGCAGGTGAAACAAGTCCCTGAAGTAGGACGTGGACCCGCTTTGACAAGCGGTCTATCAATAGGCCTGGGTGGAGCATGTAACTGAACTGGGTGAGGTGCCACACAAGATGGCCTTGGTGTATAACCGGGTGAAAGAGCGGAGTTCGGAACCCAAATCCGGCGCTTCTGTGAAGTAGAACCTGAAGAAGAACCCAAATCACGGGTGTGCTTACGAGACTCCTCGTATGTGAGTTGAGTTGTCTCTGCATTAATGGCCTTGTTCACAAGAGCCTGGAATGTATTGCAATGATGCAAGTGGAGATCATGACGCAACATAGGGTTGAGACCCTTCCGGAACCTAGCCTGCTTCTTGGCGTATGTGGACACTTCTTCTGTAGCATAGCGGGCGAGGTTCTCAAATTCTCTACTATAAGCATCAACAGCCATCTTACTCTGGGTGAAACTACAAAACTCTTCTCTCTTGCGATCAATGAGGGCTTGAGGAATGTGATGTTCACGAAAGGCTTCAATAAAATCTCTCCAGGTAGGTATCTGGACAGCTGGAAGCATAGCCTCATAGTTTTGCCACCAAATACTAGCAGGACCTTCCAGGTGATATGCAGCATAGGTGACCTTGTCACTTTCAGCTACGTTCGCAGAGCGCAGCTTGTGTGTGATACTATGTAGCCAGTCATCTGCATCGAGTGGTTCAATGGAATGATGGAAGGTAGGTGGTTTCAGACCAATGAAATCATAGATGGACGCTGACTCTTTGTGCTGATGGGAGGTGTTCTCCTCAATACGTGCTAACAAGCGGTTAGACTCTCGCTTGCTCTTCTCCATCTCTAACATGAACTCTGCCAACGAAGACTGGTCGGGAGGATCCTCATCCCTACCATCTCCGTGGTTCCGGATACGAGCAACAGAACTTCGGTTAACTGGCAACATCCTGAAGAACCAACCAAGGAAACAAGGATGGATTCAGCATCATCATAAGGATGTAGAATATAGTACGAGAAAAAATACTATCTCTTGAACTCCTAGGACAATTCCGGCAGCATAACGGCAGTAAAATGCTCGAAATGAGACATTCTGCAAAAGACGGGGTAGCACCATACTCAACATCATTACTCAAGGTTTTGAGATATTACTAAATAGGCTACACCGGAGGTACTCAAACTGGGATATAACTCAGATCAACCAAACCTTAGAGACTATGGAGTAGTAACACGTGATCCTGATAGACGGAAGAGAAAGCCTAGTTCCTTAACCCCGTAGGAAAGATAGGATGACTCAGATCAGAAGGCATGAGGCATAAGGAGTAAAAAGAGCCTTACGTTCCCTTCCACGATCAATTCCCCTATCTAGCTCAAGAATTTCTAGACTCAACTTCGACCAGGTTGGCTTGGAAATCCTGAAGGCAGTCAGGCTCTGATACCAAAGCTATCGGGACCCCGATTCTAAGTCACACCGATCTAGCATGTAACACCTCATATCACTTTGCGGCCTCACGCACGGTATCCCCACGGGTGTCGCCTTACCATGGCCCGGGACCGTTTGCGCCTTTTGGCTCACGTATATGATAGTGTTGCTAGCATCCATATGACAGAGAACCCGGGCCGACATGGCTAGTCGTGAACCCAAAGCGGCACAGACCTATGGAGACAGGCATACATGAATCACATCGAGCATGTCGGTCAACAGTGTATGAATCCGGGCTGTAGCACTGGGCTAACAGGACTCCGGAAGTCACCGCGTGACATTTCCCCGAAGGGACAGACATAGGAACGAAGTGGAACACATGCCGGCCAGTCAAGTGTTCTGAGCAGTAGTGCTGGGCTAGCAGGACTCCGGTGAACCGGGCTGTAGCGGACTACTATGGCTCAAGGAAGCACTAGACTACATTTCCCCATAAGAGAGGCTGCCAAGGACAAACAACTAGATTTGTCGGATCCCACACATAGCAATACACGTCACACGTACGCATAACATGCAAGTATGTGATGTACAACATGGCATCACAACATAACGCAACTCATATAGATAAAGGCTCAGAAGAGCCACATAGCATAAATACAAACAGGGGTCACATGACCCATCATTCAGAGCATACAAGCAATGGAAGCATTACATGTCTGAGTACAGACAACTACAAAAGAAAAAGGCTAAGAAACCTGACTATCTACAAGTCCCTCCAAGGTACAAGATCGTAGCTGAGGTAACAAGCTACTCATCGAAGTCCAAGTGGTAGTACTAGTGAGACAGATGTCTCATCTGCAAAACATAAATAAAGCAAACGTGAGTGCAAAGGTACTCAGCAAGACTTACATCAAATCCTATCATACATGCATTTGTATCAAGAAGGTAATGTGGGGTTTAGTTGCAGCAAGCCAGCTTTGACTCAGTGGCTATCCTGTTCTACGACAATGAGAAACTTCTTTGAGGTGAGGCAGCGCACATGAGTCCACTAATCACCACATCAATACACTACTATGGATTCATCCCCGTCTCTCCACGAGAAGGCCATCCGTAGCACTCACACTTGTCTTGAGCATTTTAGAGTATCCACTTTAAGTTTTCTATGTACCACGTAAGCATCCAAGAAGTCCTTAACCGAGGACACGGCTATTCGAATAGATCATGATAACCCTGCAGGGGTGTACTTCTTCACACACGCTCTCACCACTTATCACCATATACACTTCATGTATCTCGGCAACCTTCAAGCGGAAGCCTGGCGAGGGTGTCGGCCACGACCTAACTAACCACACAAGACTCTAGTCCAGGTTTATCGCCTATTCGGGTTCCATCCGCAAGGAGATCCGGCCGGGGTTTCGCTCACGGCCCCACACGATGTGTACAGAGTTCCCGAGCCCACCATCCGGGTGCCACTCGGTACACTGGGCCACGTGTGCCTAGTCTGTCCCAAGTCCACCCTGCCGAGTGCCACTCGGTAGAAAAATAGCACTACCTACAAACACCAGAAACTATTTGCAACTCCTGGACAGAGTTTAAGGCGGTTAATAAGTCGAGAGAGCTTGGAGCGCCCGGAGTCCAATGTGTGGTAGTAGCTAGTCATTGGACAACTTACACAGAACTCAGTTCTTAAGGACGGTCCCAATGAGACAACCCACCATGTACTCCTACATGGCCTCTCACTACTACCTTTACCAAATCGTGTTCACACGCTTAACTCTCAGCACCAGAACATATCATAACACTCCTATTCATTCCCAATGAATCAGACCTGACACAACTCTAAGCAATAGCAGGCATGGCATGGTAGGAACACCACATGGCTCAAGCAACTCCTACACATGCTAGTGGGTTTCAACTATTTACTGTGGCAATGACAGGTCATGGAGAGGGATGGGTTCAACTACCGCAGCATAAAGTAGCAGTTGAATCGTTGTTGTCCTAATGCAGTAAAAGGGGGCAGGAGCGAGAGAGTGGGATTGTATCGGAATGAACAAGGGGGTTTGCTTGCCTGGTAGATCAACAGGGGGGCACTGCTCCTCTGACAGGTACTCTAGATCGATCTCTGGAGCAGAACCTATCGAGAAGGAATGGTGTCGAAAATCAAACACAGGTATATGCAACAATATGATGCATGATCATGGCTTGAATATGTGATATTGTTTGAGTTAAAGCATCTAGAAATTATTTGGTTGAAGTCCATTTGAGCCAAGGGTTCAAATACAACTCCAAATTAAGCTCTTAAATATGCCATAAGTGTGTTTTCATATATACAGCATGTATAGGTTGGTTTTTCATGCATGAAAATGGTAAAGATGGATAGATTGAACTTTTCTGATCATTTTTCATATATAAATTATTTCAATCTGAGCTACGGTTGAATTTCTATGAATTTTTGAAGTTTAAATCATTTTCTGGAATTCTCTGATGTCACATCCTTGGTCCTGTTATGCACTAGGCTAGACCTCATGTGAGCATCATGTTTTAATTCAAATGAAATTTGAATTGAGGAATTTGCAAAGCCTCAGAAACCTTCTAAAAATGATCAACATTAAAATCTCCTCAAAGAAGTCCAAGAAAATGTTCCTCTTAGTCTCTGAAAATATTGCAAAGAGGTAAAACTCAAAACAATATTTTTGGTATCTCAGAGTTAATTATTTTGGGCCTTTGAATTAAATAAATAGATGTTTGCATTGGATATATATTTGATATATAAATAATATATGTCCAATAATTACTGGAACATTTTATGTGGTTTGGTATATTTTAACTCTAGCCACATAACTATTTTCAGGATTTTATAAAATGGTTTAGTATTTTACTAAACTAAAACAACACAGAACAAAATAGATAAATAAAAACAGAAATAGAAAGAGAGAGAAGGACTACCTGGCGCTCACGTGGTAGCCCACCTGGCCCAGCAGCACGGCCCAGCCCATCTCCACTTCCCCCCCCCC
>NC_041384.1:121486207-121493968 GCF_002162155.2 Triticum dicoccoides | reverse complement strand
GAACGGAGCCGCCGCCACCGACGAGCTCCCTCGCGGCCACCGCCACCCCCTAGCCTCGCCGATGCGCTCAAAGGCTCCGCCTCGACCCCCTCTTCCTCCCCACCGATCCACGGCCCTCCGGAAGCCATGGATGCTGCCAGCTTCGCCGTTCCCCTCCTCGGCCACCGCGGATCGCCGCCGTCAAATCCGCCCCCGTCCGGCCTCCCTCAAGCTCGCCGTCCACCTCTACAGGGTCTACGTGAGCTCTCCGTCCGTTTCCCCCTCTCTGTTTCGTCGTTCGCGCGCCGTAGCTAGGTTATCCACCGCGGCCGAGAGCTTCTCGCCGCCGGCCATGGCGTGGCCGTGGCCACAGCCACCACAGCTCGCTCCCGAGCCCACCGTCGTGCTCACCGCAACCCCAGGAGGCCGCAGCGCCCTTCCGTTTCCCCTCTTGTGCACCGTAGCGCCGTTCCCGCCAACGCCCGAGGTCCGACGGCCGCTGAGCTCGACGCCGGCGAGGATTACGGCCGCCCTAGCTTCTCCCGTTTGCCCTGTTAGATGCGCGCGAGCCTGGGCATTCCGTAGATGCCCTCCGCCGGCCATTTGGTCGCCGGAGCAAGAAACCCGAAGGCCTCCGCCGCCTCGGCCTCGCCGGCGACTCAACGCCGGCGGGATTGAGTCGTTTGACCAAGGGTTTGACCTCCCCTGGGTCTATGACAGGTGGGCCCCCACCATCAGGTGATTAGTTTAAGCTAATCACCACCTAATCTAACCCCCTGACACTGACATGTGGGCCCTAGTGCCCCTAATCTTTAATTAAACTAAACTAACCCCCCCTGTCTAACCTGTGTCACTGACGTGTGGCCCCCACACGTCAGGTTTGACTCTGGGCGACCCAGTTGACCTGCTGACCTCAGCCTTACGCCATGCTGACGCAATATTCCTTTTCTGGAATTTAGTTCATTTTATAAATATTCAGGAAATTCCAGAAATTTGTAAAAACTTCTAAAAATCATAGAAATTCAACCGTAACTCCAAATTAAATAATTTATATATGAAAAATTATCAGAAAAATTCAAGGAATCCTTCTGTACCATTTTCATGCATGTTTGAACAATGTTTTTCCTCTGTTTTGGACAAAACAAATAAATGGCATTTAAACTCTCACATATGGAGTTTGAATTTGAACCTAGTGTTCAAACCAACTTCATTTAACATGTTGCTAGTTGCATTAGCTCAAACACATTCATATTGCCATGTCATGAGCATGCATCATATTGTGCATTCAATTGATTGTAAATTCTTCTTTGTTGCCGGTATCTGTTCCCTCCCGGTAGTCGATGTTCCGACGTTGTGATCGTTGACACTGATGAAGACTCAATGTTATCTTCAGAAATGCCAGGCAAGCAAAACCCCTTTGTTCATTCCGATACAATCCTACTCTCTCGCTCCTGCTCTCTTTTAATGCATTAGGACAACAACGATTCAACTGTTACTTGCTGCGGTAGCTGAACCCCTTTATCCTTTGCATGACCTGTCATTGCCACAGTAAATAGATGAAACCCACTAGCATGAGTAGGAGTTGTTTGAGCCCTGTTGTGCCTACTCTTTCATGTTTGTTTGTCATGCCTGCTACTGCTTAGAGTTGAGTCAGGTCTGATTCATCGGGGATGAATTAGAGGTGTGTGAACATGTCCTACTTTGTGTGAGCTAAGTGTGTGAACACGATTTGGTAAAGGTAGCGGTGAGAGGCCATGTAGGAGTACATGGTGGGTTGTCTCATTGCAGCCGTCCTCAGGAACTGAGTTCTGTGTTTGTGATCCATGATTCAGCTACTACCATACATTGGGCCCTGAAATATGACCCCGCTCGACTTCTTATTCACCCTAGTCCTCTGTCCAGGAGTTGCAAGTAGTTTCTGGTGTTTGTAGTATGCTGGAGGCCGTGGACAGCGCTGACCGTAGGGGTGGGCGGTGATGCGGTAGGCACGTGGCCGGGTATACCGGGCGCCCGTTTGGTGTCACGGAACCCTGTTCACATCGTTTGGGGCTGTGAGCGAAACTCCGGCCAGATCTCCTCATGGATGGAACCCGAATAGGCGATAAACCTGGACTAGAGACTTGAGTGTTTAGGTAGGTCGTGGTCTACACCCATGTCGGCTTTCGCTTGAAGTCTGCCGAGCACATGTCGTGTGCAGACGCTAAGTGGTGGAAACATGTATGAAGAAGTACACCCCTGCAGGGTTAATATCATCTATTCGAATAGCCGTGTCCACGGTAAAGGACTTCTGGGTTGCTTATATCAGTTCATAGACAAGTGAAAGTGGATACTCTAAAATACGCAAGATAAGTGTGAGTGCTATGGATGGCGTTCTCGTAGGGAGACGGGGGCGGATCCATAGTGGTGTATTGATATGGTGAATATGTGGACTCGTGTGCGCCACCTCAAAAAGAGTTACTTGCAGTCGTAGTTTAGGATAGCCACCGAGTCAAAGCTGGCTTGCTGCAGTTAAACCCCACCATCCCCTTGTTGATAATGATGCATATGTAGTTAGATCTGATGTAAGTCTTGCTGGGTACATTTGTACTCACGTTTGCCTATTTTATGTTTTTGCAGAGAGACTTCAGTCTCACTAGTAATTCCGCGTGGTCTTCGATGTTTAGCTTGTTACCTCAGCTACGATCTTGTGCCCTCGGCAGGATCTGGTAGATAGTCAGGCTTCTCAGCCTTTTTCATTTATAGATGTTTGTACTCAGACATGATAGCTTCCGCTTGTGCTTTGATTTGTATGCTCTGAATGTTGGGTCGTGAGACCCCTGTTTGTAATATCTCGCTCCTCGGAGCCTACTGAATAAACTACTTGAGTCATAGAGTCATGTTGTGATGGCATGTTGTAGTTGCACATATCGAGCATATTGTGTGTATGATATTTGAAATGCTTGGTATGTGTGGGATCTGACCATCTAGTTGTTTATCTTTGGTAGCCTCTCTTACCGGGAAATGTCTCCTAGTGTTTCCACCGAGCCATGGTAGCTTGCTACTGCTCCGAAACACTTAGGCTGGCCGGCATGTGTCCTTCTTCGTTCCTGTGTCTGTCCCTTTGGGGAAATGTCACGCATTGAGTACCGGAGCCCTGTTAGCCCGCTACAGCCCGGTTTACCGGAGTCCTGCTAGCCCAGTGCTACAGCCCGGACCCACTTGCTGATGACCGACACGTTCGATGCTGGGTCATGGATGCATGTCCCTGTAAGTCTGTGCCACTTTGGGTTTACGACTAGTCATGTCAGCCCGGGCTCTTTATCATATGGATGCTAGCGACATCATCATATACGTGAGCCAAAAGGCGCAAACGGTCCCGGGCAAAGGTAAGGCGACACCCGTGGGAATACCGTGCGTGAGGCCGCAAAGTGATATGAGGTGTTACATGCTAGATCGATGTGGCATTGAGTCGGGGTCCTGACAGCGTTGGTATCAGAGCTTGACTGCCTGTAGGATTACCAAGCCAAACTGGTCGAAGTTGAGTCTAGAAATTCTTTAGTTATATAAGGGAATTGATTGTGGGATGGAACGTAAGGCTTTTTTTACTCCTTATACTTTATGCCCTTCTGATCTGAGTCATCTTCTCTTCTACGGGGATTAAGAACTAGCCTATCTCTTCTTTCTATTAGGATCACGTGTTACTAATCAGTAGACTTATAAGATTGTTGGATTAAGCCTCAGTTCAGTTTCTACCTCTGTATGTTAATTATTGATCTCGAGACCTTGATATTGTGCTTCTGAGTGGCTATGCCACCATTTTTGTGAATGTCTCAAATCTTTTCTGCGCATTTACAGTCGTTATGCTGTCCGAGTCATCCCAGGTTTCCAAAGAGTCTGACGCATTTGCAAAATCCTTTTCCTCTGGTTTCAATGTTCCTTTGGGCCAGATTAACCACACTAATCAATGAGTTGAGGTACTCTGTTACCTTGACATATATGTTGGAATTATTATGATGACCCTAAGTGCTTAGGGGATCATCTAGTGGTCTAGCCATGATTTGTGTTCCCAGTGTGATGCTTCTGGCCTTTATTCTCGAAAGCATCCCGTGATGCTACTTAGTAGTAGGTATTCTATTCCTGGGTTTTGAACCCGAGACTCACCCTACCTACCTCATGTTGATAGTGTTTGCTAGTTCCTTTAGGATATTAGTAACCTTTGCGATAGTTCTCGAGGTTCGTGGTACATCCTTCTTCCAATCACCATGAACCATTCTTGGCAGAAGTTCTTCTGAACCAAAAGATGACAACAAGAGTGCTCTCGATGAGTTCTCCATTATATATTGTGACCCTGCCAGTTCTACTTTTCTGCATGGGTTATTCGGAAGAAACTTGTTGAACTTGGTTTGACATACTAATCTATGCATCCACAACTCAGAAAGTTATATGTTCCTTTGAGTTGTCCCTCTTTAGCTATCTACTGACCTTCGTCTATCAATTGATAGTCAAGAGTATGCGTGCAATCGTTCATCGATACCTATTACTCTTGTGGTCCATCAAGCCATTCTATTCCAGAATGACTAGGAGAAATGAACTCCAGTACCTCATCCATATCTAGGATTGGGTCAAGGTAGTCATGCTCCGCAGATCAAAATGCCAGCCCAGCTTTTGATTCTGTTCTACCCTGAAGTATTACCATCTTTATATCGGGATTGTTATAGGAATTGCACACCATCCTATGAACTCTTGGTACAGTGATACTTCTTGCCATCATTGTTCATTCCTTGGTTCCTGTGTTATTGTAACCGGAATGTCGACAAGTGAATCGTGATGTGTGAAATCAATACTCCTAGCAACCTCGTTGCTTGGTAGTTAAAGGACAATAATTTCATTCTTAGCGTGTTGGTTCTTGAATCATCATTCTAAGATTGATCGTGCTACCTTGTCCATCTTCCTGGTGCACATTTCGATTGATGAGTTAGGATTTTGTCAAGTCCTCGCTCATTTGATCATATCGTCTTGCCCTGAAAAGCGAGATTGATCTCGAGCTTAGTAACATACCGGTGGTTCGTGATTTTCTGAATGTCTTCTCGGAAGTATCACCAGGTCGTCACCTGACCGCTGTGTTGGGCTCGTGATCAAGTTGGTTTCTTGTGAACCACCCTTCTCCAAGAATCTGTGTTGGATATCCCTGAGCTAGTTGGTTAAGCTAGAGAACAACTTGGAGAATTGGAAGATAAAAGCTTGCCTAACTTAGTTCGTTCCAAAGGGATATTCTTGTGTAGAGTTGTTGAAGAAAGATGATATCTTCATCGATTGGTCCCTGTGATCAGTTGCTGGACCTATTGTCTTATCAATCCTTTGATTTGAGTGTGGGCTATCGTCAAGTCAAATCAGTACCAACGATGCTCGTAATGTTGTCTTACTCGTGGTTGATCCCTCGAGCATACACCATTACATCTTTGGTCTGACCAATGCTATCACCGTGAGCACATGATGGTGGAAGTCCAGTGATATGGAAATTCCGATGAGTTGCTGTTGAGCCCATCAGTAGCTTTTTGTCTTCCCCATGAATCATGTTGAACATCAACCTAGTGTTGGAAACTTGTGTAAGCATTTCTTCGTGTTTCGTTCATGAAGCATATGTTTGGATGAAGGTTGTGACTTCCTTTAATTCATGTGCATCTGATGCAAGTTGCCGCCGTGGACTCGAGAAAGTCAATGTTGCTTCCTCTGGAATCATCGCAAGTCAGTCATGCACACGTGCGAAGTATTCTGTGGTCTGGAGACTTGCAACCTTCATTCCATATGTGTATCCTAGCACACCAAGCCACTGACTGATTTGTTCAAGGAGAAGGAGTATCTTCATAAGAGCTAATCCGGACTTATGAAAGAACTTCGATATCCTCGCTGATGGTTCCCAACCAGAACTCGGTAGTGTTTTATTGTAAGACTACCATGTGGGCATGCTTGTCTGGGACAACGTGTTCACATGTTTGTAGCAGAACCAGCTCATGTTTTGGAGCTTGCTATCGTAGTTCATTCCCCGAGAATCTCGCAACGTCATCTCGTCGATTCGTGTTGCAAACTTCCGTTTTTCTTCCTAGACTCGATGAGTCTGGAATATCCTGACACCAACCAGATCTGAATCTCAGGCAGATATGATGGTTGGAATATTTCCCAAGAATTATAATATTGGTCGCGCGATAACCGGTAAAGTGGATGTCGTGGCCAACACACCCAGCCGGAAGACCTGTTATTATAATATCTTGATTGATGAAGTTGGCCACCTCCCCATAGGGATTTCGTAGGGTTTACTCCCTAGTTGCCCCTATGGATTTTTGTGTTCCCGAAGTCCGACCTTTTTACTTGATGTTTTAGATGTCAAACCATATCTATGAATGGGTTACACTAGCACATCAAGGAGAACATTAGAAGCGGAGTGCTAAATGTCTCTCGGTCGATCATCCAGATTTTATTTCCTTGGCCCCGCCAAGGGTGAAATCTGAGAAGGTGTTATCTTCCTTTGCATCTGCATCCTCCATCACCATTCATCATGGTAGTAAGTTGTGTTACCGGACCCTTGACACGGATGTTGGTAAAACCTTGATGATTATGGAATTGCTCAAGTTCTTGAGAGCACGCGCAAGTGCTAGGTTTGATCGTCGGCATTAACTGTATAGCGCTCTCAGTTTCCTCGGTTATGCTATAACCATTCCAATAGTGGGATAACTCTCTATTGTTGAGCCTCTCCCCAGTTACTAGAATCATTCCCATCATTTGCATTTTGTTCCCAGTTTGCACCGCCAATGTGCCATTCTACCATGGGTCTCTTCCATTTCCGGTGATAAGCAAATTCATCCATTGCGTTGTCTTCAACAAGGTAATCCACATCATCCAAGTCCGAGTATGCCATTCTACTGACCCCCTCCAAACGATCGCTTGAGAATTGCCTTAGGCTGGTATAAAGGTTTTCAATGATCTCTGAATCAAAGGTAATTCTTTTTGCCACTTAAGGAAATAACCTACGAATCACCCTCCTCCAGGATGTTTCGTCGTGGTATCATGGCAACTCAACTCCTCGCTACGTGGACAATCGTTTACCACCTTCTTAAGTGTGGAATTGTTGTCCACCTAGTGAACCTTCGTCATCCGTTTCTTTCCACCCCTCTTGATGTGTATCTCGTGTCTCAACCCGAGAGATGGTCCTATGTCTCATTCCGTGAGTTGTTCGATCTTCGAGAAGATCGACCCTTCTAGAGTCTCCTTCTTCCCTCCATGTCATGTTGACAGGATTTCTCAGAGCAAGACTTCAAGACAATGATGGTGATCGAATCAATGTTCCTATGAAGTGCAACCTGGATCGTGAAGATTGTACTAGTTGCGTTCCCCCTTCACCTTACCCTACGCTTGAATCTCGGGACGAGATTTTTGTTTAGTGGGGGTGAGTTGTCACATCCCTGGTCCTGTTATGCACTAGGCTAGACCTCATGTGAGCATCATGTTTTAATTCAAATGAAATTTGAATTGAGGAATTTTCAAAGCCTCAGAAACCTTCTAAAAATGATCAACATTAAAATCTCCTCAAAGAAGTCCAAGAAAATGTTCCTCTTAGTCTCTGAAAATATTGCAAAGAGGTAAAACTCAAAACAATATTTTTGGTATCTCAGAGTTAATTATTTTGGGCCTTTGAATTAAATAAATAGCTATTTGCATTGGATATATATTTGATATATAAATAATATATGTCCAATAATTACTGGAACATTTTATGTGGTTTGGTATATTTTAACTCTAGCCACATAA
>NC_041384.1:121471881-121484837 GCF_002162155.2 Triticum dicoccoides | reverse complement strand
CACCGCCACCCCCTAGCCTCGCCGATGCGCTCAAAGGCTCCGCCTCGACCCCCTCTTCCTCCCCACCGATCCACGGCCCTCCGGAAGCCCTGGATGCTGCCAGCTTCGCCGTTCCCCTCCTCAGCCACCGCGGATCGCCGCCATCAAATCTGCCCCCCGTCCGGCCTCCCTCAAGCTCGCCGTCCACCTCTACAGGGTCTACGTGAGCTCTCCGTCCATTTCCCCCTCTCTGTTTCGTCGTTCGCGCGCCGTAGCTAGGTTATCCATCGCGGCCGAGAGCTTCTCGCCGCCGGCCATGGCGTGGCCGTGGCCACAGCCACCGCAGCTCGCTCCCGAGCCCACCGTCGTCCTCACCGCAACCCCAAGAGGCCGCAGCGCCCTTCCGTTTCCCCTCTTGTGCACCGTAGCGCCGTTCCCGCCAATGCCCAAGGTCCGGCAGCCGCTGAGCTCGACGCCGGCGAGGATTACGGCCACCCTAGCTTCTCCCGTTTGCCCTGTTAGATGCGCGCGAGCCTGGGCATTCCGTAGATGCCCTCCGCCGGCCATTTGGTCGCCGGAGCAAGAAACCCGAAGGCCTTCGCCGCCTCGGCCTCGCCGGCGACTCAACGCCGGCGGGATTGAGTCGTTTGACCAGGGGTTTGACCTCCCCTGGGTCTATGACATGTGGGCCCCTGCCATCAGGTGATTAGTTGAAGCTAATCACCACCTAATCTAACCCCCTGACACTGACATGTGGGCCCTAGTGCCCCTAATCTTTAATTAAACTAAACTAACCCCCCCTGTCTAACCTGTGTCACTGACGTGTGGCCCCCACACGTCAGGTTTGACTCTGGGCGACCCAGTTGACCTGCTGACCTCAGCCTTACGCCATGCTGACGCAATATTCCTTTTCTGGAATTTAGTTCATTTTATAAATATTCAGGAAATTCCAGAAATTTGTAAAAACTTCTAAAAATCATAGAAATTCAACCGTAACTCCAAATTAAATAATTTATATATGAAAAATTATCAAAAAAATTCAAGGAATCCATCTGTACCATTTTCATGCATGTTTGAACAATGTTTGTCCTCTGTTTTGGAAAAAACAAATAAATGGCATTTAAACTCTCACATATGGAGTTTGAATTTGAACCTAGTGTTCAAACCAACTTCATTTAACATGTTGCTAGTTGCATTAGCTCAAACACATTCATATTGCCATGTCATGAGCATGCATCATATTGTGCATTGCATTGATTGTAAATTCTTCTTTGTTGCCGGTATCTGTTCCCTCCCGGTAGACGATGTTCCGACGTTGTGATCGTTGACACTGATGAAGACTCAATGTTATCTTCAGAAATGCCAGGCAAGCAAAACCCCTTTGTTCATTCCGATACAATCCTACTCTCTCGCTACTGCTCTCTTTTAATGCATTAGGACAACAACGATTCAACTGTTACTTGCTGCGGTAGCTGAACCCCTTTATCCTTTGCATGACCTGTCATTGCCAAAGTAAATAGATGAAACCCACTAGCATGAGTAGGAGTTGTTTGAGCCCTGTTGTGCCTACTCATTCATGTTTGTTTGTCATGCCTGCTACTGCTTAGAGTTGAGTCAGGTCTGATTCATCGGGGATGAATCAGAGGTGTGTGAACATGTCCTACTTTGTGTGAGCTAAGTGTGTGAACACGATTTGGTAAAGGTAGCGGTGAGAGGCCATGTAGGAGTACATGGTGGGTTGTCTCATTGCAGCCGTCCTCAGGAACTGAGTTCTGTGTTTGTGATCCATGATTCAGCTACTACCATACATTGGGCCCTGAAATATGACCCCGCTCAACTTCTTATTCACCCTAGTCCTCTGTCCAGGAGTTGCAAGTAGTTTCTGGTGTTTGTAGTATGCTGGAGGCCGTGGACAGCGCTGACCGTAGGGGTGGGCTGTGATGCGATAGGCACGTGGCCGGGTATACCAGACGCCCGTTTGGTGTCACGGAACCCTGTTCACATCGTTTGGGGCTGTGAGCGAAACTCCGGCCGGATCTCCTCATGGATGGAACCCGAATAGGCGATAAACCTGGACTAGAGACTTGAGTGTTTAGGTAGGTCGTGGTCTACACCCACGTCGGCTTTCGCTTGAAGTCTGCCGAGCACATGTCGTGTGCAGACGCTAAGTGGTGGAAACGTGTATGAAGAAGTACACCCCTGCAGGGTTAATATCATCTATTCGAATAGCCGTGTCCACGGTAAAGGACTTCTGGGTTGCTTATATCAGTTCATAGACAAGTGAAAGTGGATACTCTAAAATACGCAAGATAAGTGTGAGTGCTATGGATGGCGTTCTCGTAGGGAGACGGGGGCGGATCCATAGTGGTGTATTGATATGGTGAATATGTGGACTCGTGTGCGCCACCTCAAAAAGAGTTACTTGCAGTCGTAGTTTAGGATAGCCACCGAGTCAAAGCTGGCTTGCTGCAGTTAAACCCCACCATCCCCTTGTTGATAATGATGCATATGTAGTTAGATCTGATGTAAGTCTTGCTGGGTACATTTGTACTCACGTTTGCCTATTTTATGTTTTTGCAGAGAGACTTCAGTCTCACTAGTAATTCCGCGTGGTCTTCGACGTTTAGCTTGTTACCTCAGCTACGATCTTGTGCCCTCGGCAGGATCTGGTAGATAGTCAGGCTTCTCAGCCTTTTTCATTTATAGATGTCTGTACTCAGACATGATAGCTTCCGCTTGTGCTTTGATTTGTATGCTCTGAATGTTGGGTCGTGAGACCCCTGTTTGTAATATCTCGCTCCTCGGAGCCTACTGAATAAACTACTTGAGTCGTAGAGTCATGTTGTGATGCCATGTTGTAGTTGCACATATCGAGCATATTGTGTGTATGATATTGAAATGCTTGGTATGTGTGGGATCTGACCATCTAGTTGTTTATCTTTGGTAGCCTCTCTTACCGGGAAATGTCTCCTAGTGTTTCCACCGAGCCATGGTAGCTTGCTACTGCTCCGAAACACTTAGGCTGGCCGGCATGTGTCCTTCTTCGTTCCTGTGTCTGTCCCTTTGGGGAAATGTCACGCATTGAGTACCGGAGCCCTGTTAGCCCGCTACAGCTCGGTTTACCGGAGTCCTGCTAGCCCAGTGCTACAGCCCGGACCCACTTGCTGATGACCGACACGTTCGATGGTGGGTCATGGATGCCTGTCCCTGTAAGTCTGTGCCACTTTGGGTTTACGACTAGTCATGTCAGCCCGGGCTCTTTATCATATGGATGCTAGCGACATCATCATATACGTGAGCCAAAAGGCGCAAACGGTCCCGGGCAAAGGTAAGGCGACACCCGTGGGAATACCGTGCGTGAGGCTACAAAGTGATATGAGGTGTTACATGCTAAATCGATGTGGCATTGAGTCGGGGTCCTGACATCTGAATTATTTAAAATCCAGAAAAAAATCATTATTGCGTCAGCATGACATCACAGAGGCATCAGCAGGGCTGACCAGGTCAAACCTGACATGTGGGGGGCCACATGTTAGTGATAACGGGGCTAAACCCGAGTCAAACCCGGCTGACCAGGGTTTGACCGAGCACTGGGGCCCATAGTCAGTGGCTTAGGGGGTGGATTAAGCGGCAAGGTTAGCAGCTAATCACGCGCCATGTCAGCCACCGGAGTTTCGCCGGCGACGACCTCGAGCCACGGCGGAAGTTCGCCGGAATGAGCTGGAGGCCATGGTTTGGCACACGGAGGCCACCGGCGGGTAGCCCGTGCACGGGCACATCCAGCCGCGCTCAGGGGAGGCCGCGGGAACGGCGGAGCTCGCCGGAGCAGAGCTCGCGGCGGCGGCCGGAGTTCGGCTTCGGGCGAAAACAGGCTGCAGGGCATGGTAGGGCGAACCCGCGAGTGCTACGGGTTCCTGGGAACGCGCTGAGTGTGTTTATAGGTTCGGACGTGAGCGGCGATGGCTAGAACGACGGCGGTGACATGCACGGCGGAGCCGAGCTCTCGGCCATGGCGGAGATGCGTCCTGGAGCTCGCGAACGCGGGGGAGAAGAGAGGGGTTCGGCGCGGAAGCTCACAGCGATCACGTTGAAGAGGTCAGCGGCTCGGGGGAGGTCCGGTGCGGGCTGAACGGCGAAGCCGATCTCCGGCGTCCGGAGGAAGAAGACGACGGCGGGGACGGTGCTATGGGGCTTCCAGCGTTACGTGGGTTGGTGGAGACGAAGAGGAAGGCACGGCGGTTCTTCTGGAAGCATCGAAGAGGCGAGGGGTGGACGAGGGCCGCGGTGGTGATCGTCGGCGCTCTCAGGTGCTCGTGGTCGGTCGCGGGAGAGAGAGGGCAGAGGAGAAGGAGGGAGTCCAGAGAGAGAGGGGCGGTCAGGGGGTGTCATGGCGCTCGTGGCCGTCTCCAGTAGCAGCGGCAAGCAGGAGCTGGCGAGCGCGTGCGCGCACGCACGGCGGCCACACGCCTCTGCCAGTAGGCGCGAGGAAGAAGACAGAGGAGGAGGCGAGCTGGGCCAGCTGGGCCGGTTGGCTGCATAGTGCCAGGCCAGCAAGTGGCCCAGGTAAGTCCAGGTAGTTCCTCCTTTTTTCTATTTTGTTTTTGGTTTCTATTTTCTGACATTTGTTTTGATTTGATAAAAATACCAAATCATTTTATTTAATTCTGACAATTTTTGCAGGGGCCTAAGGGATTAATCCAAAGCCCCTCACCAAAATTCAGAATTATTGGACAATATTATATATATATATATATATCCATCGCAATTAATTACTGGATTAATTCTAAATGGCCAAAATAAATATTTATGAGCTCCTAGAAAGATTGGTTTGAATTTTATCTCTAACCAATATTTTTAGAGAGTAACATGAACATTTTCTTGGACCTTTTTGGAGCAATTTTTATCTGTATTATTTCCAGAAATGATTTCCGATGGTTTCACCAATCCCCATTTCAAATTTAAATGGAATTTAAACATGATGCACACATGACTAGCTAGTCTAGGTCATACCAGAACTAGGGATGTGACAGTGCAGATGGAAACAAGGTACAAGGGTTGAAAACTCATGACTGCCACGTCCTACTTCAAAGGGTTTTACCTGTTATCCTTAGAGGATTGGGCCGCCCTGACTTATACAGAGCAGTTGCAAAGTTGGGACAATTCTTCAGGGAACTCTACAGTAGGAATATCAGGATAGATGCTTTGGAGCATCTTAGAGACAAGATACCAACTATCCTATGCGACCTTGAGAAGATATATCCTCCAGCCTTCTTTGATGTGATGGTGCATTTGGCTGTTCATCTACCTGATGAGGCACTACTTAGAGGTCTAGTATAGTATGGCTGGATGTACCCTATTGAAAGGCGGCTAGGCACTTTCAAGGGCTATGTTAGGAATAGAGCTAGAGCCGAGGGTTCCATTGCAGAGGCCTACATTGCTCAGAAGTGTTGACATTCTGCTCAAAATACATTGAAACAACTGATCAGCTTAGCAAAGAGGTGTGTGAAGACAATCCCGGGCTCAACGTTTTTGATTATTCTGTTCGAGTTAGAGGGAAGAGTCGACAAGATGACAAACCTAAAGATTCAGACAAAATGGTTTGGTATGTGTTGAATAACTGTCCTGAGATACTACCTTATATCAAGTAAGTGTAGTACTGCAACTTATACATCGTAATCTACTAAACTTGCAGCACATTCTTATATATTTAGATGTTTGATGCGATCACTATGTTGTGCAGCATCTACAAAGAGGAGTTACTGCCGCAAAATCCAAGAAACATTGACAAACTGGTTATGGTAGGATTTGCGAAATGGTTCAAGAACCATGTAAGCTTTTGAAGTGCACTGTCAGTTTTTTAATATATTGAGTACATAAGATGATCAGCTTGTCTATTTTCTAACCATAGGTTAAGAAGATGCGGGAGGATGGGCAGGCAGTTGATGATGCCCTTTACTCACTAGCAATGGGTCCTGATACTCAGGTAAGAGTATGAATCTTGCGTTGTTGGAGATGTGCGCTACAACACCCTTGCACGAGACGAAGGCAGGAAGACACAAAACAGTGCGATCATGAGCACAGATACGTATGACAAAGAGACAACTGAAATGTATGCTAACATAATAGACATTATTTAGTTGCAGTATATCTCTAGTTTCGAGGATCATCGATGTGTGGTTCTGTTGTGCTGTCGTTGGTATAACCTATTTTCCAGGATCACAAAACCCAGAGCTGATGATTATTTCAAATCCATCAATGTCAAGGCGGCGTACCAGACCAACGAGCCTTTTATTTTGGCAAATCAAGCAACACAGATATTTTTCTTGGAAGACACATTTGCACGTAGCGATGACTGGAGAGTATTGCAAAGGTTTGAGCAGAGGAATTCGTTTAATGAAGTTGCACAACAAGATGATGCTTACACTGCTCCTGATGTACAATATAACACAAATGTTCCTAATATATTTGAGAACCATCACGTCAATGACACCGGCGAAAAGATTGTCTGTCGTGCTGTGGACATACAAGAGTTGATCAAGAAGAAGCCAACGTTCGAGGACGTTGAGGACGAAGAAGAAGATGACACCGTGGGGAATTACGATTCAGACTGATACACACGGTGAAGATGTTGACGCTGCTGCTGCGGATGATGATTACATTGCTTTTGTCGTATTTGCCTGTCAGAAGACGTTTTTTTATCTACTATGTGAAATTGTGTTTGCTATGACAACTGAAACCTGATGAACATGTTGTTTAGTATTTTGCTGTGAGAACATCACTTGTTATGTATGCTGATTTGTGTTTGGTGATTGTATGACAACTAAAACATGATGACATTGTTGTTTAGTTGTACTCATATTTAGCTGTGAAACTTGAATTTGATGACATAGTTTGTTGTTGGACTGCAATTTGCTCGACGTCTTCGAATGAGAACAAAGCTGACCCAACAGGGCCTCTGCTATTTATTTATTTATATGAGCAAAAGGGGATACCCCCTGATTTCCATTAATAGAAATCATTAGATGTTCACAACACTACGCCCAGCCTGCTACACAAGTTTCATTCATTACTAGTTTCAGCAAAGTGTTCATGTCGTAGCCACTGAATACATCACGAGTGCTACATACACTGCAAATAAAGAGACAATCATCCTACAGAGCACATCAATTTTGCCCATTATCTTCACAAGCTCTTTCATCTCCTCATTGCTATCAAGGCCGTTCAGCAGCTGTTGCTTGGCCATGATCAGAGGAACTGCATCTTTAACCTTCTGCTCTTCATCTTCCTCTTCTGTTATTCCTTCAGTTACTTGTCCAACACCCCAACCTGCTGGTATTGGGATTCCTCGGCTAACCAAATAATCAGCGTAGTTGCATTCCCCCACATCAGCAACTTCCCAGAAATACAAATCACACGAATCTTCCCTTTTCTACACGAATCAAATTGGTAGATCATCAACCAAACTATTAAAAAATCAGCAACTGAAAGCAGCAGAACAACACTTAAACATATTATTACCCCATGATTCAGGCATTTGTAGAAGACTCGGCCAGGGTTGCGGATTGTGGTTGAGACGCGATGGATGACTCTACGTGATTTGCAGCAGTGGCACCACACCAACGGCAGCGGGTTGCGATGAGCAATCGGCTGCGGTGCGCGTGCCGGCGAGGGTGTGATGAGACCCACAGGCGATGGTATGGGTTGCGACTTGGCGCATATCTGGTTGTTGCCTGCTGAAGAGCAGGTGGACGAGCAACCAGCGGACATGGTTGCTGCGGCTAGAGCTTCTGATCTAGGCAGAGTAAATAGAGAAGAGGAGAAGCGAACGTTGGATATGTCAGTTTCATTACTTGCAGAGTAGCATAGCACCATATATATTCATAGTCTAGGTTTGGATTCGAATCAGCTACAGGAGCACGTCTTTCTTTTTTTCTAAAACTTGGCAACGTCTCTTTACTGGTACACTAGCTTGTTCTGTACGCCTTCCCAAGTCTTTGATTTTCTTTCCCTTTTTTGCGAGGAAGGAAGGAGGACAAAATTGAGAGTTCTTGGGACTCGAACCCAAGACCTCTCAGTTGAAAACCAAGGGTGCTAGTCACTTATGTGGCGAACATTCCCTGTGAGGAGGACGGCAGACAAACGCATTTTCCTCGCAGTTTTCTTCCTATATATAAAAAAGTATGCTACTTGGTGTCCGCTAAGTCAACAAACGATTGTGCCAACCTTGACAGTTGGATTGACATTCAACGTCTGTCGCGTTTCTTCAGTCTCTTCTTCCTCGAGTCGCCAAAGCCAAACAAGCGTCGGCGGGACCGCCTGCTCCCGCCTCCCATGGCTGGCTGTGATCTGCCCTGGCTCCTGTTCGTTCCCGTCCGAGGCCTCACCATCGTCCTCCGCCTTGGTTCGCTCTCCAGTGTTGTCAACATGGTCAACAACCAAGAGGAATAAGGACATGACTGTACATGGTGAGGATGACAGTAGGGACCCAGCAGCGCGCGCAGTAATTTTGTTTTTTCGGGGCGGAGAAGGGTATCAACTGGGTTGTGCGGGACCCGTGGCCCGTCTAGCCCAGGCTTTTATTTCATATGTTTAGCACATGACCAGCCCGGTTTGTTTTTTTCCTTTATGAAAATTGCTAGCCAGCTATTTTGTTTTTTGCGGAATAACCAATGTAGGCCTACTTGCTTTTCTATGCCCTGCTGGGCCGGAAATCTTTCAAGACAAGGAGGGATGCATTTTTCCCAGAAAATGGGCTATAAGTAATAAGAAATGGGCTATAAGTAATAAGAAATGGGCTATAAGTAATAATAAATGGGCTGTAAAATGAAAAAATACAGCAAACAGACAATTAGTTCCAAAATACTATTTTCTTTCGGATTTTGATATTTTAAATTTCATTGTTTTTGTGCGGGTAAAATTTCATTGTATTTAAATTAAGGTATATTTAGATTTAAAATTAATTTGAATTTGGCTAGAAATTTCGGGTTGTATGCTGTTTGGGACAGATTTGGAGGCTGACTTGTGGGTCTACTAGGTTGACGTGTACTTTGGCTTTGTCAACTTAGTCCACAAACGATTCTAGTAGCAGTGACCGTTGGATGTTAATCCAACGGCCGTGCTGCTTCTTCAATATCTGATCTTCTGCTCCAGCCGCCCAAACCAGCTTCGGTGGGACTGCCTGCTCCCACCTCCCGTGGCCGGCTGTGCTGCCGCACAGGCCGCACCGCCCCACCCTACTTCATTGCTGGCCAGGCCATTCCTCTACTCACCAACACCTCCTATTATTTTTCGGCGACAGCAGCCGGACCAGTAAACCCTCGTACTCCCCACCGCGTGGGCAACCATTGCCGAGTCTTCCCTGGCTCCGTGTCGTTCCCTTCCTAGGCCTCGCCGTCGTCCACTGCCATGGTGCTCTCGGCGCAGCCTGGTTAACTTGGTCAACGAACGACATCCATCGGCCGTGGACTGTACGCACAAAATAATGATTCCTCCACCTGACAGTTGGGACCCACCGGAAGGGCCTCTGTATTTCGCGAAAAAAAATGTTCCCCCCGCTGACATGTCGGACCCACCAGCTATATCTTCGCACGCAAGGAAGTGCCTCCTTATTACGCAGAAAAAAATGAATACCCCCCTGCTAGCTGGGACCCACCATAGTGGGAGGATGACTTGTGGGCAAACAAAGTTGACGGGGACGGAGGGCTTCGTCAACTTAGTCAATATGAACGATTCTAGCTCCAGTGACCGTACGATGTCCATCCAATGGCCGTAGTGCTTCTTCAACCTCTGGTCTTCTTGCTCCGGCCGCCCAAAGCAGCGCCGGTCGTGCCACATGCTCCTGCCTCCCGTGGCCGGCTGTGCTGCCATGGAGGCCTCACCGCCCCCTACTATTCCCACCGCTGGCCAGGCCCTGCAGCGACGGCAGCCTCACATCGCAGCCGAACCAGTGAACCCTCGTACTCCTCTCCGCGCGGGCTTCCACTGTCGCGTCTTCCTCGGCTCCACGTCGTCCCCTTCCTAGGCCTCGCCGTCGTCCACCGCCGTGGTGCTCTCCGCGCGGCTTGGTCAACGTGGTCAAGGAACGACTTCCATCGGAAGAGTACTGTACGTGGAGAGGCTGACAGCTGGGTCCACGGCCACAGCCCAATTTTTTGTGATTTGCCAAGTAAGTCGCTTTGTCAGGCCTGTTGGGCTGCAAATCTTTCAAGACGAGGAGAGCTTTCATTCGGCTGGCCAAGAAAATGGCCCATCAGTAATGAGAAATGGGTTGTACATTTTTAAAACACATCAAACCGACAATTAGTTTCAAATATCTTTTTTTTCATTTCAAGATTTTAAATTACATTAATTTTTATGCGTGGAGAATTTGTTGGATTTTATATTGATATACATTTATTTTTAAAATCAGTTTGAATATGAGTCGAAATTTCGGGATTAAAAACAGTTCGGACCGCACCGAAATATGCAAAATTTTGTATAATTTTTTAACCGTGGCCACAATTTGGCCTGTAATACTAACAAAAATAATATGGGCTCCAAAAAAACCTTAAGAATTAGCAAATGGGCTGGAAATTATTAAAAATAATGGCAGATGGGTTGTATGTTGTTTTCCACAGATTTGAGGCTTTCCTAAAAAAAGGTTGACGCACAAGCAGTGACTGTTGGGTGTCCATCAAACGGCCGTCGTGCTTCTTCAATCTCTGCTCTTCCTGCTCCAACCGCTCAAACAAGTGCCGGCGGGACTGCCTGCTCCCTCCTCCCCGCGGCCGGTTGTGCTGCCGCGCAGGCCTCACCGCCCCACCGTACTCTCATCGCTGGCCTAGCCATCCCTCTACTCACCCACACCTGCTTTTATTCTCCGGCGACGACAGACGAACCAGTAAACCCTCGTATAGTCGTACTCCCCTCCGCGTGGGAAACAACTGCCGAGTCTTCCCTGCCTCCGTGTCATTCCCTTCCTAGGCCTCGCCGTCGTCCACCGCCCTAGTGCTCTTGGCGCGGCCTGGTCAACGTGGTCAACGACTGACATGCATCTGAAGTGGACTGTACGTGGAGAGGCCGACAGCTGGGTCCATGGCCGCATGCAAGGAAATGCCTCCTTATTACACGCAAAATAATGATTCCTCCACCTGACATCAGGGACCCACCAAAAGGGCCTTTGTATTTCGCGAAAAAACATTACCGTCGCTGACAGCTCGGACCCACCAGCTATATCTTCGCACGCAAGGAAGTGCCTCCTTATTACGCACAAAAAAATGAATACTCCCCCTGTTAGCTGGGACCCAGTATAGTGGCAGGCTGACTTGTGGGCCTACTAAGTTGATGGGGACGGAGGGCTTTGTCAACTTAGTCAATATGCACGATTCTAGCTCCAGTGACCGTACGATGTTCATCCAATGGCCGTAGTGCTTCTTCAACATCTGGTCTTCTTGCTCCAGCCGCCCAAACCAGCTGGTCGTGCCTCGTGCTCTTGCCTCCCGTGGCCGGCTGCGATGCGGCGGAGGCCTCACCGCCCCTACTACTCCCACCACTGTCCAGGCCATCCCTCTACTCACCCACACCCCCTGTTACTCTGCGGCGACGCCGGCCTCACACCGCAGTGAACCAGTGCCCTCGTACTCCTCTATGCGTGGGCATCCACTGCCGCATCTTCCTCGGCTCCGCGTCGTCCCCTTCCTAGGCCTCGCCGTCGTCCACCGCCCTGGTGCTCTCGGCGCGGCGTGGTCAACGTGGTCAAGGAATGGCTTCCATCGGGCGTGGACTGTACATGGAGAGGCTGACAGCTGGGTCCACGGCCGCAGCAAGGAAGTGCCTCCTTATTACGTGCAAAATAATTATTCCTCCACCTCACAGCGGGGACCCACCGGACGGGCCACCGTATTTCGCCCCCCTGACTGCTGGGAACCACCAGCTACATCTTCGCACGCAAGGAAGTGCCTGACAGTCGGGACCCACCTGGTCGAAGCGTACGTAGCATTGTCATTCTGGTCGCAAACGTGTACGTACATATATACTGGTGGATCTAGAGGCGCGCACGTGTCGTAGTAGAGGCGGCCAGGGTGCAAGAAAGAAAATACGGCCATGTATGTGTACATACGGGCGGGGTCTCGAACGCATACTCGCGCATACGTACGGCGAGGGCTCGTTGACATGGCTGGGTCGGAACGGAGAAACAGCGTCGTCGTCGTGTTCATGGGGAGGCAATAGAATGCGTCGTGTTCATGGGGAGGCAATGGAATGCGTCGTGTTGATGGGGAGGCAACGGAACACGTGGGAGCCAATCGGCTGGGTCGGAACGGAATGCGTGGTCGTGTTCATCGGGAGGGCTTGGACGGAACAGGCGATGGAAACGAGGCCTAGCGTACCGCACAACGGAGGAAACAGACCTCCAACGTTCGGAACGGGGTCCTGTTGATCGGGAGGGGTCTGGCGTAGCGCAAAACGGAGAAAACGGACCTCCTGCGGTCGAAACGGGGGTCCTGTTCATCGGGAGGGGTGTGGCGTACCGCAAAACGAACAGAACGGACCTCCTACGGTCGAAACGGGGGTCCTGTTCATCGGGAGGGGTGTGGCGTACCGCAAAACAGGACTCCACGGGATACTGTTCATCTCCACCGTCGACCCCCTCCAGCCTCCACGAGCTACTGTTCATCCACCGTCGACCTCCTCCAGCCTCCACCTGCGACTGTACATCCACGGGCTCCTATTCATCCAGCCTCCACGGCGCGCTACTCCACCGGCTACTGTTCAACCAGCCCTCTCCACGGGCTCTTGTTCAACCACCCCTCCGCGGGCTACTGTTCATCCTGCCCTCCACCGTCTACTGTTCATCCTGCCCTCCACGGGGTGGTCCTGTTCATCCAACCCTCCATGGGGTCCTGTTCATCCAGCCGCAACCGGCTCGATCGATCGGGGTCCTGTTCATCCAGAGGCAACACCACGGGGTCCTGTTCATCCACCCCCACTGGGAACTGTTG
>NC_041384.1:121387414-121471700 GCF_002162155.2 Triticum dicoccoides | reverse complement strand
ACGCTCATTGTTCATCCAGAGGCAGCATCGATCGGTTTCAGTTAGCAGCAGTAGCGAAGGAATCGCTCGATCGGGTTCAGTAACGCGTAGCCTGCAGTGCAATCGCTCGGGTTCAGTTAGAGCCCAACGCCTCGCTCAGGTTCAGTTAGAGCCAACACCTCGCACACACACGCGTACCTGTACAAGAGAAACGCGCATCGCTCGGCCCCCGACCTCCCACCGTAACCGGGAACTCCCCAAAATTTTCCTCGCCCTCTCTTCTACCACGGTTTTTTCCATCATGGATGGCCCAAAGAATGTCATGCAGCTGCGTCTCCGACCCGCCTAGGACGAAAAGCCCATTTTTTGTCATGATTTTTTGTCATAGAAGTAGGATCCCACCACATCTATGATGATACCGGGTTTTGTCACAATTATCGTCATAGAAGTGTCATATGTATGACAGAAAAAAAAATTCGTTCGGCCCAAAATGTCACGGATGTGTCTTTTTTTGTAGTGTATGTATTGGAGGGCAAGAATGACAGAAGCTTCAACCTATCATAGAAATTGATGCATACGGGATTGAAGGGGGGCCAATATACCTTAATGCTATGGTTGGGTTTTACCTTAATGAACATTAGTAGTTGCGGATGCTTGCTAATAGTTCCAATCATAAGTGCATAGAATTCTAAGTCAGGGATGACATGCTAGCAGTGGCCTCTCCCACATAATACTTGCTATCGGTCTAGTAAAGTAGTCAATTGCTTAGGGGCAATCTCGCAACTCCTACCACCACTTTTCCACACTTGCTATATTTACTTTATTGTTTCTTTATCTAAAGAGCCCATACTTTTTATTTACGTAATCTTTATTATCTTGCAAACCTATCCAAAAACACCTACAAAGTACTTCTAGTTTCATACTTGTTCTAGGTAAAGCGAACGTCAAGCGTGCGTAGAGTTGTATCGATGGTCGATAGAACTTGAGGCGATATTTGTTCTACCTTTAGCTCCTCGTTGGGTTCGACACTCTTACTTATCAAAAACTGTTGTGATGCCCTATACTTGTGGGTTATCATTGGCTTTGTATGTAATTCATGAGCCACCTTCCAAGAAATCATCAATTCTGGTATCAGACATAATACTTATTCCCGTTGCTCTAAAACCCTTTCACACTCTGTTTTAGGCAACGAACGATTGGCTAGCCACTTGAAACTTCTTACCGTACCTTCTTGCTCGGCTCTCGATGTGTTCCATTTGACCAATTCGAGATTTACTTGTGTGATCATTCATGGGATAAACCCCAGATGATTTCCCTTGATAGCATTCTATCGTTGTCAGGCTGCCCCTTTCATATTAATAAGTACGATGAAGTTCACCAAGAAAGGCTGATGATTTATCCTGATAACCCGAAGCTAAGGAATGACGACATCAACGGAAGTGGTCAACTTCTTCGAGAAGAGCAACCACAATCGAGAAGATCCGTTAGAATCTCGTAACCTAAATCTCTTTCCCCTTACTCCCGCTCCTAAATCTTGGGACGAGATTTCTTGTAGTGGAGGAGAATTGTGACGCCCGGATAATTAAGCTACAACAATCTCTGCTAACAATGCCATGTCACCACGATTACGGTTGTTAATCTCGCGATGATTCAATCCCGTTCGGATTCAAAATTCAAATTCAAGTTCAACAATAAAAGTTTTCTAATATTAAAACCAAAATGTTCTAGATGTGACAAATAATTAGTTAGTAATATTGGTGGAGAAACAACATTTTTGTAAAATGCTTGACTACCCTAGACTAATCAAAAACAGTGGCTAAAATAATAATTTAATTGCTTTCGAAATTAGGAAAATATTAAACTGATATATTTTGGCTACAAACTAGGTTTGGCAGTGGCCTATATTGATGATACTAATTTAGGTGCTAAATTGATATTTCATAAAACTAAAATAAAAGAAATTATAAACGAAAACAGAAAAGGATAAATAAAAGAAAAGGAAAAAACAAAACAGAACAAACAAAAAGAGAACAACAACCCCCCTCCCCACATGGGCCAACCGGCCCAGTCGGCCAAGACAACCGGCCCAGGCCACCCCTACTTACACCCCACCTGGTCCACATGGAAACCCTAGCCCACCCCCACTCACCCATTCCCCCTCCCCACGATCCCCACTCCCCCTCCTCCCACGCTATCTGGATCAGGAGCGCCCTAGCGCTCACCGCCCGATCCTGCCGCCGCCGAAGCCCCCGTCGCCAACCACCGCTGCCTGAGGTCTCCGCCGACGCCGCCATCCCCCGCGTGCATCGGCCACCTCCTCGTCCCGTGCCGAGGCCGTTGTTCCTGCGCCGCGCCCTCGACCCCATCGCCCCGCCGCACTCGTCGCCGGCGATCCAGACGTCATCCCTTCCTCGTCCTCCTTCCCGTGCCCCGCTGCCCGTGCCCTACTTTCCTAAGTGAGCCCCGCCTCTCTTCCCCCCTGCTCACCGCGCACTTGCGCCGCCCACGTCCCCGTGTCTTGGTCGTGCTCCTCGCGTCCGTGCCCGTCGGCTCCAGCCTTGGCCGCGCCCCGCCCACGAACTGGCCGACCTGGCCACGACCACTCCCCGCTCGACCCCGCTCACCCCACGGCCACGCTGCTCTGCTGCTACCGCTCCTACTCACGGCGCCATCGCCGCTCGCAGCCGAGGCCGCTGCCGCTGCCCGCTGCTTCACCTCACCCGCTAGCCCCCTCTGCCCACCGGCGTCCTTGCTTCCGCCCGCGCCCGCACGACACGCCTGCATGCGCCGCGCGCTTCCCCCGCACGCGCCGCTCACGCTCCGCCTTCCCTCACTGCTGCTTTCCCACCGCCGCTGGTGGCCACCCTTGGCCTCGTCGTGCCGCCGCGGCTCGCCGCCCCACCTTCTCTTGTGCCGCCGCGCGCCCCGCCTTCGCCCGCCTGGCCCCGGTCACCGCCGTTCGTGCCGCGCCCGCGTCGCCCAACCGCTGCCCGCCGGAGTTCACCATCGCTGCGGTCCGCCTGCTTCCGCCGGAGCCCCATGCCGGCGACCCCGCAGCCGGATGGCCATGGCCTCACCCCGCAACTGGGTGGGCTACGGCCTTCGCCCGGCGCCAACACCCGTTGCCCGCACACCCGCTAGGCCTCTGGGCCACTGACTGCTGCAGCCCAGCCCTTGTAAGAACGAAAATGGAAAAAATATAATTATAATAATAATAATAATAATAAAGGATTAACTAACTTAATTAATTTTGATTAATTAAACTAAACAATTAATTAAACTAATTAATCATAATTAGATTAATCTAATAGTTAACTAAACTAATTAGAGTGTTAGTTAATTAATTAATCAGTCAATGACAAGTGGGGCCCACCCCTAATTAATCATGTTTAGGTTAATTAAAACTGGATAATTCAATGTGTCACTGACAGGTGGGACCCACATGTCAGGTTGACCATGTCAATGCTGACGTCATGATGATGTCAGCAAACACTGTTCTGGATAATGTTGAATTAAATTAATTAAATAAATGCTAAAATTGATTTAAACCTTTTAAAATCAATATAAAATAAACCGTAGCTCAGATGGAAAAACTTTGTACATGAAAGTTGCTCAGAACGACGAGACGAATCCGAATAGGCAGCCCGTTCGTCCGCCACACATCCCTAGCATAGCGAACACACAACTTTCCTCCTCCGGTCCGGCTGTCCAAAAACGTGAAACACCGGGAATACTTTCCCAGATGTTTCTCCCCTTCGCAGGTAGCACCTAGTACTGCGTTAGGTCATCCCTAGCACCGCGTATTGCCATGTTATGCTTTGTGATGCTTTGATTGCTCTGTTATTTATTGTGTCCCCCCTCCGTTACTTCTTTCTGATAGACCCCGAGACCGCGGTTGAACCGGTGATCGACTACTTCACCTTCGAGGGTCCGTTTCTGTCTGCAGAGCTTCCAGGCAAGCCCCCCCTTGATCACCAGATATCACCTACTCTTCTCTCTATTGCTTGCATTAGATTAGTGTAGCATGTTACTTCTTTCCGTTAATCCTATCTTGTTGCATAGCCTGTCATTGTTGCTACAGTTATTGATACCTTACCTGCAATCCTACATGCTTAGTATAGGTTGCTAGTACTTCATCAGTGGCCCTACATTCTTGTCCGTCTGCCATGCTATACTATCGGGTCGTGATCACTGGGGAGGTGATCACGGGTATATACGTACATATATACATGCTATAATGGGGGTGACTAAAGTCGGGTCGGCTCGTTGAGTACCCGCAAGTGATTCCGATGTTGGGGGCTGAAGGGCAGGTGGTTCCGCCCAGGTAGTGGTGGGCCTAGGTTCCCGACGGCCCCCGATTGTTACTTTGTGGCGAAGTGACAGGGCAGGTTGAGACCACCTAGGTGAGAGGTGGGCCTGGCCCTGGTCGGCGTTCGCGGTTACTTCAAAATAACACGCTTAATGAGATCTGGGTATTTGATCTGAGTCTGGCTACTGGCCTATACGCACTAACCAACCACACGGGAACAGTTATGGGCACTCGACATCGTGCTATCAGCCGAAGCCTTCGTAACGTCAGCGACTGAGCGGTGCGCATCGGGTTGGACCGCGTAACGCAACTTCCTTTGTAATGGAGGTTGCTAGGTCTGCTCACCGGCCGCGTACGCAACGTGCAGGTGTGCAATGGGCGATGGGCCCAGACCCCTACGTGCATAGGATTTAGACCGGCGTGATGACCTCTCTGTTGCGCCTAGATGGGGATGCGACGTGTTGATCTTCCGAGGCCGGGCATGGCTCAGAAAAGTGTGTTCGACAAAGGGGATCGAGCGTGTTGGGAAATGTGGTGCACCCCTGCAGGGAAGTTAATCTATTCGAATAGCCGTAATCTTCGGTAACAGGACGACTTGGAGTTGTACCTTGACCTTATGACAACTAGAACCGGATACTTAATAAAACGCACCCTTCCAAGTGCCAGATACAACCCGGTGATCGTTCTCTAACAAGGCGACGAGGGGAGGATCGCCGGGTAGGATTATGCTATGCGATGCTACTTGGTGAACTTACTATCTACTCTCTTCTTCTGCTGCAAGATGGAGGTTGCCAAAAGCGTAGTCTTCGACAGGACTAGCTATCCCCCTCTTATTCCGGCATTCTGCAGTTCAGTCCACATATGTTACCCCTTTTCCATTTGATACCAATGCATACATATGTAGTGTAGCTCCTTGCTTGCGAGTACTTTAGATGAGTACTCACGGTTGCTTTGCTCCCCCTTTTTCCCCTTTCTATACCCGATTGCTGCGACCAGACGATGGAGCCCAGGAGCCAGACGCCACCGTCGACGACGACTCCTACTACACTGGAGGTGCCTACTACTATGTGCAGCCCCCTGACGACGACCAGGAGTAGTTTAGGAGGATCCCAGGCAGGAGGCTTGCGCCTCTTTTGATATGTATCCCAGTTTGTGCTAGCCTTCTTAAGGCAAACTTGTTTAACTTATGTCTGTACTCAGATATTGTTGCTTCCGCTAACTCGTCTATGATCGAGCTCTTGTATTCGAGCCCTCGAGGCCCCTGGCTTGTAATATGATGCTTGTATGACTTATTTTATTTGTAGAGTTGTGTTGTGATATCTTCCCGTGAGTCCCTGATCTTGATCATACATGTTTGCATGTATGATTAGTGTACGGTCAAATCGGGGGCGTCACATCCCTCCTCGTCATGGAGAGCACCGGGATGATGAAGATGGCCACCGAAGAGGGGTTCCCCCTCCGGCAGGGTGCCGGAACGGGTCTAGATTGGTTTTTGGTGGCTACGGAGGCTTCTGGCGGCGGAACTCCCGATCTATTCTGTTCCCTGATGTTTTTAGGGTATATGGATATATATAGGCGAAAGAAGTCAGTCAGGGGAGCCACGAGGGGCCCACGAGGGTGGGGCGCGCCCAGGGGGTAGGGCGTGCCTCCCCGCCTCGTGGCTTCCTCGAAGCTTCCCTGACGTAAACTCCAAGTCTCCTGAATTGCTTCCGTTCCAAAAATAAGTTCCGTGAAGTTTCAGGTCAATTGGGCTCCATTTGATTTTCCTTTTCTGCGATATTCTAAAACAAGGAAAAAACAGAAATTGGCACTGGGCTCTAGGTGAGTAGGTTAGTCCCATAAATCATATAAAAGAGCATATAAATGCATATAAAACATCCAAGGTTGATAATATAATAGCATGGAACAATCAAAAATTATAGATATGTTGGAGATGTATCAGTCCCCGTCGTCCTCCCCATGCCCTACTGCCTAGTCCCTAAGGCCCCGCGGTGAGGAACCCCGACTGTGCCTCCACGCGCGCCGGCCCTGCCCGTGTGTGCTACCGCAGCTGCTCCTGCTCTGCTTCCACCTCTCCGATGCGCTTCTCGTCGCCTGCACCACCTCCGCCCAGCAGCTTCGTCGTGTGCTGCTCGCTCGGCATCGCCACGCCTGCTATGCGCTCACACCTCAACTACATTGCGCCACCACCGCTCGACCTCACTGGCCACCGCACCCGCCTCCTCTGCCTACCCGCAGCCCCTCTGCCACCATGGTCACCGCACGCATCCCGTGCCCGCATCCGCCTAAGGTTGTGCCCCCTGCTCCATGGTCTGCTCTACTGCTGTTCGTTGACGATGCCGCTCCCTCGCCTCCGGCCTCCCCTGCCCGCGCCCCTTGTCGACCTCGTCTCCGCGCGCCCTCGCGCCCGGACTGCGCCCTGGCCGCGCACACGACCACGCGTGCGCTTGCACCCCTCACCTTTGACTGCGCCGGCACCCGCGGCCCGCTCGCTCCTCGAGTTGCGGCTGCGCCTGTGCGCTACCTACTGTTGTTGCTGCTGCCGCTCGCCGCCTCACTTTTTGCTCGCGTCGCCGCGCTCCTCGCCTCCGCTCCGCTGGCCCCGCGTCGCACCGGCCACCTCCGGCGCACTCGCCCGTTGGCCCTCGCCCGAGTTGAGCGCCTGCAGCGCCCTGCGCCCAATCGCCCGCTAGCGCCGCCCGTTAGGGCTCCCCCTGAAGCACTCACCTTGGGGCCCCATGCCCTAGAACATTAAAAAAAAGATTTTTAAAAATAATAAAAATAAAAATATATTAATTAATTAATTAAATTCAATAACTTAATTAATTGTGTTTAGTTAACCTAATCACTTAACTAAACTAATTAAACCTGATTAGTTAGTCTTAGTCTATGATAGGTGGGTCCCACTAGACCCACCGGTCAGGTTTGACTCTGGTCAGCGGACCGTTGACCGCTGACGTCACCTCTACGTCATGCTTATCTCACCAGGC
Organism: Triticum dicoccoides; assembly: GCF_002162155.2. Lineage (NCBI taxonomy): Eukaryota > Viridiplantae > Streptophyta > Magnoliopsida > Poales > Poaceae > Triticum > Triticum dicoccoides. The sequence continues at coordinate 121,464,422 of NC_041384.1, read as the reverse complement.
ACTGTTCTGGATAATGCTGATTTAAAATAAATAAATGAATTCCAGAAATGTTTAAAATCTTTAGAAAATCACAGAAAATAAACCATAGCTCAGATGAAAATATTTTATACATGAAAGTTGCTCAGAATGACAAGACGAATCCGGATATGTAGCCCATTCATCCGCCACACATACCTAGCATAGAAAACACGCAACTTTCCCCCTCTGGTTCATCAGTCCGAAAACGCGAAAACTCCGGGGATACTTTCCCGGATGTTTGCCCCCTTCGCCGGTATCACCTCCTGCTGCGTTAGGGCACACTTGGCACCGTTACTTGTTATGTCATGCATCAATATGCATCTGTTTGCATTGTATTCATTGTTTCTTCCACCTCTTCTCTCCGGTAGACTACGAGACTGACGCCACTGCTGGTGCCCCGATCGACTACGTTGTTGACAACCCCTCCTTGCCAGAGCAACCAGGCAAGCCCCCCCCCTTGATCACCAGATATCGTCTATTCTTCTCTCTACTGCTTGCATTAGAGTAGTGTAGCATGTTACTGCTTTCCGTTAATCCTATTTTGATGCATAGCCTATCATTGTTGCTACACTTGTTGATACCTTACCTGCAATCCTAAATGCTTAGTATAGGATGCTAGTTTATCATCAGTGGCCCTACATTCTTGTCAATTTGCCATGCTATACTATCGGGCGGTGATCACGTCGGGTGTTGATCATGGGTAAATACTATACTTATTACACATGATACATGTTATGACTAAAGTCGGGTCAGCTCGTTGAGTACACGCGGTTGATTCACGAATTGGGGGCTGAAAGGACATACTTTCCCGATGGCCCTCTGTGTGGATCTTTGTGGTGGAGCGACAGGGCAGGTTGAGACCACCCAGGTGAGTGGTGGGCCTGGCCCTGGTCCGTGTTCGCGGTAACTTCAAGATAACATGCTTAACGAGATCTTGGTATTTGATCTGAGTCTGGCCATTGGCCTATACGCACTAACCAACTACGCAGGAACAGTTACGGGCACTCGACGTCGTGGTATCAGCCGAAGCCTTCGTGACGTCAGCGACTGGGCGGCTGATACGTCTCCAACGTATCTATAATTTTTGATTGCTCCATGCTATATTATCTACTGTTTTGGACATTATTGGGCTTTATTATCCACTTTTATATTATTTTTGGGACTAACCTATTAACCGGAGGCCCAACCTAGAATTGCTGTTTTTTGCCTATTTTAGGGTTTCGAAGAAAAGGAATATCAAACGGAGTCCAAATGGAATGAAACCTTCGGGAACGTGATTTTCTCACCGAACATGATCTAGGAGACTTGGACCCTACGTCAAGAAACAAAGGCCCCCCCCCCAGGCGCGCCCTCCACCCTCGTGGGCCCCCTGTTGCTCCACCAATGTACTCCTTCCTCCTATATATACCTACTGTTGGGGAACGTAGTAATTTCAAAATTTTCCTATGCACAGGCAAGATCATGGTGATGCATAGCAATGAGAGGGGAGAGTGTTGTCTACGTACCCTCGTAGACCGGAAGCGGAAGCGTTAGCACAACGCGGTTGATGTAGTCCTACGTCTTCATGACCTGACCAATCAAGCACCGAAACTACGGCACCTCCGAGTTCTAGCACACGCTCAGCTCGATGACGATCCCCGGACTCCGATAAAGCAAAGTGTCGGGGATGAGTTCCGTCAGCACGACGGCGTGGTGACGATCTTGATGTTTTACCGTCGCAGGGCTTCGCCTAAGCACTGCTACAATATTATCGAGGACTATGGGGGAGGGGGGCACCGCACACGGCTAAGAGATCAATGATCAACTGTTGTGTCTCTGGGGTGCCCCCTTCCCCCGTATATGAAGGAGTGGAGGAATGGGCCGGCCAAGGAGGGTGGCGCGCCCTAGGGGGGAGTCCAACTCCCACCGGGAGTAGGACTCCCCTTTTTCCTATTAGGAGTAGGAGAGGGAAGGAAGAGGAAGGAAAGGGGGGCCGGGCCCCCTCCCAATTCGGATTGGGCTTGGGGGGGCGCGCCCCCTCCCTTGCTCCTTTCCCCTCCTTTCCACTAAGGCCCAAATAAGGCCCATATACCTCCCGGGGGGTTCGGATAACCTCCCGGTGATCCGGTATTGTCCTAATCTCACCCGGAACCATTCCGGTGTCCAAATATAGTCGTCCAATATATCGATCTTTATGTCTCGACCATTTCGAGACTCCTCGTCAAGTCCGTGATCATATCCGGGACTCCGAACAACCTTCGGGACATCAAAATATATAAACTCATAATGAAACTGTCATCGTAACGTTAAGCGTGCGGACCCTACAAGTTCGAGAACAATGTAGACATGACCGAGACACGTCTCCGGTCAATAACCAAGCGGAACCTGGATGCTCATATTGGCTCCTACATATTCTACGAAGATCTTTATCGGTCAGACCGCATAACAACATATGTTTGTTCCCTTTGTCATCGGTATGTTACTTGCCCGAGATTCGATCGTCGGTATCTCAATACCTAGTTCAATCTCGTTACCGGCAAGTCTCTTTACTCGTTCTTTAATACATCATCTTGCAACTAACTTATTAGTTGCATTGCTTGCAAGGCTTAAGTGATGTGCATTACCGAGAGGGCCCAGAGATACCTCTCTGACAATCGGAGTGACAAATCCTAATCTCGAAATACGCCAACCCAACATGTACCTTTGGAGACACCTGTAGAGCACCTTTATAATCACCCAGTTACGTTGTGACGTTTGGTAGCACACAAAGTGTTCCTCTGGTAAACGGGAGTTGCATAATCTCATAGTCATAGGAACATGTATAAGTCATGAAGAAAGCAATAGCAACATACTAAAGGATCGGGTGCTAAGCTAATGGAATGGGTCATGTCAATCACATCATTCTCCTAATGATGTGATCCCGTTAATCAAATGACAACTCATGTCTATGGTTAGGAAACATAACCATCTTCGATTAACGAGCTAGTCAAGTAGAGGCATACTAGTGACACTTTGTTTGTCTATGTATTCACACAAGTATTATGTTTCTGGTTAATACAATTCTAGCATGAATAATAAACATTTATCATGATATAAGGAAATAAATAATAACTTTATTATTGCCCCTCGGGCATATTTCCTTTAGTCTCCCACTTGCACTAGAGTCAATAATCTAGATTACACAGTAATGATTCTAACACCCATGGAGCCTTGGTGCTGATCATGTTTTGCTCGTGGAAGAGGCTTAGTCAATGGGACTGCTACATTCAGATCCGTATGTATCTTGCAAATCTCTATGTCTCCCACCTGGACTAGATCCCGGATGGAATTGAAGCGTCTCTTGATGTGCTTGGTTCTCTTGTGAAATCTGGATTCCTTTGCCAAGGCAATTGCACCAGTATTGTCACAAAAGATTTTCATTGGACCCGATGCACTAGGTATGACACCTAGATCGGATATGAACTCCTTCATCCAGACTCCTTCGTTTGCTGCTTCCAAAGTAGCTATGTACTCTGCTTCACATCTAGATCCCGCCACGACGCTTTGTTTAGAACTGCACCAACTGACAGCTCCACCGTTTAATGTAAATACGTATCCTGTTTGCGATTTAGAATCGTCCGGATCAGTGTCAAAGCTTGCATCAACGTAACCATTTACGATGAGCTCTTTGTCACCTCCATATACGAGAAACATATCCTTAGTCCTTTTCAGGTATTTCAGGATGTTCTTGACCTTTGTCCAGTGATCCACTCCTGGATTACTTTGGTACCTCCCTGCTAGACTTGTAGCAAGGCACACATCAGGTCTGGTACACAGCATTGCATACAAGATAGAGCCTATGGCTGAAGCATAGGGAACATCTTTCATTTTCTCTCTATCTTCTGTAGTGGTCGGGCATTGAGTCTTACTCAACTTCACACCTTGTAACACAGGCAAGAATCCTTTCTTTGCTTGATCCATTTTGAACTTCTTCAAAACTTTGTCAAGGTATGTGCTTTGTGAAAGTCCAATTAAGCGTCTTGATCTATCTCTATAGATCTTAATGCCCAATATGTAAGCAGCTTCACCGAGGTCTTTCATTGAAAAACTTTTATTCAAGTATCCCTTTATGCTATCCAGAAATTCTATATCATTTCCGATTAGCAATATGTCATCCACATATAATATCAGAAATGCTATAGAGCTCCCACTCACTTTCTTGTAAATACAGGCTTCTCCAAAAGTCTGTATAAAACCAAATGCTTTGATCACACTATCAAAGCGTTTATTCCAACTCCGAGATGCTTGCACCAGTCCATAAATGGATTGCTGGAGCTTGCACACTTTGTTAGCTCCCTTTGGATCGACAAAACCTTCTGGCTGCATCATATACAACTCTTCTTCCAGAAATCCATTCAGGAATGCAGTTTTGACATCCATCTGCCAAATTTCATAATTATAAAATGCGGCAATTGCTAACATGATTCGGACAGACTTAAGCATCGCTACGGGTGAGAAGGTCTCATCGTAGTCAATCCCTTGAACTTGTCGAAAACCTTTTGCGGCAAGTCGAGCTTTGTAGACAGTAACATTACCGTCAGCGTCAGTCTTCTTCTTGAAGATCCATTTATTCTCAATTGCTTGCCGATCATTGGGCAAGTCAACCAAAGTCCACACTTTGTTCTCATACATGGATCACATCTCAAATTTCATGGCTTCAAGCCATTTTGCAGAATCTGGGCTCACCATCGCTTCTTCATAGTTCGTAGGTTCATCATGATCTAGTAGCATGACTTCCAGAACAGGATTACCGTACCACTCTGGTGCGGATCTTACTCTGGTTGATCTACGAGGTTCAGTAGTAACTTGTTCTGAAGTTTCATGATCATCATCATTAGCTTCCTCACTAATTGGTGTAGGTGTCACAGAAACCAGTTTCTGTGATGTACTACTTTCCAATAAGGGAGCAGGTACAGTTACCTCATCAAGTTCTACTTTCCTCCCACTCACTTCTTTCGAGAGAAACTCCTTCTCTAGAAAGGATCCATTCTTAGCAACAAATGTCTTGCCTTCGGATCTGTGATAGAAGGTGTACCCAACAGTCTCCTTCGGGTATCCTATGAAGACACATTTCTCCGATTTGGGTTCGAGCTTATCAGGTTGAAGCTTTTTCACATAAGCATCGCAGCCCCAAACTTTCAGAAACGACAACTTTGGTTTCTTGCCAAACCATAGTTCATAAGGCGTCGTCTCAACGGATTTTGATGGTGCCCTATTTAACGTGAATGCGGCCGTCTCTAAAACATAACCCCAAAACGATAGCGGTAAATCTGTAAGAGACATCATAGATCGCACCATATCAAGTAAAGTACGATTATGATGTTCGGACACACCATTACGCTGTGGTGTTCCGGGTGGCGTGAGTTGCGAAACTATTCCGCATTGTTTCAAATGTAAACCAAACTCGTAACTCAAATATTCTCCTCCACGACCAGATCGTAGAAATTTTATTTTCTTGTTACGATGATTTTCAACTTCACTCTGAAATTCTTTGAACTTTTCAAATGTTTCAGACTTATGTTTCATTAAGTAGATATACCCATATCTGCTTAAATCATCTGTGAAGGTGAGAAAATAATGATATCCGCCACGAGCTTCAACATTCATTGGACCACATACATCTGTATGTATGATTTCCAACAAATCTGTTGCTCTCTCCATAGTACCGGAGAACGGTGTTTTAGTCATCTTGCCCATGAGGCACGGTTCGCAAGTACCAAGTGATTCATAATCAAGTGGTTCCAAAAGTCCATCAGTATGGAGTTTCTTCATGCGCTTTACACCGATATGACCTAAACGGCAGTGCCACAAATAAGTTGCACTATCATTATCAACTCTGCATCTTTTGGTTTCAACATTATGAATATGTGTATCACTACTATCGAGATTCATCAAAAATAGACAACTCTTCAAGGGTGCATGACCATAAAAGATATTACTCATATAAATAGAACAACCATTATTCTCTGATTTAAATGAATAACCGTCTCGCATCAAACAAGATCCAGATATAATGTTCATGCTCAACGCTGGCACCAAATAACAATTATTTAGGTCTAATACTAATCCCGATGGTAGATGTAGAGGTAGCGTGCCGACCGCGATCACATCGACTTTGGAACCATTTCCCACGCGCATCGTCACCTCGTCCTTCGCCAGTGTTCGCTTAATCCGTAGTCCCTGCTTCGAGTTGCAAATATTAGCAACAGAACCAGTATCAAATACCCAGGTGCTACTGCGAGCTCTAGTAAGGTACACATCAATAACATGTATATCACATATACCTTTGTTCACCTTGCCATCCTTCTTATCCGCCAAATACTTGGGGCAGTTCCGCTTCCAGTGACCAGTTTGCTTGCAGTAGAAGCACTCAGTTTCAAGCTTAGGTCCAGACTTGGGTTTCTTCTCTTGAGCAGCAACTTGCTTGCTGTTCTTCTTGAAGTTCCCCTTCTTCTTCCCCTTGCCCTTTTTCTTGAAACTAGTGGTCTTGTTGACCATCAACACTTGATGCTCCTTCTTGATTTCTACCTCCGCAGCTTTTAGCATTGCGAAGAGCTCGGGAATTGTCTTATCCATCCCTTGCATATTATAATTCATCACGAAGCTCTTGTAGCTAGGTGGAAGTGATTGGAGAATTCTGTCAATGACGCAATCATCCGGAAGATTAACTCCCAGTTGAATTAAGTGATTATTATACCCAGACATTTTGAGTATATGCTCACTGACAGAACTGTTCTCCTCCATCTTGCAGCTATAGAACTTATTGGAGACTTCATATCTCTCAATCCGGGCATTTGCTTGAAATATTAGCTTCAACTCCTGGAACATCTCATATGTTCCATGACGTTCAAAACGTCGTTGAAGTCCCGATTCTAAACCGTAAAGCATGGCACACTGAACTATCGAGTAGTCATCAGCTTTGCTCTGCTAGACGTTCATAACATCTGGTGTTGCTCCAACAGCAGGCCTGGCACCCACGGTGCTTCCAGGACGTAATTCTTCTGTGCAGCAATGAGGATAATCCTCAAGTTACGGACCCAGTCCGTATAATTGCTACCATCATCTTTCAACTTTGCTTTCTCAAGGAACGCATTAAAATTCAACGGAACAACAACACAGGCCATCTATCTACAATCAAACATAAACAAGCAAGATACTATCAGGTACTAAGTTATGATAAATTTAAGTTCAATTAATCATATTACTTAAGAACTCCCACTTAGAAAGACATCCCTCTAATCTTCTAAGTGATCACGTTATCCAAATCAACTAAACCATAACCAATCATCACGTGAAATGGAGTAGTTTTCAATGGTGAACATCACTATGTTGATCATATCTACTATATGATTCATGCTCGACCTTTCGGTCTCAGTGTTCCGAGGCCATATCTGCATATGCTAGGCTCGTCAAGTTTAACCTGAGTATTCTGCGTGTGCAAAACTGGCTTGCACCCGTTGTAGATGGACGTAGAGCTTATCACACCCGATCATCACGTGGTGTCTGGGCATGACGAACTTTGGCAATGGTGCATACTCAGGGAGAACACTTTTATCTTGAAATTTAGTGAGAGATCATCTTATAATGCTACCGTCAATCAAAGCAAGATAAGATGCATAAAAAATAAACATCACATGCAATCAATATAAGTGATATGATATGGCCATCATCATCTTGTGCTTGTGATCTCCATCTCTGAAGCATCGTCATGATCACCATCATCACCGGCGCGACACCTTGATCTCCATCGTAGCATCATTGTCGTCTCGCCAATCTTATGCTTCCACGACTATCGCTACCGCTTAGTGATAAAGTAAAGCATTACAACGCGATTGCATTGCATACAATAAAGCGACAACCATATGGCTCCTGCCAGTTGCCGATAACTCGGTTACAAAACATGATCATCTCATACAATAAAATTTAGCATCATGTCTTGACCATATCACATCACAACATGCCCTGCAAAAACAAGTTAGACGTCCTCTACTTTGTTGTTGCAAGTTTTACGTGGCTGCTACGGGCTTAGCAAGAACCGTTCTTACCTACGCATCAAAACCACAACGATAGTTTGTCAAGTTGGTGTTGTTTTAACCTTCGCAAGGACCGGGCGTAGCCACACTCGGTTCAACTAAAGTTGGAGAAACTGACACCCCGCCAGCCACCTGTGTGCAAAGCACGTCGGTAGAACCAGTCTCGCGTAAGCGTATGCGTAATGTCGGTCCGGGCCGCTTCATCCAACAATACCGCCGAACCAAAGTATGACATGCTGGTAAGCAGTATGACTTATATCGCCCACAAATCACTTGTGTTCTACTCATGCATATAACATCAACGCATAAAACCTAGGCTCGGATGCCACTGTTGGGGAACGTAGTAATTTCAAAATTTTCCTACGCACACGCAAGATCATGGTGATGCATAGCAACGAGAGGGGAGAGTGTTGTCTACGTACGCACGTAGACCGGAAGCGAAAGCGTTAGCACAACGCGGTTGATGTAGTCGTACGTCTTCACAGCCCGACCGATCAAGCACCGAAACTACAGCACCTCCGAGTTCTAGCACACGTTCAGCTCGATGACGATCCCCGGACTCCGATCCAGCAAAGTGCCGGGGATGAGTTCCGTCAGCACGACGGTGTGGTGACGATCTTGATGTTTTACCGTCGCAGGGCTTCGCCTAAGCACCGCTACAATATTATCGAGGACTATGGTGGAGGGGGGCACCGCACACGGCTAAGAGATCAATGATCAACTGTTGTGTCTCTGGGGTGCCCCCCTGCCCCCGTATATAAAGGAGTGGAGGAGGGGCCGGCCAAGGAGGGTGGCCTGCCCTAGGAGGGAGTCCAACTCCCACCGGGAGTAGGACTCCCCTTTTTCCTATTAGGAGTAGGAGAGGGAATGAAGAGGAAGGAGGGAGGAAGGAAAGGGGGGCGGGCCCCCTCCCAATTCGGATTGGGCTTGGGGGGGGGGGGCGCGCCCCCTCCCTTGCTCCTTTCCCCTCCTTCCCACTAAGGCCCAAATAAGGCCAATATACCTCCCGGGGGGTTCCGATAACCTCCCGGTGATCCGGTATTGTCCTAATCTCACCCGGAACCTTTCCGGTGTCCAAATATAGTCGTCCAATATATCGATCTTTATGTCTCGACCATTTCGAGACTCCTCGTCAAGTTCGTGATCATATCCGGGACTCCGAAAAACCTTCGGTACATCAAAATATATAAACTCATAATGAAGCTGTCATCGTAACGTTAAGCGTGTGGACCCTATGGGTTCGCGAACAATGTAGACATGACCGAGACACGTCTCCGGTCAATAGCCAATAGCGGAACCTGGATGCTCATATTGTCTCCTACATACTCTACGAAGATCTTTATCGGTCAGACCGCATAACAACATATGTTTGTTCCCTTTGTCATCGGTATGTTACTTGCCCGAGATTCGATCGTCGGTATCTCAATACCTAGTTCAATCTCATTACCGGCAAGTCTCTTTACTCGTTCTGTAATACATAATCTTGCAACTAACTTATTAGTTGCATTGCTTGTAAGGCTTAAGTGATGTGCATTACCGAGAGGGCCCAGAGATACCTCTCCGACAATCGGAGTGACAAATCCTAATCTCGAAATACGCCAACCCAACATGTACCTTTGGAGACACCTGTAGAGCACCTTTATAATCACCCAGTTACGTTGTGACGTTTGGTAGCACACAAAGTGTTCCTCCGGTAAACGGGAGTTGCATAATCTCATAGTCATAGGAACATGTATAAGTCATGAAGAAAGCAATAGCAACATACTAAACGATCGGGTGCTAAGCTAATGGAATGGGTCATGTCAATCACATCATTCTCCTAATGATGTGATCCCGTTAATCAAATGACAACTCATGTCTATGGTTAGGAAACATAACCATCTATCCATTGACGAGCTAGTCAAGTAGAGGCATACTAGTGACACTTTGTTTGTCTATGTATTCACACAAGTATTATGTTTCCGGTTAATACAATTCTAGCATGAATAATAAACATTTATCATGATATAAGGAAATAAATAATAACTTTATTATTGCCTCTATGGCATATTTCCTTCACCTACGTACCCCTAAACGATCAGATACGGAGCCAAAACCCTAATTCCACCGCCGTAACTTTCTGTATCCACGAGATCCCATCTTGGGGCCTGTTTCGGAGCTCCGCCGGAGGGGGCATCCATCATGGAGGGCTTGTACATCAACACCATAGCCTCTCCGATGACGTGTGAGTAGTTTACCTCAAACCTTCGGGTCCATAGTTATTAGCTAGATGGCTTCTTCTCTCTTTTTGGATCTCAATACAATGTTCTCCCCCTCTCTTGTGGAGATCTATTTGATGTAATCTTCTTTTTGCGGTGTGTTTGTTGAGACCGATGAATTGTGGGTTTATGATCAAGATTATCTATGAACAATATTTGAATCTCCTCTGAATTCTTTTATGTATGATTGGTTATCTTTGCAAGTCTCTTCGAATTATCAGTTTGGTTTGGCCTACTAGATTGATCTTTCTTGCAATGGGAGAAGTGCTTAGCTTTGGGTTCAATCTTGCAGTGTCCTTTCCCAGTGACAGTAGGGGCAGCAAGGCACGTATTGTATTGTTGCCATCGAGGATAACAAGATGGTTTTTTTATCATATTGCATGAATTTATCCCTCTGCATCATGTCATCTTGCTTAAGGCGTTACTCTGTTTTCATGAACTTAATACTCTAGATGCAGGCTGGATAGCGGTCGATGAGTGGAGTAATAGTAGTAGATGTAGGCAGGAGTCGGTCTACTTGTCTTGGACGTGATGCCTATATACATGATCATACCTAGATATTCTCATAACTATGCTCAATTCTATCAATTGCTCAACAGTAATTTGTTCACCCACCGTAAAATACTTATGCTCTTGAGAGAAGCCACTAGTGAAACCTATGGCCCCTGGGTCTATCTTCATCATATTAATCTTCCAATACTTAGTTATTTCCTTTGCTTTTATTGTACTTTGCATCTCTATCATAAAAATACCAAAAATATTATCTTAGCATATCTATCAGATCTCACTCTCGTAAGTGATCGTGAAGGGATTGACAACCCCTTATCACGTTGGTTGCGAGGAGTTATTTGTTTTGTGCAGGTACGAGGGACTCGCGCGTAGCCTCCTACTGGATTGATACCTCGGTTCTCAAAAACTGAGGGAAATACTTACGCTACTTTGCTTCATCATCCTTTCCTCTTCAAGGAAATCCAACAAAGTGCTCAAGCGGTAGTAGAGAAGATTTCTGGCGCCGTTGCCGGGGAGTCTACGCAAAAGTCAATATACCAAGTACCCATCACACACCCTTATCTCACGCATTACATTATTTGCCATTTGCCTCTCGTTTTCCTCTCCCCCACTTCACCCTTACCGTTTTATTCGCCCTCTCTCTCTCTATCCTCCCTCTCTTTCCCGTTTGCCTCTTTTTGCCCACTTGCTTTTTGTTTGCTTGTGTGTTAGTTTGCTTGCTTGTCACGATGGCTCAAGATAATACTAAATTGTGTGACTTTACCAATACCAACAACAATGATTTTATTAGCACTCTGATTGCTCCTCTTACTGGTGCTGAATCTTGTGAAATTAATGCTGCCTTGCTGAATCTTGTTATGAAAGATCCGTTTTCCGGCCTTCCTAGTGAAGATGCCGCTACCCATCTAAATAGCTTCATTGATCTATGTGATATGCAAAAGAAGAAAGATGTGGATAATGATATTGTTAAATTGAAGTTATTTCCTTTTTTGCTTAGAGATCGTGCTAAAGCTTGGTTTTCGTCTTTGCCTAAAAATAGTATTGATTCTTGGAATAAGTGCACAGATGCTTTTATCTCTAAGTATTTTCCTCCCGCTAAGATCATCTCTCTTAGAAACGATATTATTAATTTTAAGCAACTTGATCATGAACATGTTTCACAAGCTTGGGAGAGGATGAAATTAATGATACGTAATTGCCCTACTCATGGTTTGAATTTGTGGATGATTATACAAATTTTTTATGCCGTTGAATTTTGCTTCTAGAAATCTTTTAGATTCGGCCGCGGGAGGCACTTTTATGGAAATCACTTTAGGAGAAGCTAGTAAACTCCTAGATAATATTATGGTTAATTATTCTCAATGGCATACTGAAAGATCTACTAATAAAAAGGTGCATGCGATAGAAGAAATTAATGTTTTGAGTGGAAAGATGGATGAACTTATGAAATTATTTGCTAGTAAGAGTGTTTCTTCTGATCCTAATGATATGCCCTTGTCTACTTTGATTGAGAATAATAATGAATCTATGGATGTGAATTTTGTTGGTAGGAACAATTTTGGTAACAACGTGTATAGAGGAAATTTTAATCCTAGGCCTTATCCTAGTAATCCCTCTAATAATTATGGTAATTCCTACAACAATTCTTATGGAAATTATAATAAGATGCCCTCTGATTTTGAATCTAATATTAAAGAATTTATTACTTCGCAAAAGAATTTCAATGCTTTGATTGAATAAAAATTGCTTAAGATTGATGAGTTGGCTAGGAACGTTGATAGAATTTCTCTTGATGTTGATTCTTTGAAACTTAGATCTATTCCTCCTAAGCATGATATCAATGAGTCTCTCAAAGCCATGAGAATTTCCATTGATGAGTGCAAAGAAAGAACCGCTAGGATGCGTGCTAAGAAAGATGCCTTTATAAGAGCGTGTTCTTCTAGTTCCTATGAAAATAAAGATGAAGATCTAAAAGTTATTGATGTGTCCCCTATTAAATCTTTGTTTTGCAATATGAATCTTGATAATGATGGGACTGATTATGATCCACCTTTACCAAGAAGGCGTTCCAAGAATTCAGAATTTTTAGACCTTGATGCTAAAATTGATAAAAGTGGGATCGAAGAAATTAAAACCCTAGATGTTGCTAAACCCACTATCTTGGATTTCAAGGAATTTAATTATGAAAATTGCTCTTTGATTGATTTTATTTCCTTGTTGCAATCCGTGCTAAATTCTCCTCACGTTTATAGTCAAAATAAAGCGTTCACTAAACATATCGTTGATGCCTTGATGCAATCTTATGAAGAAAAACTTGAATTGGAAGTTTCTATCCCTAGAAACTTTATGATGAGTGGGAACCAACTATTAAAATTAAAATTAAAGATCATTAATGCTATGCTTTGTGTGATTTGGGTGCTAGTGTTTCCACGATTCCAAAGACTTTGTGTGATTTGTTAGGTTTCTGTGATTTTGATGATTACTCTCTAAACTTGCACCTTGCGGATTCCACTATTAAGAAACCTATGGGAATAATTAATGATGTTCTTATTGTTGCAAATAGTAATTATGTGCCCGTAGATTTTATTGTTCTTGACATAGATTGTAATCCTTCATGTCCTATTATTCTTGGTAGACCTTTCCTTAGAACGATTGGTGCAATTATTGATATGAAGGAAGGAAATATTAGATTCCAATTTCCGTTAAGGAAAGGTATGGAACACTTTCCTAGAAAGAAAATTAAATTACCTAATGAATCTATTATGAGAGCCACTTATGGATTGCCTACCAAAGATGGCAATACCTAGATCTATCCTTACTTATTATGACTAGCTAGGGGCGTTAAACGATAGCGCTTGTTGGGAGGCAACCCAATTTTATTTTTATTCCTTGCTTTTTGCTCCTATTTAGTAATAAATAATTTATTTAGCCTCTGTTTAGGTTGTGTTTTTGTGTTTAATTAGTGTTTGTGCCAAGTAGAACCGTTGGGAAGACTTAGGGAAAGTCTTGTTAATCTTGCTGTAAAAAACAGAAACTTTAGCACTCACGAGAACTGCTGCCATTTTTATTTGGAAACTGATATTTAGTTAATTATTTTTTCAGATGATTAATAGATAAATTACTCACGTCCAGAAATTTATTTTAGAATTTTGGGGGTTCCAGATCTTGTGCTAGCTACAGATTACTACAGACTGTTCTGTTTTTGACAGATTCTGTTTTTCGTGTGTTGTTTGCTTATTTTGATGAATCTATGGCTAGTAAAATAGTTTATAAACCATAGAGAAGTTGGAATACAGTAGGTTTAACACCAATATAAATAAAGAATGACTTCATTACAGTAACTTGAAGTGGTCTTTTGTTTTCTTTCGCTAACGGAGCTCACGAGATTTTCTACTTTGAGTTTTGTGTTGTGAAGTTTTCAAGTTTTGGGTAAAGATTTGATGGATTATGGAACAAGGAGTGGCAAGAGCCTAAGCTTGGGGATGCCCATGTCACCCCCAAGATAATCTAAGGACACCTAAAAGCCAAAGCTTGGGGATGCCCCGGAAGGCATCCCCTCTTTCATCTACTTCTATCGGTAACTTTACTTGGAGCTATAATTTTTATTCACCACATGATATGTGTTTTGCTTGGAGCATCTTGTATGATTTGAGTCTTTGATTTTTAGTTTACCACAATCATCCTTGCTGTGAACACCTTTTGAGAGATCCATACATGATTTGGAATTTGTTAGAATACTCTATGTGCTTCACTTATATCTTTTTGAGTTATATAGTTTTGCTCTAGTACTTCACTTATATCTTTTAGAGCATTGTGGTGGATTTGTTTTATAGAAACTATTGATCTCTCATGCTTCACTTAGATTATTTTGAGAGTCTTAAATAGCATGGTAATTTGCTTAAATAATCCTAATATGCTTGGTATTCAAAGAATAGTTAAATTTTTTCTTATGAGTGTTTTGAATACTAAGAGAAGTTTGATGCTTGATGATTGTTTTGAGATATGGAGGTAATAATATCAAAGTCGTGCTAGTTGAGTAGTTGTGAATTTGAGAAATGCTTGTGTTGAAGTTTGCAAGTCCCATAGCATGCACGTATGGTAAATGTTATGTAACAAATTTGAAACATGAGGTGTTATTCGATTGTCTTCCTTATGAGTGGCGGTCGGGGACGAGCGATGGTCTTTTCCTACCAATCTATCCCCCTAGGAGCATGCGCGTAGTGCTTGGTTTTTGATGACTTGTAGATTTTTGCAATAAGTATGTGAGTTCTTTATGACTAATGTTGAGTCCATGGATTATACGCACTCTCACCCTTCCATCATTGCTAGCCTCTTCGGTACCGTGCATTGCCCTTTCTCACATTGAGAGTTGGTGCAAACTTCGCCAGTGCATCCAAACCCCGTGATATGATACGCTCTTTCACACATAAACATCCCTATATCTTCCTCAAAACAGCCACCATACCTACCTATTATGGCATTTCCATAGCCATTCCGAGATATATTGCCATGCAACTTTCCACCATTCTGTTTATCATGACACATTCATCATTGTCATATTGCTTAGCATGATCATGTAGTTGACATAGTATTTGTGGCAAAGCCACCGTTCATAATTCTTTCATACATGTCACTCTTGGTTCATTGCATATCCCGGTACACCGCCGGAGGCATTCATATAGAGTCATATCTTGTTCTAAGTATCGAGTTGTAATCATTGAGTTGTAAATAAATAGAAGTGTGATGATCATCATTTTTTAGAGCATTGTCCCAAGTGAGAAAAAAAGAAAGGCCATAAAAAAGGCCCAAAAAAATAATTGAGAGAAAAAGAGAGAAGTGACAATGTTACTATCCTTTGCCACACTTGTGCTTCAAAGTAGCACCATAATCTTCAAGATAGAGAGTCTTTTGTTTTGTCACTTTCATATACTAGTGGGAATTTTTCATTATAGAACTTGGCTTGTATATTCCAACAATGGGCCTCCTCAAGTGCCCTAGGTCTTAGTGAGCAAGCAAGTTGGATGCACACCCACTTAGTTTCTTTTGTTGAGCTTTCATACATTTATAGCTCTAGTGCATCCGTTGCATGGCAATCCCTACTCCTTGCATTAACATCAATCGGTGGGCATCTCCATAGCCCATTGATTAGCCTCGTTGATGTGAGACTTTCTCCTTTTTTGTCTTCTCCACATAACCCCCTCATTATATTCTATTCCACCCATAGTGCTATATCCATGGCTCGCGCTCATATATTACGTGAAAGTTTATAGGTTCGAGATTACTAAAGTATGAAACAATTGATTGGCTTGTCATCGAGGTTGTGCATGATGAGAGCATTTTTGTGTGATGAAAATGGAGCATGACTAAATTATATGATTTTGTAGGGATGAACTTTCTTTGGCCATGTTATTTTGAGAAGACATAATTGCTTTGTTAGTATGCTTGAAGTATTATTATTTTTATGTCGATATGAACTTTTATCTTGAATCTTTCGGATCTGAATATTCATACCACAATTAACAAGAATTACATTAAAATTATGCCAAGTAGCACACCACATCAAAAATTATCTTTTTATCATTTACCTACTCGAGGACGAGCAGGAATTAAGCTTGGGGATGCTTGATACGTCTCCAACGTATCTATAATTTTTTATTGCTCCATGCTATATTATCTACTATTTTGGACATTATTGGGCTTTATTATCCACTTCTATATTATTTTTGGGACTAACCTATTAACCAGAGGCCCAGCCCAGAATTGCTATTTTTTTTGCCTATTTTAGGGTTTCGAAGAAAAGGAATATCAAACGGAATCCAAACAGAATGAAACCTTCGGGAACGTGATTTTCTCACCGAACATGATCCAGGAGACTTGGACCCTATGTCAAGAAATAAAGGAGGAGGCCACGAGGTAGGGGGCGCGCCTCCCCCCCAGGCACGCCCTCCACCCTCGTGGGGCCCTTGTTGCTCCACCGACGTACTCCTTCCTCCTATATATACCTACGTACCCCCAAACAATCAGAACAGGAGCCAAAACCCTAATTCCACCGCCATAACTTTCTGTATCCACGAGATCACATCTTGGGGCCTGTTCCGGAGCTCCGTCGGAGGGGCCATCCATCACGGAGGGCTTCTACATCAACACCATAGCCTCTTCGATGAAGTGTGAGTAGTTTACCTCAGACCTTCGGGTCCATAGTTATTAGCTAGATGGCTTCTTCTCTCTTTTTGGATCTCAATACAATGTTCTCCCCCTCTCTTGTGGAGATCTATTCGATGTAATCTTTTTTTTGCGGTGTGTTTGTTGAGATCAATGAATTGTGGGTTTATGATCAAGATTATCTATGAACAATATTTGAATCTCCTCTGAATTCTTTTATGTGTGATTGTTTATCTTTGCAAGTCTCTTCGAATTATCAGTTTGGTTTGGCCTACTAGATTGATCTTTCTTGCAATGGGAGAAGTGCTTAGCTTTGGGTTCAATCTTGCGGTGTCCTTTCCAGTGACAGCAGGGGCAGCAAGGCACGTATTGTATTGTTGCCATCGAGGATAACAAGATGTTTTTTTTATCATATTGCATAAATTTATCCCTCTACATCATGTCATCTTGCTTAAGGCGTTACTCTGTTTTCGTGAACTTAATACTCTAGATGCATGTTGGATAGCGGTCGATGAGTGGAGTAATAGTAGTAGATGCAGGCAGGAGTCGGTCTACTTGTCTTGGACGTGATGCCTATATACATGATCATACCTAGATATTCTCATAACTATGCTCAATTCTGTCAATTGCTCAACAGTAATTCGTTCACCCATCGTAAAATACTTATGCTCTTGAGAGAAGCCACTAGTGAAACCTATGGCCCCTGGGTCTATCTTCATCATATTAACCTTCCAATACTTAGTTATTTCCTTTGCTTTTATTTTACTTTGCATCTCTATCATAAAAATACCAAAAATATTATCTTATCATATCTATCAGATCTCACTCTCGTAAGTGACTTTGAAAGGATTGACAACCACTTATCGCGTTGGTTGCGAGGAGTTATTTGTTTTGTGCAGGTACGAGGGACTCGCGCGTAGCCTCCTACTGGATTGATACCTTGTTTCTCAAAAACTAAGGGAAATACTTACGCTACTTTGCTGCATCATCCTTTCCTCTTCAAGGAAATCCAATGCAGTGCTCAATAGGTAGCAGCAGCGCGCGCCGGGTTGGACTGGAACGCCTGCTCTTGTATAAGGGAGGCTAGGTCTGCTCGCCGGCCGCGTTCGCAACGTGCAGGTGTGCAATGGAGGATGGGCCCAGACCCCTACATCATAGGATTTAGACCGGCGTGCTGACCTCTCTGTTGTGCCTAGGTGGGGCTGCGACATGTTGATCTTCTAAGGCCGGGCATGACCCAAGAAAGTGTGTCCGGCCAAATGGGATCAAGCATGTTGGAAAATGTGGTGCACCCCTGCAGGGAAGCTTATCTATTCGAATAGCTGTGTCCCTCGGTAAAAGGACGACCCGGAGTTGTACCTTGACCTTATGATAACTAGAACCGGATATTTAATAAAATACACCCTTCCAAGTGCCAGACACAACCCGGTGATCGCTCTCTCACAGGGCGACGAGGGGAAGATCGCCAGGTAGGATTATGCTATGCGATGATACTTGGTGAACTTACCATCTACTCTCTTCTACATGCTGCAAGATGGAGACTGCCAGAAGCGTAGTCTTCGACAGGACTAGCTATCCCCCTCTTATTCTGGCATTTTGTAGTTCAGTCCACATATACTATCCTTTTCCATTTGATACCAATGCATATGTAGTGTATATCCTTGCTTGCGAGTACTTTGGATGAGTACTCACGGTTGCTTTGCTCCCTCTTTCCCCATTTTCCTTTCTTCTCGGATGTCGCAACCAGATGGTGGAGTCCAGGAGCCAGAGGATCCCGAGGATGTTTCTACGTGGAGTTCGGCTTCGAGGAGTAGTTCAGGAGGATCCCAGGCAGGAGGCCTGCGCCTCTTTCGATATGTATCCCAGTTTGTGCTAGCCTTCTTAAGGCAAACTTGTTTAACTTATGTCTATACTCAGATATTATTGCTTCCGCGGACTCTTGTGTTTTTGAGCTTATGTATTCGAGCCCTCGAGGCCCCTGGCTTATAATATAAAGCTTGTATTATTTTAATTTGTGTCTAGAGTTGTGTTGTGATATCTTTCCGTTAGTCCTTGATCTTGGTCGTACACATTTGTGTGCATGATTAGTGTACGGTCAAATCGGGGGTGTCACAGTTCCGGAGGCTTGTTGTCCCTTCTCGTCGTGCATGCCGGAAGGAGGGATGGAGAAGACTTGCGTGATGACGCAATGATCTGGAATGGTGTGAAACCATATGTTGTAGCGGCGGCTAGGGTAGACATTTGCCTGACTATATAATGCGGGTTGGGATAGGTCACGGAGAAAACCCCACGTCCAAGTAACAGCCCCACAATCCAAAAGAATCGGAAATGGATGAGTAATTAACATGTCCATTAAATATTAATTAATGACTTATTAATTATTCCTGAGCAGCAAAAATATAAACAACGTGCATAGCTTTGTCCTCGGCTCATTCCCGCAACCCGCGGCACGTTCTTATGCTCATACAAATGGTAGAAGAGCTCACCTTATAAAGGCTTGCAAGTCTCACTCAACTTTCGGGGTGGGACTAAACTTTAGTCCCAGTCACAAGCTATGCATGAATGGGTCAAGAGATTTCAGAATTTTAATTGATCTTTGGGACAGAGGCCTACTAGTAAATTCCAACAATAAATACTCAATGCGGGAGTTGGCTGCGAGAGAATGACCTCCTCGCACCGACCCGGACATGTACAATTATGCTATCTTAGGCGTGCCATCCGGACATGTACAATTATACTATCTTAGGTGTGCCACGTAGGATAATTGTTGAGGTGGAGCCGTGGAGGAGAGAGGATCCATAAGAAAAGGTTTGTCTTCTCTTATTTTAAAGATGATTCTTAACCTAATATGTGTTACCATGATTTTAGGAACAACTAGTTATCTTAGATAAGACTAGGAGATAACCCATTGTATATTTTATTGTCATCTCCAAATTACATGCAAAATTTAAGATAAGGCTATCATATCAACCATTGTACATGCCCTAACTCGCCAACGATGGCACACCAAGGTGGCCGGCAAAACAAACCCAGAAAGAAACGACCCCCCATCGACCCGGAACAACACAGGAAAAGTGCCCGTGATCGCCCAACTCGGCACCCTAAGCAGCCCAGCGAGCAACCACGCCGCAGAGTCGCCCAACCCAATGAACACCGGGTACGCGCAGGCTACCCGGCACGATCGAACCCAACACAGCCTAGCGGCCAACCATGCCGCCGACCCGCCCACCCGAGTGAACGTTGGGCCCAGCTAGTGTGTCACGGACGGGCGCGACACAAGTTGTTGCACCATGGTGGCCCCGGCAGCGCCCGCAGCCCATCTGTCATAGACCACCGAGGTGTGTTGCCTTGATAGATACGGAGGGCGCGGGCGTCACGTGAGCTGACGCAAGCAGGTAGACCGCACACACCGACTATAGCTGACTATAGCGACCGAACCAACCGTCTGGGACTAAGACGCCGACACGCGGGTCTGGCTAAGGCGCAACGAAGATCGCCCAATGATGGTGGCCCCGAGCGGGCAGACTATCCACCCGTCATGGACCTTCCAGCTGGGTCGTCTAGGTCCATGCCGTCTGGGCAAAATTGGACGGCGCGGAGCTGCTTCGAGAGGCTCCCGCCGCAAGCCACACGGAAACGGACGGCTAAGAGGCGCAGTTCGCCCTCGATGAGCCCCAGGAGGCGGGTACTCCAGCTTCTTTTATAGAAGTATATATAGTTCAAAAAGTAATTAATCTCTTATCTCTTACTCCCTCCGGCCAATAATATAAGACGTTATCACATCATCAATATACTAATGTCTTACATTATGAGACGGAGCGATTACCTTGTTTAAAAAAAAATCTCTTATCTTTTACTCAGGGGCTGCACTAGAAAAAACTGATCCAAAAGTCCACAATACATAGGTATAAAAATACGAGGTACTATTTGTTATTTATTTATACAAGCCAACAATTGATCAATTGCTGCACAGTTTTGTACTTTTGTTTACAATGAACATCAAGAAGCAAATTGCTAGCTCCCCCACTGCTCTCACTGTCGAAAACAGGTAATTAGTCTGTGATTTCATCCCCGATTAACGAGTAAAGTCCTATCCTAAAGTCGTCCTCGTCCTCGTCGAGGTAGGTGATGTATTCCTCAATCTCCGCGACCATATGCTTGGGCCAAGCGTGCGGATGTTGTTTGGCGACCCTGGCAAAGCGCTTCTGCCATTCCTTGTCCTCGTCGTAGGTGTGGAGCCTCCCCGCCCGCCGGTACTCCTCCACCACCTCCTCCTCCTCCATGGCAATGTACCGCTTGCACTCCGCAAACTACGCCCAGAAAAACGTCAGCTGCGCCGCCGTGTACTGTTTTGGAGGCCTGGCCTCTCCCTCGTGCTGCTCTTTTGCGTCGCCGGCGGCCGTCATGGCGGCAGGGCCGCTTGCTCCACCTTTCTCCATGCCTTCAGATCTTCTTCCCTACCTTACCTACGTGTTGGGCGTGTACTGCGAAGGATTAGTTTGCTTTTTATTCCTCCCCGGCTGGCCGCGTGCGCGCGACGGTGGACTTTATCTTCGGTGGGTACGTTGATGGCACGGCTCGGCTGCATTTTATAGATGGTTTTAGGCCGCCCCTCGATGGATGTGTAACGAACCGGATCGGATTCTGATATTTGATTTGGATCGTTCTTCGTCGCTGATTTGGATTCAGAGATCGGTTTCAAATAGTATTTTTGAACATAGTTTCAACTTTGTCATTTTTATCTAGAATACTACAGAGGCCATTTTTCGTGGAACTTCATACGCGAGTAAAAAGGTAGACCATATATATATATTAAAAAAATCAATAGTATTTTCTTTTCACATTTTCTGTTTATGATAGATGTGTGTGGAATCATGTTCCATAATCCACGTCTGCCTGGCTATAAAAATAACGCCCGCTAGGCATCATCCGGCTACTAAACCATCTGGTAATAGCCGTTGACTGCAATGACGCTCGACGGTTGGATTGTCGACATGTGTCAGGAGAAAAAAAAGTGTACGCTATTGCAACCCTGTGCGTTGCTGCAATCGTCCAGAGGTGGAAGCAAAATCCCCACCCCCTCTGCACCCGCCCGAAGCCAGGGCGAGGACGAGCTCCCCGGCAACACTGCCTCCGCGTCCATCGCCTCAACCATCACCGTCGTTCGATACAATTCCGCCGCCGATTGCAGGAAGTCAACCCCTTCCCGTGCCATGGCAAGTCACCACATAGTGCGCTCTATGCTACCGGCCGCCATGGGTCGAAGCTCTGGTGCTCCATCTAGCAACAGGCAGGCAAAATCGGCCCCGATACTCGCCAGCGAGTGGATTCTATGGTTTGGAGCTGCAGGGGAGCTCCCCAATCCACTTGTCTTGTGTGCCGAGGGCTCCCGGGCTAGATCCTCGCATGCTTGGGTAAGTTGCAAACAAACCCTAGCTTCATAAAAGCATGTAGCAATTGAGTGTGTTGTGTTCCTGATTTTATGTCCCTCTGCTCACTGTCCTCAGATATGTAGTATGAATTGCAGCAGTAAAATCACCTTTTTGTCCTCTTTTTCATTGTCCCTCTGGTAACTGAAAACCGGTATGAATTGCTCGTTTCAATTCCGGCAAAAAATCAGAAAAGAAGTCCCCAAAATATGTGTATATGTTGATTATGCTGTATGTGTGGTGAAATATAAAGCATTGATCGTGTGGTTATGCT
This sequence comes from Triticum dicoccoides, assembly GCF_002162155.2. Taxonomy (NCBI): domain Eukaryota; kingdom Viridiplantae; phylum Streptophyta; class Magnoliopsida; order Poales; family Poaceae; genus Triticum; species Triticum dicoccoides. The sequence goes on along the minus strand of NC_041384.1, from coordinate 121,441,720 downwards.
GTATGTGTGTTGACTGTGTTGCATGTTAATCGCAGTGATCATGTCGGACAAGTTTCTGCACTAGAAAAGCGAGACAAAACATGTTGCATATTCTAGGAAAGCTAAAATTCTACTACAAAAAACATGATCAAAATATGATCATCTTTTTTTTGAAACTATGATCATCTTTTTTGGGGGGGGGGGATAGTATGATCATCTTTATTACATTTAGCGCTGTGATCATTAAGAAAATCGCTTGTGGATTTCGGTAAAATAATACTTGCAATAGTAATATTTTACACCTGCAATTACTTGCAAAAATTGCCGCAAATCCGGATCCGGACGCAGTAGGCTCATCATCACCAGCACGTGCACACACACAGCGGAGCATCCAGAATCCAGACCCAGATGAAGTACTAGGTTCACGTTTCCACGCTGGACACGCGCACGCAACACATAATTATTGTAACTTACGCGACTCATCAAACATAAAAATCCACACCAAACCCCTTGGCGGGCCCGCCTCGTACCCAAATCGCCTAGATTACGGCGTAACAACGACAACAACCTCTTCTATTATACGCGACCTTTCACCTCGATTAAACCCCCAGGTTTACTTGTCCGGCTCCACTCCCACCGCCCCCGCATCTCGTGCTCCCCGCTCTCCAGCCCAGCCATGGCGTCGCCGGCCGCGGCCGCCTCCGGCCACCGCCGCCGCCTCCTCCTCCTCCTCATCGCGCTTCTCCTCCTCCCGTTCGCCGCGGCCGCCGCGCCGCACAGGCACCGCGTCCCGTCCCGCCACCTCGCCTCGCTCAACGCGTCGGCGCCGCCGACCACCTTCTTCGAGGTGGACCGCCCGATCCGCCCGCCGCTCGGCAGCGCCGGGCCCTGCTCCGCGCTGCTCCTCTCCCACTCCTTCGGCGAGACCTACGGCAGGCCCCCGGTCACCGCCGCCTACGCGCCGCCCGAGTGCCTCGCCGCCGCGCGCGCCCGGGGCGCCTCGCTCGCGCTCGCCGTGCTCGAGTGGGCCGCCGACTGCCGCGGCCGCCAGTTCGACCGCATCTTCGGCGTCTGGCTCTCCGGCGCCGAGCTCCTCCGCAGCTGCACCGCCGAGCCGCGCGCCACCGGCATCGTCTGGTCCGTCTCCCGCGACGTCACCAGGTACGCGGCCCTTCTCAATGAGCCCGGCGAGGTCGCGGTGTACCTTGGCAACCTCGTCGACAAGACCTACACGGGCGTCTACCACGTCAACCTCACGCTCCACCTCTACTTCCACCCTGCGCCGCCGCCGCTCACGCAGCACGCCGATCTGATCGTGCCCATCTCGAGAAGCTTGCCTCTGAACGACGGGCAGTGGTTCGCCGTCCAGAACGCCACCGACGTGCAGTCCAAGAGCCTCTCCATTCCGTCGAACACCTACCGGGCGGTCCTTGAGGTATCCGTTTCCTTCCACTCCAGCGATGAGTTCTGGTACACGAACCCTCCCAATGAGTACATTCAGGCCAACAATTTGTCCAGCGTTTCTGGCAATGGTGCGTTTCGGGAGGTTATTGTTAAAGTAGATGACCATATCGTCGGTGCTGTTTGGCCGTTCACTGTCATCTACACCGGCGGCATCAACCCACTTCTCTGGCGGCCAATCACCGGCATTGGCTCATTCAATCTGCCTACCTATGACATTGATATCACGCCATTCTTGGGCAAGCTCCTGGACGGCAAGGAGCATAATTTTGGGTTTGCTGTCACCAATGCATTGGATGTGTGGTACATCGATGCCAATTTACATCTGTGGCTGGATCACAAGAGCAAGAAAACAGTCGGGAGCTTGATCAGCTATGATGCACCGGCACTGGCACTGAATTTGGACTATGGGTTCAGTGGGCTGGATGGTAAGTTCGTCACGGGCGCAAGCCGGCATGTCTCCGCAACCGGGTCGGTGAAATCATCATACGGGGAGGTGACCACAACTTTCTACCAGAGATTTAGCTATGTTAACAGCAATGTATATAGGAGCAATGGCACTGTGCAAGTGGTGAACCAAACGATTGATGCAAAGTCTGGTGTTTTTGTCAAGGATACTTCTGCTGTTCTTCTCTCAGAGGAGGTTCACAAGGTGTTTCCGCTGTATGTCTACACTGGAACATCAGACCAGGTGGGTGATGAGTACTCATTGATTTCGCTTGTCAAATTGGGCATCAACGAGAAGAGTGTTTCGGGTGGGAAGCTAGGGTTCTCGTACCGCTCTTTGCGGAATGCACAGTCAGCACGCGGCACAATGAAGGTGAAGAAGAATTTGGTGGTTAGTGGTTTGGGGCAGACACATCAGGTGTACAAATATATGGGTACTGATGGATGCTACTTCAGGGATGTGAGCAGCAAGAATTACACTATAATTTCTGACAACTCTGGTGATTCTTGCTCAAAGGGATCGCCGTCTAGTGGTGTCAAATTTTCCTCCAATAAAAATCAACCAGCTAGGAAAAGGTTGCTGAAACTTTAACTGGGAAGGTGTGCAACTGAATTATCTATCGTTCAGTTTACTTTGTCTCTCCACTCGAGATTGTTAGGTTAGATTATCGTTCATGTACTAGGTAAGAAATTTGTTTGAAATTATCTCTGCAAGCATCCCACTTTGTAAGTCTTCTAGTACAAGACAACTTTCTCTTCTGGAATGTATATAAATCAATAAAAGTGGCGCTTGGGTTTCAAAATATTCCAACTACTCCCTCTGTTCCGAAATACATACAAGTCTTTTAGAGATTCCAATATAGACTACATACGGGGCAAAAATGAATGAATCTACACTCTGAAATATGACTATACATCCATATGTAGTTCGCATTGAAATAGATGCAATCAAATATTTCTGAACTTATCAACCGGAGAAGTATAAAGAGACTGGTTTCCTTTTTCCCTGCTCGTACCATGAGCATTCAGCATCCCAGTCAAGATTTGCAATAGGGTTGATGGCACAGGAATGAGATTTTTCCTTTTTCGGATGAGCTAAAGACAATATTGCCAACTCGGTCTTTTGGGTTCTCTACTTCTCTGTCTAAATAATGTAGCTTGCTGTTGAAAAAAAATGCGCAATTTAAATGGCCAGTTTTTTTGCTTTTGACAGAAAATTGTTCCACAAAAACAGGACAGAATCCGAAAATTTTTATGAAGAAAAATTGAACCCATAAATTTGTATTGTTGAGGTTTCTAAATAATCACTTGCACTCCACAGATATGCACTTGTGCTTAAAATTGATTTGTTTTCTCAGCACTTCTCTAACCACCTAGCATCGTAGTTGGCTATAATAGAGCATGATTGGTTTGATGCCAAAAATTGCCATGTCAAAATTTGGCAAATGTTAAATATTAGCTAGTGATTGGTTGGTTATCGTTTTCCATTTTGGCCAAGCTCACAAAAGTTGCCAAGATAAGTTTCTGAATCTTGGTAACTTTTGATTTTAATTACCAAATGTTGCCTTGTCAAATGTTGCATTAAATCAACACTACTAGAAAAAGGCCTACTAATGGCGCATCAGTTTTGCCTACTAATGGCGCACTACTATTATTCTTTACTAATGGCGCCACTAGTATTTTTTACTAATGGCGCACCACTGGTGCCCATTAGTATACCAGATACTAATGGCGCACCAGTAGTAATATTTTTTTTCAATTTTTTTTTTAAAAAATAATTTTTTTATTTTTTTCTTAATCTTGGGTCACTATGGCTTAATCTCGAGTCAATATGCTTAATCTCAGGTCAAATCACACTCTATGGTCAAACTTTCCGAAAGGTCACCCATAAATTGAACCCATAAATTTGTATTGTCGAGGTGTCTAAATAATCACTTGCACTCCACAGATATGCACTCGTGCTTAAAATTGATTTGTTTTCTCAGCACTTCTCTAACCACCTAGCATCGTAGCTATAATAGAGCATGATTGGTTTGATGCCAAAAATTGCCATGTCAAAATTTGGCAAATGTTAAATATTAGCTAGTGATTGATTGGTTACCGTTTTCCATTTTGGCCAAGCTCACAAAAGTTGCCAAGATAAGTTTTTGAATCTTGGTAACTTTTGATTTTAATTACCAATTGTTGCCTTGTCAAATGTTGCATTAAATCAACATTATTAGGAAAAGGCCTACTAATGACGCATCAGTTTTGCCTACTAATGGCGCACTACTATTATTCTTTACTAATGGCGCCACTAGTATTTTTTACTAATGATGCCACTAGTATTTTTTACTAATGGCGCATCACTGGTGCGCCATTAGTATACCAGATACTAATGGCACACCAGTAGTGCGCCATTAGTAATATTTTTTTTCATTTTTTTTAAAATGATTTTTTTTTCTTAATCTCGGGTCACTATAGCTTAATCTCAAGTCAATATGCTTAATCTCAAGTCAAATCACACTTTGTGGTCAAACTTTCCGAAATGTCACCCATCCTCACACTACTTCAGCCCAAGCACGCTTAACTTCATAGTTCTATCCAACCCCAACACCACCTCACTTCACAGACACTTGTTGATATATCTATCATATCAATCCTATTAAACCTTGCTGATGTCTAGGACTTTGTTCATATTCATGAGTATGATGAAATTTTGAAAAAATATTTCAAACTTCCCGGTCATATTACGTATCATATTTTGAAAAATAATTCAATTTTTTTTAAACCAAGTTTTTTTCTGTTACTAGTGGCGCACCTAGCATACGGTGCGCCACTAGTAAGTTTGAAATTTTTTGAATTTTTTTTGCCTCCGGATCTTAAAAGCCCCGTAACTTTTTTTCTGTTAGGATTTTGGGGATTTTGAAAATGTTTAACGGGATCCCCCTGTTAAATTCGGATGTAACTTTTCGAGTAGATGATTTTTCATATAAAAAACTTTTTAATCCGAGTTCATATGCAAAAGTTATGCCCATTTTACAAATTTCAGAGAGATTTTGCAAATAAAGTCAAAATTCATATTTGTAAATTTTCCCAACAACTAGACCACATATCACATAGGAAACTTACTTTCTTTTATTTTTTTACATTTCCATCATTTTCTTTTATCTTTTAAAAAACTGAAAAGGCGGTCCACAGGGAGGAGGGGGTGCATTCGGTATGTTTTGGGCCAAGTTAGTAATGGCGCACCGTGGGTGTGGTGCGCCATACTAGTTTTGAAAAAACAATAAAACAAATTCTGAATTTTTTTAAAAAAACTTAGTAATGATGCACCAGTTGACAGTGCGCCATTACTAGTTTTTTAACTAGTAATGGCACACTGTCCACTGATGCGCCATTACTAGTTTTGAAAAAATAAATAAAAAAATTTGAAAAAAAATTGAAAATAATTTACTAGTGGCGCACCGTGGATGTGGTGCGCCATTAGTATTTGGACACTAATGACGCACCAACACATGGTGCGCCATTAGTACACCACATGTTCTGGTGTGCCATTAATGTCATTTCCATCTATAGCCCTTTTCCTAGTAGTGCAATTAGCCTCATACTCCTCCGTTCCAAAATACATGAAGTATCCGGTTTGCCCTAAGTTAAACTTTTTTAAGTTTGACTAAGTCTATAGAAAAACATGCCAATGCCTACACCATCAAATTATTATGACTGTATTCTTCATATAATATACTCCCTCCGTTTTAAAATAAGTGTCTCAACTTTGTACTTGAGACATTTATTTTGAGATGGAGGGAGTACTTTCATGCTATGTATAATCTGGTTGTAGATATTAGCATATTTTTCTGTATACTCGGTCAAACTTAAAGGATTTTGAGTTAGGACAAGCTAAAAACTTCATGAAACGAAGGGAGTACTCCAGTATGCATGTTCCATCGTAATGGCAACTCCTCAGACAAAATGGGCAACAAAGACCCCTAGAAAAAAATATGTATTCATTTTCGAGAGCAACCTCAGTCTGGTATGATGTTGAGATTATGAATTGGAAAGGAATGGATTATGGGCTTGTGCTGATTCTATAATCACATGTTCAGCCAAATACAGTATGTTGGTGTGGAGGATTTGGCAGATGTTTAATGATTTGATACATGGGAAAGAGAGTACGCCAGCGCTCGCTAATGTTGAGTACTTGGACAGTTATTACAAGTCGATCAAATTGGCTGGGAGGTACTCAACTGATGAAATTATAGAAGGCAAGATGCTTACCCTAGAGGCTTCACCCAAGGCGAGAGTTGACCGACCTCCCAAAATTCCATGGCCGGCGCCTGCAGCTGGGACGGTGGCCCTTTCTATTGATGGATCACTCCAAAAGGACGACGGCTCTGTGGCTGTTGGTATGGTTCTAAGAAACTGTGATGGAGCAATCCTTTTTGCAGCCTATCGTTTTATCTTCCACTGCAATGATTCGCTAGAGGCGGAACTACACGTGTTAATGCAAGGCATGGCACTAGCTATACAACATTCGGACCTCCCGGTGGTTGTGCAGTCGGATTCCTCTAAAGCTTTATCAAGCTTGTCCAATAATGCACTTTGTAGATCAGCTTATGGCCACCTTGTGTTGGAGATCAAGGACTTGTTAGGTACCAGGGAGTTTTTTCCTCTGAAGATTAACCGTTCTCAGAATAGAGTTACCGATCGACTGGCCCATTATAGCCGCACGGAACGAACTACTGCTGTGTGGTTGGGCTCAGTACCATCGTGTATTGAGGATTTGTGGCCTCAAGATTGTAACTCTATAATCTTGCAATAAAACTCCCTTTACCTTCCAAAAAAAATATAACTAGATAGTGAACGAAGACAACAGTTTTTCTCTCTCTGAGGACGCACAAGACGACATATAGACCATGAGAACTGAAAAACGAGGCCTCGTTTTTCTTTTGTGAAAAAGTTGGAGGCCCATGTTGAAAACTTTTTTTTGAGACAAACCCACGAAGCTTTATTAAGACGTCGCAACGTTTACAGGGACGAAAGAAAGATTTCTGGGGTGCCCTAACCAAACATGGCGGCCCACCCCTAACTTCAGAGCGTGCTTCACGAGATTGTGAGCCTCGAAATTCGAGCTCCTAAACTCATTGACAAAGTTACAAATAGTAAAAGACCTACTAGACTCTATTATTTCATATATTATCGCACCATAGCTTGCCAAACTCTGTTGCTTGATGTCGTCCACCACCACCTTGCAATCAGAAGCCACATGTATTTTTTGTTCATGAAGATCTTGAGCTAGAGCCAGAGCCTCTCGAACTGCCATCGCCTCCAGTGTCGTGGGATCACCAATTCCGCTGAAACCGATCGCCGAGGCCCCCAAAAAGAGACCATTCTGATCCCGGCATACTGTAGCTACAACACCCCTTACCTGATTACCTCTTTTCACCACATCAACATTAATCTTTGCTAGACTCGCCGGAGGGCGAAGCAACTGTGTTGGCCTAGAAGTAGGTTGGGCAGTTGCCGTCCTTCCCGATGTTTCAACACTCTTGAGATCATTCAGGTACGAGACAATGAACTGGTGAGTAGACATTGGGCTAGTGAATATATCTTCGTAGATCGCCTTTCTCCTTGCTCGCCACACGGCCCAAAGTGATATGATTAGCTTCACAAAACCTGCGTGATCAAGAACCTCGTGCATAGCGAAAAGCTAGTTCTCCGCGTTAACATCGCTGTTCATGCTCATCTGTTCCATCACATGCTCATCTAATAAAGCCCAAATGCACCTCGACATGGTGCAATCCAACAATGCGTGCCTCCATGAGTCCGGGGCTCCACACAACGCACATAAAGGAGACTGAGACATATTACGGTGGTGTAGAACATCCGCCGTAGGCACTGAATGCTGGACTAAACGCCATGCAAAAAATTTCTGTTTCGATGGAACCTTAGTATGCCACAATGAGGTCCATGCTTTCACTTGAGAAGTCATATCCGAAGCCCCGGCATTTTCATCTATCCAATTCTCTCTCTGGTATTTGGTGTTCAGCACCATTTGATATGCGGACTTAACTGAGAAGACGCCCGGTCGTTCAGCACTCCAAGCCCAAAAATTTTCTATATTGCGTGTGCACAAAGCAAATCTAATAATACAGAGCTTCCTCGCAAAAAGCAAATCTAATGCAGAGCCCAAGGATGCAAACCAAACCAAAGGCCCAGTTAGGTCGGCCCAAATTAAGTAACACAGTCTACTCGGCCGGCGAAGGCGGTGGGCACTCTCCCCTCTCTGCTCGCCAGTCGCCGCCTCCGGCCTCGTCGCCGCCCACCAGCTCCGGCCGCACGCCTGCACCCCTCACCAGCGTCGCCTACCGCGTTAGTCGACTCGGTGAAGCCAGTTCCGTTCGCCACCTCCGATCTCGTCGCCGTCCATCCGTTCCGGCCGCACGCCTGCGCACCTCACCAGCCTTCGCCTCCGTGGTAACGACCCCTCCCTCCCCGCCCGGCCATACCTTATCTACGCTCAAGCCCCATCTCTGAGACGTCACCAAGCGGATGATTCGCTGGCTTGGATCTAGTCTAGGTTTTAATTAGCTTCGGGAACCCTAGAAGTTTGCAACGACACATACTAATTTCGTAGGGCAATACGTTTCCGAGACACGAGATTGGTGAATAGTACAGCACAATGAAAATCGAAAGGAAATACCCACTTGATGCGTACCTGTTGTTTCTATTGTGCATATTTGGGTATTCTTGGTCGCCTGATTACTGAGAAAATGATAAGCGTACTCCCCTGCTGTTGTTGCAGACAGAGTCTGACGCCTCAGTGATGCCGCCAAAGGTGACCATTGCCGCCTCCAACGATGCCGTGCTGCCTGAAGACATGCTGCACCACATCCTCGTGCGCCTCCCGGCGAAGACGCTATGCCTCTTCCGAGCAGTCTGCCCATCCTGGAGGTCCCTCCTCTCGGATCCGCTCTTCGTTGCAGCGCACAAGTCCCATCACCCCGAGCCACTAATCGTCACATGTAACTGTGAGATGTTTGAAAGAGGCACCATTAACATTATGGACTTGTCTGGCCATGTTGTTAAGCGGATAGCCACCACCATGAAGAATGCCAGGATGGTGCGCACACGCCGGCTGGACCTTATTTGTGTCACCGGACATAAGGGCCGCCATGTGATCAACCCTGTCACGGGCGATACTTTTGCATTGCCCAGTTGCCGCGCAAAGGAGCATGCACATGTGCAACATTTCTTTCCAGAATCATTTGACTTGGGACAGGTTGTCACCACGGGAGAATACAAGGCCCTACGCTGTGTTAGCATCGATAATTCTGATCATGAGTCCAGCCCGATGCTCTGTGAGGTCATCACCCTTGATGATGGTCGCAATGCAAGATGGAGGGGCAAACAGGGCCCTCCGCCCCCTGTCACAAGTAACCGTAACAGAAGTATTGTTGTCAAAGGAGTCGTTTATTTCTTGTTGGATTTTCTATACAAACGTTTTACGTTTTCTGGGGTCCGTGTCAAACCGGGTAGCATGGCTTTGTTCAACCTTGAGACAGAGGAGTGGATGGGGATTGTCCAAGGACCAAAGCCAGTGCGCAGCTTTGTTAAGGACAGCAATGGCAGGTGCGGTTACTTTAGTCTATACTTGGAGCTATCACCGGTAAATTTGGATGGGTTCTTAGTTATGGCACACAATCCTGAAGGTTGCTCTTTGGACTTGTGGTTTTTGATGGATAGTGAGAAATGTCTCTGGAATAAAAGCTACAGCTTAGATTTCCAACCTGAAAATCTCTTTGCTCAACCCTTGGAAATTCTAAATGACGGGAAGATAGTTCTCTCTGCACCAGGATCACTAAGACTATATAATCCGGTTACCAAGACTTACATTGATTTTGGGATGAGAAATTCCACATCTGTTGGTACTTACACTGGAAGTCTGTTGTCTTCAGAGAGCACCTTCACTTCTGAGGTCAGTGTTATCCTCGTATGCTTTCAATTATTTATTTATGTATGTTGTCCTGTCCTAAGTATCATTTGCTTTTATTCTTGTGTCGTAGAGATAATTTTCTAGGTGATGTAAGGAACATTTAGGGATTATAAAGAACTAGTACAAATGCCCGTGCGATGCACCGGGCGAAAAAATGCGTGCAATCTGCTTTATGCACCATTATTTATATTCAATTGTAATAAACATCAATAATAAGGTTATACTACCCTAAAAAAAGGTTACACTGATTATTGCTTTTTGTAGCATGAGGTTTGGACATGAAAGCAACTTTGCAATTTTGCATTCTTCGTCTGATGGAAGAGTAGTTTTGGATGGAATAGTTTCCCATCAGTTTTATTTTTTACTTTTCAGGAAACTACAAATATTTCCTTATTTTCAATAAAATTCACAAAAATTGGGACACGTTTAAGGAAAGCTAACGTTTATACAAAAATTGGAAAAAATTGAACAGATGTCTTTTGTTTGAAAAAGAAATTTTGATTATTTTAAGTTTTGTACATTTTAAAATGAAAATATTTTTAAGAACAAACGAAACTTTTTTGGGAATTTTTAACCATTTTAAAAGTGTAAACATATGTAAAACTCTGAACATTTTTGACCATTTTACTATGTTGAATTTTTCTACAGATAGTTGGTTGTTTTCTTGGGAAGAGTTTATCCTTTTTTCTTAAAAAAATATTGCTAGTAAACATACAGTGCGTTGTAACGGGAAAAGAAAATAGCACACGCATTTAACCCAATAACGACACCGTATTGGCGTGGACGAGCGCAAATCCCCACTCTATTTGATCAACCTCTGGCTCGACATCGCCTGAGCAACCATGTTGTGCGTCAACGTGTTTGCCATGCGAGCTCTACCCCAACCTTTTCTTCTAGCCTCCCGTGTCGCTCCTCCATGCCGCGTTGGTGTCAGCACGTATGCCTACTCGGTAAAGTCCCCTTGTCATCTTCGGTTGTTGCTTCGTGTGGATTGTTGTCTCATCAAACTTGATATTGTCTGCTCAATCCTGGTCTGATATTTGATTCACGAGACATTTTTTTAGACAGGTATTTGATATTATCTGATATTTTGATTCACAAGACATAAACCAGTAGTGATTACCAAAAATACTTGCTACTATGTAAAGGTACACTTGACTACTCATGTATGTGTGTGATAAGCACCGGATAGCACTTAGTGCTGAATATCAATTATGCAATACAGTGAGAGTATCCATCTTCGTCGTAAACATACTGGCAATGAGATCATTTTAAGCACTGAAGGAATATATATGTTATAATGACACAAAGATATAACAGTATATGGAATACACCCTTGCATACATCTTCTCCTTCAGCTACAAAGGATACCACCTTGGATCTGTCATCGTTATTGGACTGAATGAGGAAACAGTTAAGCATACAGGAATTATCTAGAAGAATTAATGGAGCGACATGTAGGATCACATACTACTAAACTTGGTCAGTGTCATCTACACTCGGTCATTCAGTCTCCCCTCATTAGATTTTCTAAAAGAGAGCCTCCTCTCTGAATTCTATTAACACAAACCAATTGTTCATCTACATCATAAAGAAAACTAAGAAGGGAAGAAGAAACAGAAATAGGAACATTCAGGTAACCCCAGAGGGCACCCAAAACCCATAGATATCTAGGATCTGGAGTTTGCCCTTTCAGCGGCTGCGCAACAGAGACAAAATATTTCATTGCTACTCCCTCCGTTCCAAAATAGATGACTCAACTTTGTAACTTTGTACTAAAGTTAATACAAAGTAGACTCATCTATTTTGGAACGAAGGGAGTAGATGAGAGTGAACATACTCGCAAAAGCAGTCACCAACAAGCAGGAACAGTCCACAAATGGCAAGAGTGGCTTTAAAAGTTTGATTTCTCTGTGCACTTTAATTGCTTTTAAGCTGCCAGTCAAACGACTTCAGGTCGCCATCTTTGAGATGCTCAGAAGACTTGATTTTTGTCACTTGCTCGAAGAGCTTTACTCCCCAAATCAGCGCTAATCTGCAAAATTGACCATGAGTTTAACCAAATAACAAACCACATGAATCAGAACAAAAGTATCAGACACCGCTTTTATTCTCAAAACAGGCCTCATTCATAAATCTCCAAATCTTCCATAATACAGCAGCCAACCCCACTGCGATACAAAAAATTGTCATGGTGTTTTCAATCTAAGCCCTCAGAACCTAAAGAAGTCATGATCAGTATCAGGTACAATTTTCAGATTAAAAGTGAACTGCAAAATGGTTCAGATCAACTAAGTATCCCATCTCCGCCATGTAACTAACATGCTTTATTCCTGTTCCACATTTGCAAAGTATCTCCCCAAAGGGTCCTTGTAAATCGCTCTGATTCCCATATGATTTTAGTTTTAATGTAGCTGATTTGAACATTAACAAAATAGTCACCGAAATAAGTTTGACATATTGAACAGAAATATAGTTTGTGGATAATATGCTTGGGACGGATTCGATAAGAGAACAACAATCAAATAATATGACTTGTACCACTCGCACTTAAAACTGACTAATAGAAAGGAAACCAGGAATAATTTTCCGACAATGTGATCATCAGCGATTCAACATCAAACACAGCTAACCCTACAGTTTGCGCTCAGTATGATCAGGACGAATTCGACATGACAACCACAATTGAACATGACGACTTGCAGGATTCACACATAAACTACATAACGGATAGGAAGCCAACTTAATAAACTGATATACAGTTCTCTAGCCACATTATCAGGATGAGCTGAATGAGAAGTTGAGAACAACCACAATTGATCACATTTCAGTTGCAACCTTGAAGCTTAAACTGCTCAACAGAAACAAAACAACCTGATATTAGTAGCTCAGAAGAAGCCAACAGCAGCAGACTAACGATGATGGATTTGTCCATTTTGCATCGCATCACCATTGAGAGCCACATCAGAGATCAGTGAGTCCTTGCTAGCGATAACAATCTGCCACGATCTGAAAAATTACCAAGCACAAAACTCATAACCAACCGACTGATCCTTTTGTCCACGGAAATGTACACAACATAAGTGCTTGTAATCCAGCATAAGGATGAATTTTGTCATAAATTTTGAGGTTTTTGCCTTGAGGAGCCAGACCGATTTATTGGTAGATGGCCGATAAATCATTTATCAATAAATGCACCAAACCAATTAACACACACATATGAAATTCTTCTTGAATGGAATTTTAATGACAACATATGCTCTTACATTGCATTGCTTACTGTAGTGAACTGTCTGGCTCTGATCAACCTGATTGCTTGCATGCTATTTATATTTCTGTAAAATGTCACAAGAATAAACACGAGAGGAAAAAAAATCGCATGTCGGAACAATTGAGCTAACTTGAACCCGGCTAAGCCATTGTTGTATGGCCTCAATCTGCACTGGCTTACTCTTCTTCGCAATTATACGTGACTGATGTTCTATTTTGTTCCTTGTCAGTAGTTCTACCTGATACAACATCTAGAGATAGAACACATATATTTTTTGCTGCTTAAGCGTGAAAACCCACTATCAAAGAAACATGGTATGTGCTCCTGCTATTGCTATTTGCAACAACCACATTAGCTAGCCGGCTGGAATAACTAAATTGAACTAACTTTTATGGTCAAATAGCTGATCTACTTTGCAGGACAGTAGTCTAATTTAGCAGTCAGAAACTCCCAGGTTTTCAAAGCTTAGAGAAGGACAAGTTAGTGACCTCATCTTAGACCAAAATGTGTAGCTAAATCCTCCATAATAACTTGCTTGAAACCAGTTCACAGTGCATTAGGGAAATGATGTCAAGGATCTAGAGAAGTACACTCATGGATGGAATCTACATAATAAATTTTATCTTGACACGACGCAAGGTATGAAGATAATTTGTCGATTCATTAAATGAATTTCAGGATAGGTTACATGCCAGTGGAGAGTTTGAGAACCGAGGACAAACTCGACAACATCGGATAGGTAAGTTGATGTGATTTCCATCCTCTCTAGGTTCTTCACTGGGCAATGCACAAATTATGGCGGCATCGCAATCTACTTTAAACCACCATCGGAACACCTCATCCTACGCTGCATCAACTATCGGTTAGGTTGCAGTCATGACCACCACAGAGCCATGTTGGCCTTTTTTTTTATGGTGCTGCATCAACTATCATAATGCGATGAAGACGATCTGCCCCTACCCCTCTGTTGCATCAACTATCATAAATAGATTAATCTGCTGCCAACAATAGATGTTGGATTCCTGTGTGGCCAGAACTTGAAAGCAGATGACATTGAAGATTTCCAAGGTCAGAGAAGAATATGAACATAGCTGGAGAAGATTGATTGCATCATACCCTGTTTTTTTAGATCAATTCCGGCCTGCCCAGCCTTGATCTTGCAAGCAACCGCCCTCTCCATCCCCGTCCGCGAGCCCGCCGACGCCACCCTCCAATCCCCTTAGTCGAGCCCACTCTTCTCGAGCACAGCACACCATCCCATCCTCTGCCTCCCACGAGGTCACCGACGCGTAGATCGGCCCGCTCGAGCTTCGGGAGCCGTGAACGGCGAAGAAGCCGCAGGTGAGGAGGAGATGGGATTGGGAGGCATAAGGCGCCCGGCGGCGCGCACTGAGGCGGGACGGGGCAGGAGGCGGCCAGCGGCGCGCGGGGCGTGGTGGGGAGGTGGGTGGGGCGCCAGATCGGGTAGAGGAGGTGGAGGGCGCGCGAATCCGGGGAGGGAGGCGCCGGATCTGGCCGGTGGAGGTCCCGTGGCGGCGTTCGAACCTCCAAGGTGAGCTCGAGGACTGGGCATCCATGGCGCTGGCGCTGAGCTCCTGGGGAGAAGGAGAGATGAGGAGATTAGAGAGAGAGAGGAAAGAGAGAAGGCAGGGGACGGTGGCGTAACCTGGATGGTCGCTGGTGGCGGCGTCGGTCGCCCGACGACGCGTGAGGAAGGCTGGGGAGAAGGCGCACGGGAGAAGGAGCTCGGGGTTGGGAGCTCTGCGGGCGCTGGTGGTGGCGGCCTACGGGTGGCGGCACTCGGGCCTGGGCGGGCCGGATCAGGGCTGGAAACGTTTTCTCACTTTAAGGACCGCGGGTTGAATATCGAAAACCACAGGGACCTTTCTACAAAATTGGCGACGACGTACGACCAGAAGCAATCGCTGGTTTATTAGTAGGTAAAGATTGTAGGTGCATTTTTAGGAAAAGTAATTGTTGCAGTGTCATTGGTCTGATGCACAACATTAGCATATGAATTTCTCTATATCTGTGGTCATGTTTTCAATCAATTTCTCCTATCAAGTTGTGCAGTTTTGGGCAACTGCAGATTATGATCCCTTTATTTTTGGGGATAATTAGGCTCCGTTCGGCAGCTCTCCAGCTTCCAGCTTCCGCGAGGAGCTGCGTGCGTTCGGAAGGCTGTGGCTGCTTCTCTTCATGCTGCATGGGCTGGCGCTGGTGGCTGGTTTGTACAGCAGCTCGGGATAAATGAATCGAACCGGTACGCAACTAGACTTCGCTCAACTCCACGATTTGGGCTTCGCGAAGCTGGACTTTGCTCGCTCCACCGATTTGCATTACATGGGGCTCCGCTCCGAGAAGCTTGCTTCGCGGAGCCGAGGCGTTCGGCCTAGCTCCTCATGCGGAGCCGGTGGAGCGCGGAGCTGGAGAGCTTCCGAACAGGGTCTTAGTTCCATGCCCCTAGTTGTGTCTCACTCGGCAGTTTTGCGCCTAGTTTTCGAAAACCCTCGGTTTTGCCCAAGCCTGTTTGCTCCTGTTATGGTTTTGCCCTTTCGTCACGTTTCCGTCCAGTTAGTGCTGTTTGACCTTGTGTTAACCGTCTATGGACTTTTCGCTCGACCATTTTGCCCCTGCTTCCTCACTCTCTCACCAGACACTGCCAGGTTGGACCCATCACTGAGAAAGTAATCCCAATTTCTTTTTCTTTCTCTCCCATCGGTCAAACCCTAGTCCCAGATCCCCCCTCTCTCAAATCCTATCCCACTATCCCTTTCCCCACCCTCGGTGCTCCACCGCCATGGTTTCGAGCCAGGCCACAACACAACAAGCCACACCGACGTCCCCATGGGTGGCCACGCCGGCGCCCGCATGCGGGCCGATGTAGCTGATCCCATCGGTGGGAGGCCAACCTAGGCGGCGGCAGCGAAGCCACGGGTCCCTTCGGTGGTGGAGCCATGGATCCCGTCGGTGGCCAACCCAGGCGGCGATGGCGGCGGTGCCATGGATCCCATCGGTGGGCAACCTAGGCGGAGGCAGCGCCATGAATTCCATCGGTGGCCAGCGGGGAGAGGCCAGTGGCGGTGGCCAACATAGGCGGCGGCGGCGCCATGAATCCCACTGGTGGTCAGCGAGGGGAAGGCCAGCGGAGGCTGCAATGGCAGTGGCTGGTGGCCAACCTTGGTGCCCGTCGGTGGGACAAGGCCGTGATGGCCACCGTCGCAGGAGGCGTGTGGATCTGACTCCAATGGCGCCGGCGAGCTCATCCTCCTCTTGTCCGACGAGGAGGACTTGGTGAGCTTCGGCTCCGACTCTGTTGGCTCTGACGAGCTCATCCTCCTACGGACTGCGGCCTCTAATCTTTGACCCCATGTAATTAGCTAGGATTTAACTAGTGATTGTGAACTATTGCTTAGTTTGTTGTATGTGGGACCGATGATTCTTGTGTTAATTACTGTTGTTTTAATTGATCAATGTTGTGTTAATTATTGTACAAAAATGTTATGCAAAATTTATGTGGTGTTTACAACATGGCAATGTTATTTAGTTATTTGGTTTGGTTCATCGTTGGTCCCACATGGTAGTGAGATGAGAGAGATGTTTTTCTCAGTTATGGGTCCCATTTGGCAGTGTGTTGCCAGAGAGTGCAGAAGAAGGGGTAAAAAGGTCCAAGGAAATGTCCACAGGCAGTCAACACACAGTCAAATGATACTAACTGGATGGAATCGTGATGAAGGGCAAAAGCATAAGAGAAGCGAAATGGCTTGGGCAAAACCACTGGTTTTTGGAAACTAGGGGTAAACCTGCCGAGTGTGACCCAACTAGGGGCATAAAACCAATTATCCCTTCTTTTTTATGATGGAAATTATTGTGAAGCTTTAATTTGGATTGCTGAAGCTATCTTAGGTTTTATTCAAAGGTCCACCAGTGAGAGATCACATGTAAGAATTGTTCGTCTAGAGTTTGTGTGAAAGCACTCTCAACACAAAAGAAAAAAAAATGAGGAAACTGAGGGTCTGATTCGCATTGGTCGCTACAAACATATTTATAGCGCCGGTGTTCAGACTTGTCCGGTTTACTTTTGTGGCTGCTTGTCCTATTTAGATTTTGCTGGTTAATTATGTTATAGATTGACAGGTTACCCACATTTTATGTTCATCTAGTTTGTGTACTTTTTTCTTCTCTGAATAGTTTGTCTACTTTTATTCTTAGTGACACATACATATACATATTTTGTCCAATGAATTTAAATAAACTGCCAGCAATTAGATTGGTACATTGTCTACTCTACTATTTTATGCCGAGTCACGACAGAAATCCCCTCCCGTGCCGCTCCCGCGCGGCGACCGGGAGGGCAAACCCCAGCGCCGCCAAGCGAGCTCTCCCTTCCCCTGCCCTCTCCTCGCCGCCGCCGGGCTGCGCCGCCGGGCAAAGCCCGGTCGGCGTCGGCGGCGGGGGGGCATCTCCTCCCCAAGTGCGGTGTCGGCAGGCGCGGGCGTCTGCATTGAGCGGTGGCGGCACGCTGGCGGCGGGGCGTGACGGCGCGATGGTGGGCGGCGCGGCCTGCTGCTCCCGCTGGCGCCTGGCCGAGGCGTGGAGGCTGCGCGCGGCCGCCGGGCTGGCTCGGTCTGGCTCGGCCAGATCTGGCCACCTGGGCTGCGCGGGCACCGCCGGGGCTGCCGTCGGCGGGTGGTCCGGTGCTGTTACGCTGGGGCGGCGGCCCCAGGCTGAGGCGGATTCGCTCTCTTCTCCCCGGAGCGGAGGCGCGTTGTGGTGGCTGGTCGGGAGTTGCGGCGGATGTGCGGCGGCGTCCCGGCGGAGGCGCTGATGTCCCTGGCCGTGAGGGCGGCGGGGATGTGGCGGGTGGAGGCGGGCGCTGGTCTCCCTCGACCAGGGGCTGCGGTGGACGCGCCTACTAGGCGGCGTGGTGGTCTGCAGATGGTGGCGCGGCGGCATTCGGTTCCCTTCTCCAGGGTGATGGCCCAAGGTGGCAGCTTTGCCTCCCACTTCCAGTTTGCTGAGCTCCGGGGATGATGGGCGTGGCCAAGGAGAAATCCGGCGCGGCTACGACTGCGGGCAACGGCGACGCTCGTGGGTGCCGTCTCCTCCCTGGAGGCGTTGTCATGGCCATGCCCATCCGCTCTATTGACACCGGAGGAAACTCTAGGCTCGGTTCACCGGGCCAGGCAGCGGCGGCGTATCGGCGCCGTCCCCTTCTTGGAGGCGCTGCCTAGGTGCTTGGGGTGTCGTCCGGGGACGCGGCTGGTGGGTTGCCTCGCTCGCCTCGGCGGTGTGGCTTGGGGTGCAGGGCTGTCATGTGCGGGATGTTGTTGTGGACATGAGCATCCGGGGCGCTATGTACTCCATCATCGACGCCTCATCGGCGACGTCTTCTTCGAGTCAGACTAGCTCCCGCTGTCTACTGGCCAATCTTCTAGGCACCATCGGTGGAGAGTGCGTTGATCTAGTTTGGTTAGGTGATTTGTCGTGCTATGAGGTGTTTGATACCGGGGGACGCGGCCTGTGTGCTCTGTGTCCGTACTTTTCGCCATTGTTTGGCTTGAGTTTGGGCAAGGGTGTTAGTTGCCGATGTTGTCATGGTGGTTGTGGGTGTTAACCTCTCGGGGTGGCACATTGCCGAAAGGCGTTGTATCAGCCGTCTTGGCTCTTCTTCTATGAATATATGATACGCATGCTTGTGCGTATTCGAGAAAAACTATTTTATGCCACATGTAGATTGGTAAGGACCTTTTAAGAATGTATGATGCTGATGTTGTGATTTTCATAAGATGCGGAATTTTTCCAAAGCTGTAGTTGTGTGGTAGGTTAACTCACTGGCAGTATATGTATTTGGTTTTGAGTGAAGATCTGATGCATGCCTTTGTTCTTGCAGGCTGAACGTTGCACTGCCTGTGGCTGCTATTTCACCCTCGAAGCCGGCCAACATGATGTAACCTGTCAAGATTGTATGTATGAAGCCGTGTTTGCACGGCGTTGAACTTCTCGGGCATCTTTTCTCTATGGCCCGCATTAGGCTTTCACCAATTACCAATGCCAGTATAGACAATTTCAAGTATGATCCAACAAATTTAGTCCTCAAATGCCAGCCTAGTTGGGTTTTAGAGAACACTGTTGCTAGTCTGTTTTTTTCTTTTCTTGATGAAGCTTATTTTGGAATATATATTTAAATTTATATTGTTATGCAAGAAAATATGCTTTGATCTTGTGATTTCCTGATGCAATGTCAATATGGCCTAGCGTCTGACATGTGGGCCTGGAAACAGTGGCACCACCTAGGGCCTGACATGTGGGCCCAATCGGTCGGATTGGCTGTTAAAAGGGGTAGGTTGGTAGATTTGGGCTTTAGTGCTAATTGTTTAAACCAGTTCCACTTCCACTCCACCACTCCCTAGCTCCATCCATGGCGTCGCTGACCACCAGCTCCTGCCTGCTCCTCCTCCTGGCGCTCCTCCTCCCCCTCGCCGCGGTCGCCGTGCCGCGCGGACACCGCTTTCCGTCGCTCCAGCTCTCGCCGGTCAACGCCTCGGAGCCACCCACCGCCTTCTTCGAGGTGGACCGCCCGATCCAGCCTCCGCGCGGCAGCGTCGGGCCCTGCTCCGCGCTGCTCCTCTCCGGCTCCTTCGGCTACACCTACGGCCGCCCTCCGGCCACCGCCGCCTACGCGCCGCCCGAGTGCCTCGCCGCCGCGCGCGCCGGGGGCGGGTCGCTCGCGCTCGCGGTGCTCGAGTGGAGCGCCGACTGCCGCGGCCGCCAGTTCGACCGCATCTTGGGCGTCTGGCTCTCCGGCGCCGAGCTCCTGCGCAGCTGCACCGCCGAGCCGCGCCCCAACGGCATCCTCTGGTCGGTCTCCCGCGACGTCACCAGGTACGCCGCCCTCCTCTCCGAGCCTGGCGAGATCGCGGTGTACCTTGGCAACATCGTCGACAGCACGTACACCGGCGTCTACCACGCCAACCTCACCCTCCATCTTCACTTCCACTCCACAACTCCGTCACCGCCGCCAACGCCGCACGCCGATTTGATCCTGCCCATCTCGAGAAGCCTGCCTCTGAACGACGGGCAGTGGTTCGCCATCCAGAATTCGGCCGATGTGCAGTCAAAGAAGCTCGCCATTCCGTCGAACACCTACAGGGCGGTCCTTGAGGTGTTCGTTTCGTTCCACTCCAGTGACGAGTTCTGGTACACGAACCCTCCCAACGAGTACATTGAGGCCAACAATTTGTCCAGCATTCCTGGCAATGGTGCGTTTCGGGAGGTTATTGTTAGAGTCGACGAACACGTCGTCGGTGCTGTTTGGCCGTTCACTGTCATCTACACCGGTGGTGTCAACCCGCTTCTCTGGCGGCCAATCACCAGCATTGGCTCATTCAACCTACCTACCTATGACATTGATATCACGCCATTCTTGGGCAAGCTCATGGACGGCAAGGAGCACAATTTTGGGTTTGCTGTGACCAATGCATTGGATATGTGGTACATTGATGCCAATCTGCATCTGTGGTTGGATCACAAGAGCAAGAAGACAGTCGGGAGCTTGATCAGCTATGATGCAGCTTCGTCGGCAAATGTGGACTCACAGTTCAGCGGGCTGGACGGGCGGTTCGTGACGAGCGCAAGCCGGCATGTCTCCGCCACCGGGTGGGTGGAATCGTCGCACGGAAAGGTCATGACAACTTTCTACCAGAGATTCAGCTACAAAAACAGCAATGTGTATAGCAAGAGCGGCAGTGAGCAAGTGGTGAACCAAACGATCGACGCCAATTCAGGTGTTTCCGCCACGAACGGCGCCATGCTGCTGCTCTCAGAAGAAGTTCACCAGGTCTTCCCACTCTATCTTTTCTCTGGGACCTCGGACGAAGTGGGTGATGAGTACTCGCTGGTTTCGGTTGTCAAGCTGGGCATCAATGAGAAGAGGGCCTCTGGTGGGGAGCAAGGCTTCTCATACAGCTCTCTGCAGAATGAGCAGTCGGCACGCGGTAGTATGAGGGTGAAGGGGAATTTGGTGACTTCTGGGTCCGGTGAGAACCACCAGGTGTATAAATATGTGGGTACCGATGGATGCTACTTCAGAGATGTCAACAGCAAGAACTACACTGTCGTTTTCGACCACTCTGGTGACTCGTGCTTAAAGGGATCATCACGAGTTAATGGCTCCAGATTGCCCTCCAGTTAGTTTAGACGATCTGTTGATCGAACTGTACTGCAAGTTAGAGAATAAGATTGCATAGGCTATCCTGTGCCTCGTGTGGTAGGTAGAAATATTGGAAATTTCAATTTAGACTTACTGTTTTCGAATGTATCAGTGACACTCTTAATTTGGTTCGAAATGATTCTGCTCTGCACAGGTTTGAAATGAACTGTACTACAAGTTACTACTTATTAATCAAGCTTCTGACATTGTTACTGGTTACATTACATTATTTTCTGCATGTTCACAAGCATCTGATCGGGTCTCATTTTGGCCTTGCTGCGTCTGTTCCAATCTCCAACTCAGTCGCTCATGGCTGGAGAACGGAGAGCAATTTATAGTCGCAGAAAAAAAAGAAGCCCTAGCCCCTCGAAAAGCTCTCTTGAGTGACACGGGGAAGAACAAAGCGTGCTCACAAGATGGATGGGTATTGCAATATGCAGTGCTGGAGGTGTTCTTCCAGTTCATTCATAAAAAGATGTTCATATCTCCTGAGCAGTGGTGCAACGCTATGGGTGGAGATGGAGGCGGATGCAACTAATTTGCTCACATTGGAAAACGAAGTGCTACCGCTCCATTGATGTGGTGGTTTTCCAGCCAGCTCCTTTCTTTCTGAGCCTTTCAAGTTCCTTTTCTACAGAACGAAACTTCTGTTTGCCGCACGTTCTTCGCTGAGCCCACTTGTTGCCTTCAGCAATTCAAACTTCCGCTGGAGACTTGGCTTTGTCAGTGGAAATTCCAGGCAGCACCGACTTATGCAGCGAAGGATGGTTACCTTTCTCACGCCACCTCGTAGCCCCCTTGGATTATGCCCTTCTGACTCTTGACTGCTAGGATTAAGCTTGCAAGCTGCACTGTATACAGACCTTCTTACTTCCCATGTGAAAAGAGGGGGTAAGAAGGAGCATATGTTAAAATCCCAAATTCTAATTAGTGCAGCTGCACTTTTTACGGTTCCGGAGCACACACCCTTCCCAGCCGTAGGATCTTGATCGCGAGTCTCAGTTGTCGGCCGGTCGGAGAAAATAAATGCGGATCCACGACCGCATCTCTCTGTCACGACCCACTCCTCTCTCAACCGGTCAATCCCCACGACCTCTCTCCCCCTAAGCGCATCTTCCTCCACGCCCGACCACCTCCCTCCATGCCACAGCCACAGCCACCTCCCACGCTGCCCCCGCCCCAGATCGCCGCCGACGTGGCCCCACCTTCCTACCATCCCCAGCCAACTCCCTTCCCTGCCTCTAAACAACACCGGCCGTCCACCTCCCCTGGCGCGTCGATCCGCCTCCATCCATCACGGTACATCACCGCCATGGCTAGATCCGCGAGATCCGCTGCGCCACGCCTCCACCGGCCTAGCCTCGCGCTGGCGCCTCCACCGAGTCAAATCCCACGCTGGAGCCCCCCAACCTTCTTCTCCGCCGACGCACCTCGGTCGGCAGCGAATCATCCCCTGCGACACGGCGCGGCCCCGTCCCAGACCGGCAGCGAATCATCCCAGCTCTCCTTATCGGCATCGTCCTGGGCCCTGCCGCGTCGATCTCTGGCCGGGTCCATGCATCCCGCGGCTGAAGGTCCCCGCCGGATCTGGACCCTTCTCGTCCAACGACGACAACAAATTCTCCGGCCGGCCCCAGAGGATTCCAACCGGCGAAGGGTCCCTGCTCGCACGCTCCTCGAGACCCCTGCAGTCCAGAACTCCCTGGCCACGCAACCTAGGAAGGATCCTCGCGCAGCATTCCCAGAGCTGTGGGTTGGATCGAGGGCGTGGACACGACCTGCTGGGTCTGATGCGGGAGGGTGTGGTAGACTACCGATCTGCTACACAACCCGGCAGGAGGCTCCTGGTTAACATTCTGACAGCGCTGCTCAGGTTGTGATACTCACTGCTGCTGCTGATGTGGTTCTTTGAGGCGGATGTTGGCTGGGTGCAATGCGGACAAACGTCGCCAGCCCAGGAAGCACTGGATGGGTTTTGACAATGTTCAGGGCATGGATGATGCCAAGCAGAAGCTTGTCAAGGTGAATATGGTCTCTCTACTTCTCACTCATGATTGTGTTTCTGTGATGTTGATGATATGCCGAGATTCAATGCTGATCCGGAAGTGTCCAGAACTTCCCCAAATGCATGATAGTTAGTTGTTATAAATGTTGGCGTGAGTTGCCTAGAGATCCGCCACTGAGAGAGCTGCGTTTGTTTCACCCGAAACTTGCCCAACTCGGGATAGGTAGTAGCTAGCGATACTGATGCGAGTTGCCCCAAGATTTTTTTAGCAACAATTTTATTTTAATTTGCATAAAAGCTGTTATTTCCAATAGGTTTTGTTCTTGTATTTTAGGAGAACATTGGGGCCTGGAATATGGATCATAGGTGCTCACATATAGATAACCAATGTGTATGACGTGTCTCCTAGGTTGTTGATTTGATTAGTGTTGTACTCGCTCCGTTCCAAAATGTAAGACCACTTTTGACACGACGATAGTGTCAAAAATGATCTTACATTTTGGGACGGAGGGAGTAGTAGTTAAAAACATTTTGCATTTTTAAATTGGAGATATACCAGGAAGTAGAGGGTTGATTATAGTACCTTTTTTATGTACTGAATGTAGTTTTTGTACCTTTTTTTTATGCATTTGAGTTCCAGCCAGAAAGTATGCTTTCTTTCTAGTCAACGACTTTGCACTAACTTGCCTATAATGCGAGAAAGTTGCCTACAATAAATTTTCTAGTATCTATGGGAGATTTGTGAGTAGTTCTATGTTGAATTATGTGTTTGATCAGGGGAATTTCACATTGGTTTGATTTTTGTGTTAGTATATGCACTATGCTATATAAAGTGTTCAAGACTTGCCCAACTCATGATAGTTAGTTGCTAGAAATGTTGGCGCAAGTTGCCCAGAGATCCGCTCCTGAGAGTGTTGGGTTTTATTTCACCCAGAACTTTAAGCTTTAAAACTTGCCCAACACATAATAGTTATTTGCTAGAGATGCTGGAGCGAGTTGCCCAGACATATTTTTTAGCAATAAATTGATTTTCATTTTCACATTGCTATTTCCAATAGAATAAATTGCCTACATATACACATTATTTGCCTCATAATGCCGGATAGTTGCCTACAATAAATTTGAGAGTAGTTCTGTGTTGAGTTATGTATATGATCAGGGAGATTTCACATTAATTGTGCTATATAAGCTCACCGCACCAATAATTATGTTATAGGTTGCCTTACTGTAATGCCAAGTTGCCTTAGTTATGATAGTTAGTTGCCCAGAGATCGGCGACATATGTGGGGTGACGATTTTGAGCTGGAAGTGTTCAAAACTTGCCCAACTCATGATAGTTACTTGCTAGAAATGCTTGCGCGAGTTGCCTCGAGATCCGCCACCGAGAGTGCTGGGTTTTATTTCGCCCAATACTTTAAACTTTAAAACTTGCCCAACACATGATAGTTATTTGCTAGAGATGCTGGTGCAAGTTGCCCAGAGATATTTTTTAGCAACAAATTGATTTAATTTTCACATTGCTATTCCAACAGAATAAATTGTCTACATATAAATATTACTTGCCTAGATCACCTAACTTTCGTATATATTTTGTTATCCACTAATTTGATACACCGAAATAACTTCTTTAGGTCCACCAAACAAGCAGAACATTTTCGGTTGTAGCATAATCAACACCATCAGTTTCTGGTACAAGGCATGTCTATGTGGTCACCTTCAGCAGCTCCTTGCTCCTCGGCTTCCACCCCATCATGGCTAGTCCGTCGTTGCAGTACAAGACGGAGTTGTCTGAATAACAATCACTAGTTGTCTGGTACAAGATGAAAGTTGCGTAAACAACAACCACTAATAGCAATGGGATACTCGCTAGTCATATTAGGCAACTTAAATATGATGTTAGGATACTCGCTAGTCATGTTAGGCAACTTAGAGATGATGTTATGCAACTTTAAAAACGACATGATGTGTTTCCTAACTTTTGCTTCATGCGTTGCAGGAAGGGGGCACAACACCATGGAGGGGTTGGGAGGGTGGGTGGGTACTCAGTAGTACATAGTTACCCAACTATAGCTCACAAGATGTCGGACAAAAAGGCAACCACAAACGAATGAGAATGTAGCTAAAGAAGGCCAGAGAAAGGAGCACCTGTAGTTAAATTGCTCTCATAGCGGTTCGTCATGAATCTCTTCTCTTTTGGGCGGGATTACTTGGTGCGAGCAGAGATACTTGGAGAGTGATGCAACCAACGGACGGTTCTGCTTAGTGACGAAGCTGATCACCTCCCAGCTGGCATCCTTTAGCTTAACAATGAATGGTTTCTCTCACATAGATTTGAAATATGTGTTCTCACAGTAACAAAATATCCTATTTTTTATTCTAATGTCTTGTTTCTTATGCAGAAGGTACGATCGATAGGCCCGGATTGGTGAGGATCAATTACCCAAACATACATGGACACCCCAAAGGCGCCTGCACTACTGGACCTCCTTTTCTTTCTTTTTTGTAAACTCGGGAGCTTCTAAGTTGCACATGACTGATGCATAAGTCGCACAAAAGTGTCCATAGAGTTGCCTGTCCGAACCATTTTTGTGTTGCTGTACATTTGCCCTCATCTTTCTACATGTACATGTAACTCTCTTTGTTTTCCCTTTTCCTAACTCTCTTTGTTGCCTCTGATGTACACAAAACTCGCTTAAATACACACCGGAGTTGCTTACCAGTAGCAACTCCTTTGATCACCTATAAGAGTTGCAGCTAGACCTGTCCCACCGAGCCACTGATGCTTTGTCCTTTTAAAGTTGCTTTTAAATCAGGAAGAAAAGCCACCCAAATTTCCCAACAATCTCTTCAGAGCGCCACTGATGAATGGATTTTTTGAGTGATTTTGTGGCCTTGCGTTGAGAGAGAGCGGACGTGGGGGAGTCTGTTTATGTGAGGCCACGCTTGCGGAGGGGGCACGTGTACCTTTTTGGGACATAACTGGGCAGGGTAGTTACCTTTTTGATGGTGTGCCCGCGGACGCTAGCCAGCAAACGGGTGCTGGCTAGCCGCGTCCTGTTAAAATTGCTCTTTGCCATATCACCTCACTACTTAACAGATCTTTTTTTTTTGCGAATCACTACTTAACAGATCATCCACGGTTCAGATGCATTAATTAACCGCAAATGATATCTGGTACGAATCATTTCTTCGATAGCACTAGTACTTACCTTGGAATACGAATTTCGGTACCAGTACGTAGCTGCTTCTGTGCATCCGTACATGGCGCCAAGAATTAATTAACCGCAGGCAGGCGTACGCTCCCTATTTCAGATCGAATTAGCTGGTGATACCGAGAATATATTCTCCCATCTGCGGATCCTCGCTGTCCATCATTCCTCCCAACCTGAGTGCCGAGATTGTCAGCGGGCAGCTTGCAGAATCCTCGCCATGTTCCGAGCTTGCTGGACGCGACGGGCCACATTCCATGAGCGTCTCCATATATACATACCTCCACATCAAGCAAGCCACTTAGATCCCCGCAATATACAAATGCGTACGTACAAGGCCAACACTGGCACTAGCTGATCACTAGCACTTCTCCATCCATCACCAGGGAGATCGATCTTGCAGCTAGCTGTTGCACTTGCATTGCGGTTCCTCTTTTTAGAGTTGACATATCTGGATTAGGCATTGCGTGCGGTAGGAGATGGCGGGAGGACGCGTGAACTTGGCCGTGGCGCTCTTGTTGGCGCTGCATGGGCTGCTGCCGCCGTCCGCCCACGCCGCCCTGCAGGACGGGTTCTACGGTGCCAGCACCAACTGCACCGTCGACGTCGAGGCCGTCGTGCGGGGCGTCGTCGAGCGGCACGTCTCCCGGCTCGGCGACGGCGGCTCCGGCGCCGGGCTCATTCGCCTCCACTTCCACGATTGCTTTGTCAAGGTATGTAACGAACGTGAGGAGATAATCTTGTGTGTGTGTGTGTGTGTGTGTGTGTGTGTGTGTATGTGTGTGTGTGTGTGTGTGTAGAAACTGATCTAGCAGCGCTCTGTTGATGCATCATTACTTACAGGGCTGCGATGGTTCCGTCCTCATTGATCCGAGCCCCGTCAACCCGGACCCCGAGAAGGCCTCGCCGGCGAACGGCGGCCTCCGCGGGATCGACGTGGTGGAGGAGGCGAAGAGGCAGCTCGAGGCCTTGTGCCCCGGCACCGTGTCGTGCGCCGACATCCTCGCCTTCGCCGCCCGGGACGCGGCCAACGTCCTCAGCTCCGGGGCGATCAGCTACGACGTCCCCTCGGGCCGCCGCGACGGGCTCACCTCTGACGCGGCCGACGCCAGCCAGAGCCTGCCGCCGCCGTTCGCGCAGCTCGGCGACCTCGTCCGCGCCTTCGCCTCCAAGGGCTTCGGCATTGACGAGCTCGTCGCTCTCTCCGGCGCGCACTCCATCGGCCGCGCGCACTGCTCGTCGTTCGGGGACCGGATCCACCCCGCCGTGCACGAGACCATGGACCCGAGCTACGGCGCCGACATGCGGTCGCGGTGCCCCGAGGACGCCGGGGCGGGGGAATGGGTCGCGCAGGACCAGGCGACGCCGGGGGACCTCGACGGCCGGTACTTCGAGAACGTGCTCGCCGGGAGGGTGCCCTTCAGCTCGGACCGGGCGCTGATCGACGACGGCGAGACGAGGCGGATGGTGGAGGACAACTCGGGGGACCAAGGGGAGTGGGCGGCCAGGTTCGCTGCCGCCATGCGGAAGATGAGCGAGCTCGCCGGCACCGGCGAGGGCGAGATCAGGGAGTTCTGCCACGTGACAAACAGAGGCTAGCGACGGGGGCATCGTCCATCACGGTCAATCATCAGTCGTAAAAAGAAAAACTTGGTTTTATTTATTTATAGCTTTGTTTTCGTATTTTTTGTTGATACATGTGATTGTGGAAAATCATTTCTGGGTGAAAATATCGTGGGAACGACTCTTCAGTGTCGGAAAACAAAAACCCTCGAGTGGCCATAGCAAAAGGGTTGCGACGGGATACAAAATTGATGCAAATTTAGCGTGGACGATGCACGTGCGTTGCAATGAGATACTATAAAATTGGCGCAAATTTACCGAGCATATATTAAAGAGAAAATTAGGGCAAATTTACTGAGGACATATTGAAAAGACGAGGCGGATTGTGAAAGACAATGTGAGGGACCAGTGGGAGTGGGCGGCCACATTCACTACCGTCATGAGGAAGATGAACGAGCTCAACGGCACCGGCAAGGGCAAGATAAGAGAGTTTTGCCACATGACAAACAAGGACTAAGGGACGGGGGACATCGTCTATCACGGTCATCTGGATATTATATATTTTCAAATTTGCTAGTTTTTAGTTTGATCTTTGATGAAATCAATTGGTGTTCAATCGTTTTTTTGTCCGCCATCTATATGTTGAAATTCATTTTTTTAGGGGAATGTTGAAATTCATGCTATTCCCTTTCTTTTTACCTATGGGCTGGTTGGTTGTTACCGAGCCGTATTTTTTTCTCTGATAGACCAGTTAATTTGCGTGCCTGGCGTCTTCCGGTCGAGCGCCCCTTCATTTTAAAATTTTCCTTTCTCTCCTTGTAGCCGCCTTTTTCTCTTTTTCTTTTTTTTCTTTTCCACGATGATAGCTCAGAGAGATAGAAAGGGAGAGACATGACGATTTTGATTTGGACCTCTCCTTCGCTGCTCATTTGAGGGTTCGGTGGTGAGACGTCTGGAGCTCTTCAGGCAGTTGTGGTTGGTTTCATCTCTCCTTTGTTCCTAATTTCAATTTATTTTTTCGTTGCTCAGATTTGTGAGTTGCTCGTGTGTTGTGATGTAGGTTTTGTTAATGCTCTCTTGTTAGATGCATGTGTTAGTTTCTCCGCAATATCTTGTCCGGTTCTATTTTCTGCAGCTAGATTTTAAAAAAGTTCACTAACTTGAGAAACGTTCGCGGGTTTGAAAAAGTTCATGAAATTCAAAAATGTTCACTAACTTGAGAAAATTTCGTGAATTAGAAAAAGTTATCAGATTTAAAAAAATAGTTCACAAAGTATTAAAAAATCAACGCTAAAAATTCATGAAAGTTGAAAAAAAGTTTGTGGGATTTAAAAAACTTCACGAATTTGAGAAAATTTCACGCATTCAATAAAAAAATTTGTGCATTGTATGAAAGTTATGTATTTAAAAAAGTTTATACATTGGAGAAAATCATGAAACAAGAAAACAAAAAGACCGAATATAATAAAAATATAAAAGAGACTAAATGCGGACGTGAAAGTTTTGGGAAGCTTCATTTCACGAGCGAGTGTGCGTTGCGGTCAGCCACTAGGTCAGACTAAATGCGGACGTGAAAGTTTTCGATTTCTCTTTCCTTTCTTTGGGCATGATTGTATTGTTGCCCCAGCCGTCACTATGAGTACGATTTCAGATGTTGTTTGTATGGATCGTTGATTTATCCATAAAGCGGAACAAAAGCCTATTTCGAGAGCGTGCGTTGCGGAAATGAAGGAAAAAATGCAGTCACGAAAGAGAGAAAAAACTAAATGGGCCGGTTTCTCGAATAAGGGGGGTGCGCGGTGAACTGCGACCGAAACTAAGAACAAAAAGAGAGGTCCAGGTCCGTCCGCTCCGACACGTTACCAGCCCACCAGGTTTGCGGAAAGGCCCACTCGCGTTCACCTCAAGAGGAGTCCCGAGACCGTCGCCACCTTAACCCCGATCATTCGCACCGACCACATCCTCATCGTCTCCAACCTCGGCGAAACCCTAGCCTAGCCCCGCCGAATCGCGAGTCCCCCCGAAGCCGGAGCAAGCCGAGATGTCCCGCACCGGACCGATCGCCCAGGACTGGGAGCCGGTGGTCGTGCGCAAGAAGCTGCCCAACGCCGCCGCCAAGAAGGACGAGAAGGCCGTCAACGCCGCCCGCCGCGCCGGCGTCGACATCGACATCGCCAAGAAGCGTAAGCGTCCCTCCGGGCCCCGGCCTTCCAAACCCCTTTCTCGGAGTAGAAATAAATCGCTCGATGCGGTGGTGGATTTGGTTTGGCCGCGTAGTAGCTGGTCGTCCTCGAGTAGGCGCGGGCTTTTTCGACAGATTGGCGTGCGATGCTGCGAATCCTAGGGCGTTGGATTGAGCCTCCTTGATTTTTGGGCATAGGCGTGTGGTAATCCGAATAATGTTCATGTTTCACGCGAGGGTTTTCGGTAGAATGGATTCTTTGGCCTTTTATTCAAGGAGGGTGAATTTTTAGGAATTTTTGGAAGAATAAATTGTCTATTTGGTTTAGACGACTAGTGCACGTTCTTGTTTGGTTATTTGATAGTGCCAAGCACCTTATTTTTTTTTGAGATTTTTTTTTCTTTTACGATTCACCTGTTTGATGTTGATGATGCAGCTTTGCACTGAATCTGAGGTTATTACATACGGTTAGTCAGGTTTAATCTTTGTAGTCTGTATATTGCAGCAGTGGCTCATTGATTGCATCTCTGATGTGATTATGCATTCGGATTTGGTACTGCACAAGTGCACATTAAAATATCAACACTCTTTTGCAGCATGTAAAGTCATCAAACAGTGTTGATAAGAACCTGTGATATATTGGGGCGAGATCTGTATAAGTAGAATGATTTTGCATTCATACTATTCACAGCAATGTTTGTCCCTTTTTTCGGCGATGTGTGGGTTGAGCTTGGATTTGAAAATTACTGTGTTGGTAGATCCATGTTATATTGATCTTTTCTGAATTATAATCAGAATTCTACATGACTAATAGAAGTGTTAATTATGCTTTTAGTGCACAATGCACACCTCATGTGCCTAGTTCCTAGTGCACACCTATTGTGTTTAAGTGGGGATTATATGATCCATATGTTTTAACTGTTTATTTTTGTGGATAACGGGAGTTAGTGATGTCTGTTGTCTTGGTTACCTTCGCAATAAAGCACTTCATGCCAACATTGAACAGTACTTTCTTGCTCATGTCGGTTAAGTGGTTGCCATTGAAGAGGTTTAAGGCTTTAAGCTTGTCATGGAATACCTCTATCTTTTATGATGAGTTATTTTTCTAGTTTTCTTATGCATGCTATGGCCATCATAAATGCTTGAACATGATCAGTATATGATATCTTGTATCATAGACGGTGCTGTAAAAGACAGGCTTCATCATATGATCAGAATATCTATCTGTGCATATCTTTTGCACACTTTTGTTGAGATATATGAGAGTTTT
This sequence comes from Triticum dicoccoides, assembly GCF_002162155.2. Classification (NCBI taxonomy): domain Eukaryota; kingdom Viridiplantae; phylum Streptophyta; class Magnoliopsida; order Poales; family Poaceae; genus Triticum; species Triticum dicoccoides. The sequence continues at coordinate 121,410,146 of NC_041384.1, read as the reverse complement.
ATATATTGCTTTAACTTGGATGACATTGTTGATGAATGCAGATAATGCTGGGACAAACAAAGCTGCTCATAGCACCACATCGCTCAATACAAAGAGGCTTGATGATGATACAGAGAATCTTGCTCGTAAGTTCCTTACACTTTTTACTTCTATATATGTTTATTTAAAAAAAGGAATAACTGCCTAAAATAGCTGTTTATTGTCCAATCATTTTGTTTATATGATGTGTGTGTATGGCAATCATTTTTTTATGTGATGTGTGTACGTCTCAGTTAAATCCAATAATAATATTTGTGAAATATGGCACAGCTTTTCTCCTTTTGGTAAAAGGAACTATACATGAGTATGCTTGTTAGTTGATCAGTTTACCTTCTTTCTCGTGCGTTGACATGCATTTAGTATATATCTACTTATATAGTAAAGCATGTTGTGCTTGCTTGAGTGTTCCACAGTATTGAGGCAACATTTATTCCTAATTGATCTACTATCATGGACTCATGTCTTACCCAATTGTTCGATTAATTCTTTGAGGTTTGGAATAAACATAATTTGTTGTGGTGTACAAGTCAGTTTTTTCTTAGTTTCTACTGATATTCTCTATCTGTGGCCAATTCAACTGTTAATCACAAGGAAAACAAGTTCCTCTATAGTGTACCTGTACTGTCCTTTCAGAGCAAATTTGCTAATTAGAAGCCGTGCGTATTCTGCTGCATTTGATTTCACATTATGGGTTGTGCGTATTCTGTACTTTTAGGGTTGTGTTGTTAAAACTTAAGTTACATTATAGGAATGCTACTGTAGGAAATTTTACTTCCTAGGAATTTGAATCCTTCAATGGTCCTTACTTTTTCATTGTTATTAGTGAATGTCAATACAATACACATCTTTTATTGCTTTGTAACCATTGGGGGTTACCTTCAACAGATGAGCGTGTGCCGTCAGACCTGAAGAAGAGCATTATGCAGGCTAGAACGGACAAGAAGCTCACACAGGCACAGCTTGCACAGGTATGAACCTTACTTCACTGCCAACCTGAAATCTGTAACATCTCTCTGCCTTCATTCCCTAAGACACATTGTTTTATTACCAGCTGATCAATGAGAAGCCACAAGTCATCCAGGAGTACGAGTCAGGCAAGGCTATCCCAAACCAACAGATCATCGGCAAGCTGGAAAGGGCTCTTGGCACAAAGCTGCGAGGCAAGAAGTGAAGCTGCGTGTGCATCTGACAGGAGTCGAGGCTTTCAAGAGAGCTTGGCTGGGCAAGTTTACCGCTAAATAAAGCTTGTCTACTAAATCATGCGACTTAAGAAAACCCCGGAGTTTGGTATTTCGCTCAGGTTTGGGTGAATGTAATTATTAGCTTCTGTGAACAACTCTGTATCTGGGTTTCGTTTCGTCAGCGTGTCTTCGTGAATGTGAACTGTTCTGAATGCCTGAACCTTTATATAACTTGTCTCTGTTGCCAAATGTCTCTGCATCAACACTTATTTGCTCCTGCGTGTTTATTTTTATTTTTTGAAGACGATGAGAGTTTGCGACTCGGTTTGTTTTCATTTCTACTAGTAGGATGGGCCCTTTTTGGTTTGAGCGTTTTGAAAATACATGAACATGAATTGGATGCGATGGCATGTTCAATTCTAAATTTCTAATAGAAGAACTGAATGTGCGATAAGATGTTTTGGTCGTGTCACACAGAAAACACAATTCTTTCTAGAAGAACTGAAATGGCATATTAAGTGCATGACATATTTGTCATTGAAAGAAAGAAAAATATCTATGAGAATCTTCTTTTAAAAATGAACTAGATTATGGAGAAAAATCACTGTTCGCAATACGGAGAACATACTCCCCCCAAAATTATTTAAATTCTCTGGAAACAAAATATCTCTAAATTTCTGATACTCCCTCCTTTTTTTTGTTAACTCTGCATAGAAGCTTTGTCTTGAATCAAACTTTCTGAAGTTTGATCAAGCTTGTAGAAAAAATATTAGCATCTAGAAGGAGTATCAAATAGGTACAATATGAAAATATATTCGATGACAATTCTAGTAATATTGATTTGATACTGTAAAGCTTCATGTATTTTTCTACAAACTCAGTTAAAATTTTAAAAGTTTTAATTTAAATAAAAACTAATATATGGGGACTAAAAAGACACGGAGGGAGCATAGAACTCTTTTGAAGCAAAGAGGTCCTGAAATGGCAAAGCTCTATTTCTGCGGTTTGCCGCGCGCGGCGGCGACGGCGACGGGGACGGGGGCGCGGCCTTCCCTCCCTCCCCCCTCCGAATCTAGCCACCGCCCATCGCCTTCGCGCGCGAAATCCCCTCCCCCCCTTCGCGCCGCCGCCAACCGCACATCCCGGCAGGAACCTACCCAGCTCCGCCGGGACAACCCCCCAGCTTTCGCGGAGCAGGAGGCCAAATCCGGGCAGCGGCTGCCTCTCCCTGCTCATCCACCCATGGCCGCCGGCGCATAGCTCGCCGGAACCAGCCAGCGCACGCGCGGCGTCCCGCCCTCCCCCACTTCCGCCCCACCCGGCATGATAGATGGCCAGGCCGAGCCCGCCCTGAAGCAAGGCCCGACCGGAGCTAGCGCCTCCGGGCCGGCCGTGCTGCTCGTCCCTCGGCCTCGTCTTGGTTGCTCGTCTTATTCTGCCCCGCTCTGAGAGACCGCGGCGGGTGTCCGAGGACGGCGTCGGCGTGTCCAGCCAGCGAGTGGCCGCCGGGAGGCGCCCGCGTCGTGGCCATGGGTGCCGCGCGGCGGGGGCTCATGCTGCTCTTCGTCCTCGTCCTGCTGCTCCAGGCGCAGGCGTGGGCCGGCGCCGCTCCGCTCAACGGCGAAGGTAACTCACAATGCCATCACAAGAGAGATCGATGGATGATCCGCGACTGACTGGTGTGGGTGTGCTGTATTCTGCAATCGTGTTCATCTGCTAGGATTGGCTTTGCTGGAGCTGAGGGCGAGGGTGGAGGGAGATCCCCATGGAGTCTTCCATGACTGGGATCCCACGGACAACAATCCCTGCAGCTGGTCCGGCGTCCAATGCTCTGACGGCAACGTGGAGATTCTGTAAGTCTGTTCTTTTTTTTTCCTCTATTTTTTCTTTCCAAATGTTGACGCAATGCCTCCACATGATTATTTAAGTGCCGAATTTTGTAATTGCCCACATTGTTCAAATCATATTTGTGCCAAATTTATGTCAGGAAATAGTTTCTTTCCACGTTTGAAATTAAGATGTTTGCAAATCATTTGTGCCAATACGATTAGCTAAGGTAGTGTATTAATTGTGCATCATGTACTTGAGTTCTTATTTTCTTCAACATATAGGAATTTAACAGGTCATGAACTGGCTGGAACCCTCGCACCTGAGATTGGAAGCCTACAACGCCTAAGATCACTGTGAGTATTTTAACTACACTTATCTGGATTATAAGAGGTTAATTTAGAATCCCATTGTTTGGTGCTTATTTCTATATAATAGCTTATTCGGTCAGGATAATTCTGAATCACAAACGGTTGCATTTGCAAGCATTGCATGTCGCACTTGCAGCCTTACTGGTTTCGAAAAATCATGCAAAAAAGCATGGACATACATTACACTATATATCATGTGCACCTAGAGACTTTCATTTAAAGTTATGAGTTTCTGTACTTTTTACAAAAATGAAAGGACACAAAAGAACCACATCGGGTACTATTCACTTATCTCTTGTTTATTTTGTAAATGTCGAAAATGATTTTAGTTTTTGATGAAAAATTCTAGATGCACCATTGCACCTACGTTAGCAAGCGTTTGCGCAAAATCTTCTTTTGTTTGATCAATATTATTTGAAATCCATGTGTTGGGTGATATTGGCTTAATTCTTATTTCTGTCTAGTTTACTTCCAAAGAACAATTTCCATGGGCAAATCCCCAGAGAGTTTGGAGGGTTATCTGCCCTTGAAGTACTGGATTTGAGTGCCAACAACTTGGATGGAACAATTCCAAAAGAACTAGGGACGATGCCACTACTCAAACAGCTGTAAGGCCAATTGCATCATTTGTGATCTCTTCTTTGCTTCGTAGAATGAAGTACCATTGTGTTTCAGATCACTTCACAACAATCAGTTCCAAGAAGGCGTCTCATCTTTCAACACACAAGATGGAGCTGCTGAGCAGACATGCTGCTTGAGCAGAAAACTAGGTTGCTGGTAAGTGGCTACATGGATGTGCCCGGCGCTACTTTTGTGGTCACTCAACTCAGCGTTCAAATACTCATAGGTTTCATTTCTGAAAGTTTTATTTCACATCCTAACAGATCTTCGTTTTACAGGCTGGGGTCTAAGAATTGGATTTCTTTCAACGTCCTCCGTGGGAAATATTGCAACAATCTACCAAGTAATTTGGCATTTTCAGGATGTAGACTCAACACTTTTTGTCTGATGTGTTACACATCATTAAACAATTATATTTTGTCTGTCAGGTTTTACCGAGTCACACATAATGCAGAATTTGCAGTCCATAGCAAGTGCGATGCGCCGCAGGCTGCTTGGTGAAGCTGGCAATCTGCCTGCTCTTTCAGGGAATAATAACCTGGAAAATTCAACAGGAATCCAGAGACCTGCTGATGTTCTATCTCTAGGGACTGGTTCATTTCCTGCGTTCCCAAAGTCGGATGGCCAAATCCTGATGCCTTCGGTTCCAGAATCCATAGAGAATGTTGATGCTGCAACACCGAAGCAGGTGCCTGCCGAAGTGACCCAATCACCCGATAAAGAGTCATCCGGTGCGAAGTATGACATTTGGACTTACGTCCTCATATTTCTAGCTGCACTACTGCTCATTAGCCTGATTATTGCGCCAATCTTGGTCTGTCGGAAGCGAGGGGATGGATCAATAGCCCCCTGGAAAGCAGGGCTAAGCGGCCAACTTCGGAAGGCATTTGTAACAGGCAAACATTCTAATTATCCTATTGGCTTTTATTTTTTATGAAGTCAATATATCTCATGAAAGAAACATAAGAAATACATGCATAGCCTGACAATATTTCATGAACATGTGGGTCTTCTGTGATACAATTTGTATTTTAGATGCACCGGATATTCTTACTTTGAACTGGCACATGATCAGCTCAGGACGCTTGTGCTTCCATTATATTTGTTGAGATGCCATTGCCTCCAGGTAATACAATTTAACGTTGGATAGCTCAATTTATTTCATTCAGGTGTTCCAAAGCTAAACAGACTAGAACTCGAAGCCGCTTGCGAGGATTTCAGCAACATTCTCAACGCTCTGCCTTTCTGTACCGTGTTCAAGGGGACATTATCCAGCGGAGTCGAGATCTGTGTTGTCTCCACTGCCATTCCATCGACCAAGGAGTGGTCCAAGAGTTCAGAAACGTTCTTCAGAAAAAAGGTGACTCCGAACATCTTCTAGTAGTAGCCAACAATAAACAACAGTTGTAGGTAGTAAAAAACGTGAATTCTAGTAACCTTTCTAACCACCCCATTCCCTTGTGTAGATAGATACATTGTCAAGAGTCAACCACAAGAACTTTGTCAATCTCCTTGGATTTTGCATAGAAAATAAACCCTTCATGAGAATGATGGTGTACGAGTATGCTCCAAATGGAACTCTTTCTGAGCATCTTCACCGTAAGGAATTTTTTCCGCATTACCTCCTTGCGCATAAGCTATGTATGTTGTATATATGCGCCTGCAAACTGAATTACTAGCCTCGCAGTCAAGGTGTTTGAGGATCTCGACTGGGCCGCGAGGATGAGGATCATCATGGGCCTGGCGTACTGCCTCCAGTACATGCACCATGAGCTCGATCCGCCTGTGGCGATAAACGATATACGCTCCGACGCAATCTTTATGACAGATGACTATGCTGCCAAGGTATCCGTTTGAAGGAGATCAGTTTTCATTCCTCTTCTGAAACACGGAGACAGTGGAGGCATGGTTCATCAATCAGCTACCACACTATAACTAACAACCATTGATTGAGTTGCAGATTGCTGATGTTGGCATGTGGAAAGAAGTCGCGGACAGAGCAAACGCCGCAAAGCAGGACGGCAGCAGTCGCTCCGAGCCTCCTCCCGATCTCGCGGCCAGCGTCTTCTGCTTCGGCACGCTTGTGCTGGAGATCATATCCGGAAAGCTTCCTGAACAACCAAATGGCCATGAACCGACCTGCATCTGGGTATAACACGACGAACAAACCGCGCAACCCCAAACTTCCAAACTTAATTTCCGACAGCATTGCATCGGTACAAATGTGAACTTCTTTTCTGCCGCGCAGGCTGCCGAGCATCTCAAAGCCAAGAATTACGCCGAGCTCGTCGACACCGTGCTCGAGGAACACAGGGCCAACGAGCTGGAGGCCGTGTGCGAGGTGATCGAGGGGTGCACCGACCCCGACCCGACGCGGCGGCCAGCAATGCGAGACGTGACGGCGAAGCTCAGGGAGGTTCTTGGCATCTCGCCGGAGGCGGCGGCGCCGCGGCTCTCGCCCCTCTGGTGGGCCGAGCTCGAGTTACTGTCCATAAAGTCGACCTAGTAGGATGCTGCTGCTGCTGCTGCTGCATATCTATACCGTTTGTTTGGGTGGGCACCAACGTGCCGTGCCGTGTAACATCATGATCCCTCTTGATCCTACGAACAATTTCGCTGTAAACTTTGGCTGAGCGCTGTGATCGCCCGTGCAGGGAAAAAGGTTGTAAATGACAGATGTGATGCAGCTACTGATCTAATTGCACATGTTGATCTTTACTCAAGATGAGGGAATACCATGGGCATGTACTACTGAGCATTTATTTTATTTTTGATTTTTATTGGTGTAAAAATGAAATCGAACAAGTGCCTGGTGCTACTACCTACCATGTGATCCTTCAGTTTTTAGTTTCTGAAATATGACACCTGATTCAAAGCTCTGGTGATAAGCTAGGTCTAGCCAATGCATGGTTTAAGCTTTCCATATGACAATTCATCCATTTCAAACAAGTTCTTTTCTTGCCTGTCTCTCTGTTGCTCGGCGAAATCGTGCACCAAGTATTCAGAAGCTACTCACCCAATCAATCAATCAATCCTTTTATGATTTCTCCTATCGACAAGCAGCCAAATATTATTAGTAGAAATTATGTAACACATTCAGGTGTTATTTTTAACCTACTCCCTCCGTTCCAAAATACTTGACTTCCATTTGTTCAAAAATGGATGTACCTATATACTAAAACATGTCTAGATACATCTATATTTTGACAAATGGGATGCATGTATTGTGGAACGGAGGGAGTAGCTTGTTGCGACCATGACCTACAACCACACCAAATTGGACATTCATGTGTGGCAAAAAAATGAAACAAAAATCAGCGTCAAATTTATGTCCAATCGATGAGTATCTTGATGCCACAGCCAGACAACAATGGCGAGAGAAATGTCGTGCGATTGACATGTGGATTTAGCAGGCTAACCGCACACATGCGCCGATCACATGGTCGGGGAAGGAACAGCTCGATCTCGTCTATGGCTGAAACATGCCGATTCCGTTGTCGAAAATATACCGCAGAAACCCATGGGGAAGAACTGGCCACGCAAGGGCAGAACGGGATGGATTGGATGTGGGTTACTGATTAATCAACATCTGAATGTGACATGAGTTTCAAGAAAAAAATAGATTGGATGTGACATGGTGAGTGCTGCATTCTCTGTATAAGTTTCAGCCAACCAAATATGGCACCTGACGTCTGTGGCAAGAGACTAAACTAGGGTCAATGTCCTGGAAGCTTCTTACCGCCGTCCATTTGTCAGCTAAAAATGAAAAAGGTTGGACACCTATCGCCAGAATTGAGAGAGAAAGAAAAGTACCACCTGAATGCATATGTACAGCATGCGTGTGGTCAGTTGCATCCAGATCAATGTAAAACTGAGAATTATTTTAAGTCAAAAGTCAATGTAAATGAAAAACAAAGGAAGAAGCAAAGGGAGGTTGGCATCAGTTGCATCCAGATCACGCAAGATGTGGAGCAACCACGGCCAAACCACCCCAGAAACATATGCTTCATCACATGCCTTGTTGCACCCTCAACTCGGCAAACTGGTCGATTACGGAAAACCTAACATCTTTGATCGGAGACATCAGCCGTGATGGCCACATGCGCGGCCCAAGCTAAGTGGTCACCGGCCCAACACCTCACCCACCCCACACCTTGTTAAACAAGCCAATCATGGATATGACATTCAATTACTACTATTCACATAATGCAATGCACCAGCAGCGGTTCCCATCACGAAAGGCACATGTAATTGTTGCACAGAAAGATGGAAGGCTGGGATGGAAGGCTGGGATGTGTGGATAGATTCATTCAGAGCAGGCCGGTGAGGCCCCCCTGCCTACAAATAGCACCAGAAACCACAGCCATCCAACGCAACGTACCCGGCTTATTATTAGGCGGCCTGTTCCAGCTCCAAAGGGAAGGGCGAGCCAAGCTCCTGGCCTCATGTCGCGAGGAAAGCTCTAGCCACCGCAGACTATTCTTCCCTCCCACCATCCTCTCCTTCATCCTTGGAGGATTCTGAGAAAACAGACCAGTCGTGTATTAGTTTTCCCCCCAATCACAGCGCGCTCTCGCCCTTCACCTCTCCTCCCTCTCGGGGAGGGAGGGACACAGAGGCACGAAGTGGCGCAGAGTAGACGCTTGTAGAACAGCCAATTTACCTCCACCAGCTTGCTGCTGCTCTTGTGCACAGGAATCCGATAGGATGGAGAGGAAGTCCACCATTCTCATGAACCGGTACGAGCTTGGTCGTATGCTCGGGCAAGGCACCTTCGCCAAGGTGTACCATGCGCGGAGCCTTGCGACCAACCAGAGCGTCGCCATCAAGGTCATTGACAAGGACAAGGTGTTGCGTGTCGGCATGATTGACCAGATCAAGCGGGAGATCTCCATCATGCGCCTGGTTCGTCACCCATACATCGTCCAGCTGCACGAGGTCATGGCCAGCAAGAGCAAGATATACTTTGCGATGGAGTATGTCCGGGGCGGCGAGCTCTTTGCCAGGGTAGCCAAGGGCCGGCTCAAGGAAGATGCTGCAAGGAAGTACTTTCAACAGTTGATAGGGGCTGTGGACTTCTGCCACAGCCGTGATGTCTATCACCGGGACCTCAAGCCGGAGAACCTCCTCGTGGATGAGCATGGAAACCTCAAGGTGTCCGACTTCGGGTTGAGTGCCCTCAAGGAGTGTCAGAAGCAAGACGGGCTGCTGCACACAACGTGCGGCACACCTGCATATGTTGCGCCGGAGATAATCAACAAGAAGGGCTATGATGGAGAAAAGGCAGACATATGGTCTTGTGGCGTCATACTTTTTGTTCTGCTTGCTGGTTACCTCCCATTCCAAGACTCAAATTTGATGGAGATGTACCGGAAGATCAGCAAAGGTGATGTCAGGCATCCACAGTGGTTCAGTTCTGATGCCCGGAAGATTCTATCCAGGCTGCTCGACCCAAATCCAAACACTAGGATCACCATGGACAAGCTGATTGAGCACCCGTGGTTCAAGAAAGGGTACAAACCAGCAGTGATGCTGGGAACACCAACACCACGTGCCTCAAAGGATCTTAATGATGTCCAGGCTGCTTTCAGCACTGACCACAAGGATGGTGAAGGCAAAAGGGCAGAACAACCAAATGGCGCACTGAAGCCAGCGAGCTTGAATGCGTTTGACATAATCTCCCTCTCCAAAGGATTCGATCTTTCTGGCCTATTTGAGAAGGACCAAGAGCAGAAGTCGAACTCGCGGTTCATGACCCAAAAACCCGCATCAGCAATAGTGTCAAAGCTGGAGCAAATAGCCGAGACAGAATCCTTCAAGGTGAAGAAGCAGGACGGACTGGTGACGCTGCAGGGATCCAAAGAAGGGAGGAAGGGGCAGCTTGCGATTGATGCGGAGATCTTTGAAGTGACTCCATCCTTCTATGTTGTTGAGGTGAAGAAGTCGGCAGGAGACACATTGGAGTACGAACGGTTCTGCAAAATGGGCCTACGGCCTTCTCTCAAGGACATCTGCTGGAACGGTCCGTCAGAGGAAAAGCTTCCATCAGTATCGGAGTCAGTACCTCCAACTCCGTCCTCCAAGTCGACCAAAAGAAATGTCATTTAAGTGTGATATCTTCCGAGCTGCAATTACAATCTATTCTCCTCTCTCTTTCTTCCCTCCTCAAAGAGCTGAGACTTTGCTCACTTGAGTATCAAGCTTTAGGGCTCTTTGTTAATCCTTTTTGCAGTTTCCCTTTTGTGGTAGCAATTGTAGTATATGGATTTCCTGTTTTGTTCACCAATAGAAGCACAAAAGGTGACAGTAACACTCTTACAGTTGTTGCTCTGGGACAAGCATACCATCACCTGCAAAAAAAGATCTTTTAAGAACCAAAGACAGTATAGGATGATTAAGTAGTTTCAAGTAAAATAATAATATCATAAATCACCGTGGCTGATAGCATAGAACAGATTCCTCTCTGTGTCATATTCCCGGTATGTTGTCTTGCGACTTGAGTACATCCTACTTGTTATGAAGTTCTAAGTAAAATACAGATGCATTAAACAAGTAGCACGGATTTGATGGAGAGCAGAAATAAAATTCTGAAGTGCTCAAAAATTATTTATTTACGTGTTATACTGAAATATACTAAAGCAGAAATAAATTACGGGACCAATATTATATATAACCTGTTAACCATCAGAGTTGCTCGTACAAAATAATCAACCTCTTCACTTGGTGATGTTACAAATGCATGCAACTACCAGAAATGAATGATTCTGGCCAAACAACTTAGGATAAGAAATCTTCAGCAGAAACAAACCACAATCAACTTACATATAATCAAAATCATGTGAAATATATAAAGTGACATCACCAGGAGTCAAAGAAGCAGAGAACTTTATCTTTGTTGTCCATACACGGAAAATATGAAATCACGCTCTTATGATGACATTATTGACTTATTGTTCTAATTGAGTAAACATTATCAAACCAGTTGACTAAAAAACAACAAACTCCAAATAAAATTTGAACTGCATAGTTGGATGACCTTTCACCCAGCCAAACTTCTTGATATAACTTTATTTGCGACAGATCCAAACCTGGAAAGAACCTTGAATCAAACTTGACAGAGGCAGATTGTATTGGAGAAGTCCACAGGGTAAATCAAGAATTAGATAGTTTATAAAGAGCCCTTTTGCGAACCTGAAGACATAATACTCGTATGTATTTGAAGACTGCCAACATATCACCTACTCAAGCAGTTACACTAACAATTATTCATAGCCATTAAAAAAAACTCTCCATGATACCATCAAATCTGCCGTGGTCACTGAAATCACATAGAAAGCAAGAATGATACCATGGCTCCTGAAATGCTATAGCACAGATGTTATCAAGGAAGTGGATAATGTCCATACTAAGATCAAGAGTGTTCCAAGACCTGGTCTAGAAGGAAACCTACATGGTAAACACACAAACATTTAGCTGTCTAGTTGCTATAAAGAAGTGTTTTTCCATCGATTTTAAATTCACCCTAGTTGCTGCAAGAATCTGATAGAGCAACAACAAGAACCTAAGGATCCTAAAAATCCCTTGCAACCTATGTTTTTAAGGCGGTAAGGCGAGGCGAGGCGCTGGGGGGGCGCCTCACTGCCTAAGCGCTAAGGCATAAGGCGAGGCGACGCCTTAGAGACTTGTAAGCAACAGAATTAAGTAGAATTTGGTAGGCATTAGGCAACTAGGCATACAGCCATACACACCTTGCAACTGATGGTTGTAGAGCCCATATAGTTCTGGAGAGGATGGAGAATCTGCAGGAGAGGATGGAGAATCTGCAGGAGAGGAGGAGGAGGAACTGCAGGAGAGGAGGGGGAGGGGGATCTGCCGGAGAGGAGGGGGAAGCTGCTAGAGAGGAGGGGGAGAAGCTCAGATCCAGCCTGGGGGTGGGGGGAAACTGAAAATGGTTACAGGTCTCTCTCTCTCCCTCTAGTACCTGTTGGCGCCAAAACAAAGTTTCCCGCCCTTTCCTTCCCTCCCGGTTATCTGTTTCCCGCCTAAACCACCCAGCTCTGTCTAAGGCGTCCTTATTTGCCTAAGGCAGGCAGAGTGGCGCCTAGGCGGACGCCTTGGACGCCTTAAGGACTAAGGCGGACGCCTTAGACACACATGTAAGGCAAGGCCGACGCCTTGCCTCCTGGGGGCGCCCTGACGCCTAGGCGTCGCCTAAGCGACGCCTTAGGGACGCCTTAAAAACAGAGCTTGCAACATGAAATAAATGTAGTTTTCTCCATTGTAAGATCAATTCACGGAACCCTTAACTGCAAATCAAGAATCCCTAATTGTGTATGCTTATACTTGGCAAAAGTTGATCCTAAGCATCACAGAATCTCGACAGGAAAAAAGCCCCAGAGTGTTTATATGTTACTTCAATCTGTGCATACTGTTGAAGTAAAAGAGAAAAACGTTTATAACCAGGAGAATGCTGCAAATCAGGTTTTACCAGTAAACTACCTATAGTTTGATTAGCAGTTCTGCCAAATTACCATATGAACATCAGACAGAACAACATTAAATGCTTTTCTGATAGAACAAATAACATGTAAAGCATCGCGATCTCACGCCTGGACAAAAGTGTAATATTATTATTCATCAGGCCACAGTTGAGCAGGTGGATTAAAGCTCGCAGCATTCACAATTCACATGGTAAAAAAAAAGGATGGTCATGGGTTCATGTCATCACAACACATTACATATAACAGAATAAGTGGAACTACTATTTTTTTCCCCTTTCGCGAGTGGCAAGCAACATCGCGAGAACCCTAACCAGCAAAGGCGGCCCCTCCTCCGAGGTCAGGGCTTTGCGGCGGCGACGGCGCCCGCCGGAGACGCGTCGGCTGCTACCAACACAGCGGAGTCGGAAGAGGCTGCAGCCGCTGCTGCTTCTGCCGCGGCCGACGCCTCCTCCTGCTTGCGCTCATGGTCGAGATACATGTTGATGGCCTTGGTGCAGATCACTGCGTTGACAGATGCGTTAAGCCCCGCTGGTTAAGGCATATGAGTACAGGAATGTAAAACAGAGGGAGCAGGATGCGCACCTCCGGCGCCGATGAAGGAGAAGAAGCGGAGGACCGTGGTGGAGGCTTCGCCGGCGGCGGACATGGCGGTGAGGGGAACTAGCCGGAGGTGCTTTGGACTGGGCTACGATTTCCGGGCCTTGTTTTCTTTTCGGGCTATGTTTTTTTTAGGGGTTCGGGCTATGTTGTTTGTGGGTGCGACCGTGAGAGATACAGAGATGGGCCATGGCATGCAGTCGGCATTTCTTCGCTTCAACAACTTCTAAATGGGCTGGACACTGGCACACCGCCCATTAGACACTGAAAATTGCGTTTTTCATTTACTATATTCCAGAAACGATGTTAAAAATAAGAAGAAAAAATCATGTATTGCCAAAAAAATAATGTACTTGGATATAATAAATGTTCACATATATGAGATGAAATTTACTCATGTTTAAAAAAAATATACCTGTATACAATGAAATATTCATGTATTAAAAATCATTTATTTAAAAAGATTTATTAATGTATTTCTTAATATATTTTTATATTCTTTGAATAAGATCATGTAAGCCCAAAAATAATATCTGGAAATTAAATAGTAAGCATAAACAAAAAAGGTAAAAAAGTAAAGAAAAAAGAAACATAAAATATATGGTAAAAGAAAGAAAATAATAATAATAAAAGAAGCAATATCTGATCCATTCACATGCTCTTTAGACAAAATGCAGACTATTTTTTTTATAAAATGTAGAATAGGATCTGCTATTGGTTTGACCTCTACCCATATTTTGTTGTCAAAATTTTGCATGCGGATTGGCTAATATTGGCAAGAAAGTAACATACAGTGGACCCCTGAAAGGATTGATATAGTTGACTAGAGGGGGGGTGAATAGGCAACTAACAATTTTTAGCTATTCTTTATCAATTTAAACTTTGCATCAAAGTAGGTTGTCTAGATATGCAACTATGTGAGCAATCTATATGATGCAACAACAATAAGTACACAAGCAAGCAAGGGATGTAACACAAGATAAGTTTGCACGAGTAAAGAGACGAGATAACCAAGAGTGGAGCCGGTGAAGACGAGGATGTGTTACTGAAGTTCCTTTCCTTTGAGAGGAAGTACGTCTCCGTTGGAGCGGTGTGGAGGCACAATGCTCCCCAAGAAGCCACTAGGGCCACCATATTCTCCTCATGTCCTCACACAATGCAAGAAGCCGTGATTCCACTATTGGTGCCCTTGAAGGCGGCGACCGAACCTTTACAAAGAAGGTTGGGGCAATCTCCACAACTTAATTGGAGGCTCCCAATAACACCACGAAACTTCACCACAATGAAATATGCCTCCGCGGTGACCTCAACCGTCTAGGGTGCTCAAACACCCAAGAGTAAAAAGATCCACAAGGGATTAGTGGGGGAAATCAAATTTCTCTTGGTGGATGTGTAGATCGGGGCCTTCTCAACCAATCTCTAGGAAAATCAACAAGTTTGATTGGTTGGGGAGAGAGATCGGGCGAAAATGGAGCTTAGAGCAACAATGGAGCTTAGGGGTGGAAGATGTGGTCAACTCGGAGAAGAAGACTTCCCTTTTATAGTGAAAGAACAAATCCAACCGTTATCCACCAACTCAGCCTGCGACAAGCGGTACTATCGCACCAGACAAACGATACTACTGCGAAGCACTGCGGTACTAGCGCTGGCTCGGCAGGGGCTAAAACTAGCCCTGAAGCGCTAAGGCAGGGAGCGATAGAACCGCTGACGCGGTACTACCGCGCCCCCCCTGCGGTACTACCGCAAGGCTGGGAAGGCACGGACATATAAAAATACATCCTTGGCAACTTCCACTGAGTTGCGATCTATGCAAAAATCCGACACGGTACTACCGCAAGCCTGGAGCGGTACTACCGCGTAGGGCGCGGATGTAAAAAATTACATCTGCCCCTCTTCCGCTCGTGCTGCAGTGCAGGCCTGAGGCCACGGTACTACCGCGTCCAAGAAGTGGTACTATCGTGAGCTCCTGCGGTACTACTGTAACGCCCCGAGACCATTGCGCCAGGTGTCTTCCAGTTATTCGCTGTTTTCCTTGTCATTTGTTTGCGTGTCATGCATTTCATATCATGTCATCATGTGCATCGCATTTGTATACGTGTTCGTCTCATGCATCCGAGGATTTTTCCCGTTGTCCGTTTTGCAATCCGGCGCTCCAATGTCCTCCGGCGCTTCCTTTTTGCCTCTTTTCGTGTGCGGGTGTTAAACGTCCTCGGATTGGACCTAGATTTGCCAAGCGGCCTTGGTACACTACCGGTAGACCGCCTGTCAAGTTTCATGCCATTTGGAGTCCGTTTAATACTCCAACAGTTAACCAGGGAACCGTAAAGGCCTCGTGTGTGTTGCAGCCCAACACCCCTCCAAAGTGGCCCAAAACCCATCCAAACCCCCTCCATCCTCTCGGTCGTTCGATCACGATCGCGTGGCCGAAAACCGCACCTCATTTGGACTCTCCTAGCTCCCTCTACCTATATATATATATATGTCTCCCTCCGAAATTCGCGGTCTAACCCTAGTCTTCCTCCTCCACCGCGCATCCGGACGCGTCCGCACCGCGCCGGACATGTCCACCGCCAACCTCCACGTCCTTTCGGCCAATCGCGCGTCGCCATCTCAGCTCCGCCGCCTCCCGCGCCCAATCGCAGCGTGCCACCTCACCCAAGCCACCTCACCGCAACTCCCACCTCCCGCCGGCGGCCCGCCAAGCCCATCCGGGGCCCTCCCAGGCCTGGGTCACCGCGATCGCTCCCCGCGCATGGCGCGCGAGCATCTTCCCGCAGCGCGCCTCCCCGTCTCCCGAGCACCGCCGCCCTTCACGCCGGCGCCCATGCCTCGTCCCCGCCGCCTAGCGTCAATGTCGCCATCGCCGGTCATGCACGCCGCCGCCACCCGCTGGTGCTCCTCCCGTGCCTGATCTAAAGACCGCCGTCCGGATCCGCTGCCTACAGGCCCCTCCGTCCCGGATCCGGCGGGATCCGGAGGTCTGCCACCCATGGCGCCGCCCTTCGTCGGATTCCCGGAGTGCCGCCGCCGTTTTTTGTTGCGCCAGGATCGGGAGCGCCCGACCCTCCTCCGTCTCCTGCGTGGACTGCGCGAGCGCCTCACGTGGGCCTCCCTGCGGCCCATCTCCGCCCGAGGCCCAACACACCCACCAGCGCCGACCTGCCTCCTCACCGATCTGGCCCAAGGCTGTTGGCGAGCGATTCCCCGCTATCCCTCGCATGTACACGTCATAGCTATCTAACGCTTAGTTATCAGACCTGCAATTTCTTCTAAGTCCTTTCCCTGTAACATTTTCTAGCCCTCTTCATCGCATCATAACTCTGTGACCGTAGCTCCATTTCGCACGTATGATATATCAAAATGTTCATCTCGATGTCCTCTTCATTTTGTTCCGTTGTGCCATGGTTGTTTGAGTCCATCTTGATGCCCTAATTGTTGTTGAAAGAGTGCTATAAAATGTTAGGTGCTGATTCTTATCAGTTTATGAGCATTTGTCATTTTTGCCATGATTATTGTGTGCTGCATATGAGCATGAGCTCTACATGTGTTTTGTTATATGCCATGCCATCTTTACAGGGGTGTATGCCACATATTTTTGTGATCAATGTGGTGACTAGCACAAGCATGCAAAGTAGCTCTCGTGATGTTGCTGATTTCAGGGACTTAGAATTCTTCTAAGTCATTTCCCTAATGTTATTTTTTTGCCATGTATTCATGTTGCTACAGAGTGATCCATTCCTCTTTTGAGCATGTTCAGTAAGGATGATTTTGAGATATTGTTATGTTCTATCCATCCATGTCTTTTTTTGCATTTATGGAGTGCCCTAGCATGACTCAATCTTGCTCTACTTTTGCTATAAAATGTTCCTGGCAGATTGTTTACGTGTTAATCAATTTTGCCAAGGTTGTTGTAGTTGATCCATGCATGCTATGAGTTGGTTCTTCCCATGGTTAGCTTCTTCAACATATCTTCTTGCTGGTAGAATGCTTAGCTTGTCATGCAATGCCTTGTGTTGTGTGCATCGAGCTCGCAAACATGCCTTCATAATTTTGTTTATGCCATGTCCAGTTTTTCTGTTAAGTCTGAATCTGTTAACGAAACTTGCTATGTTTACATGGGTGCTGTCGGTGTCAAAACCGGCGGATCTCGGGTAGGGGGTCCCGAACTGTGCGTCTAGGCCGGATGGTAACAGGAGGCAGGGAACACGATGTTTTACCCAGGTTCGGGCCCTCTTGATGGAGGTAAAACCCTACGTCCTGCTTGATTAATATTGATGATATGGGTAGTACAAGAGTAGATCTACCACGAGATCAAGGAGGCTAAACCCTAGAAGCTAGCCTATGGTATTGTAACACCCCGGATGTAACTTTCCCAATTTGTACTCCAACTCTTACGGTTTCCGGCGTTAAGTTATTTTATTTTCCTTGGGTTCGGGTCTTTGTCTCCGTGTGTTGTTATCGTTGTCATGCATATCATATCATGTCATCAGGTGTATTGCATTTGCATACGTGTTCGTCTCATGCATTCGAGTATTTTCCCTGTTGTCTGTTTTGCATTCCGGCGCTTCGTTCTTCTCCGGTGGTCATTTCTACCTTTCTTTCGTGTGTAGGGATTAAACATTTCCGGATTGGACCGAGACTTGCCAAGCGGCCTTGGTTTACTACCGATAGACCGCCTGTCAAGTTTCGTACCATTTGGACTTCGTTTGATACTCCAACGGTTAACCGAGGGACCGAAAAGGCCTCGTGTGTGTTGCAGCCCAACACCCTTCAATTTGGCCCAAAACCCACCTAACTCTGCTCCATCATCTAGAGCGTTCGATCACGATCGCGTGGCCAAAAACCGCACCTCATTTGGACCCTGCTAGCTCCCTCTACCTATAAATATAGCCTCCTCCCGAAATTTCGGATCAGATCAAACCCTAACCTAGCTCCCCGCCTCCACCGCGTGGCCGGACAACGTTCATTGTCGCCGGACACTCCGCCCGCCTCTCAGTGCCTGCCACGTGGCGCCGCCGCACCGCCCCCGCCGCCGGCCCGGGCAGCCCGCTTCAGGCCCCCGCGGCCCAAACGCCTCCGCCGCCCGTGCCCGTCTCTGCCCCGGTGACCGGACCCCGCCGGCCGCCGCGCGCTGCCGCCTCGCGCCCCGCCGCCTCGTCCGCCGCCTCCTCCGAGCAGCCGCCGCCTCGCTCGGGCTAGACGCCGGCCGCTGCGGCCGACCCGAGCTGCCACCGCCCCGGTCGCCCATCGCCGCCGCCGCCTCTTCTCGGCCTTGCCTCCTCTCCGGCCGGTCTCCTCACCAGCCCTCCGGCGAGCTCGGGCCCGCCTCGATCTACGTGTCTCGGGTCAAACCCTAGATCTGGGAGGTTGATTTTTTCACTAAGTCCCAGAAATTCCAGTCCAAGTGCTCATGTTCACGGCCCCGTAACTTTGCATCCGTAGCTCCGATTCATGCATATAGCATATCAAAATGTTCATCTCAGAGAGTACATCATTTCATTCCATTGCATCATTTTCATTTGAGTTCATCTTGATGCCCGAAATGCTGTTAGAAGAGGGCTACTTGAGATTATTGTCAGATCTGCTACTCCATTTAGCTTTTTGTCATTTTTGCCATGATTAATGTGTGCATGATATGCCCATGAGTTCTACATATGTTTTGTTAAGGGTTTTGTCATCTTTCCAGAGGTGCAACCCATGTATTTTTGTGATGTGTTTGGTGACTAGTGCAAGCGCTATTGCCCCGGATGTTACTATCACGTTGGGCGATTACAAGTTTCTCTCTTCTTCGGTGGTTCTTGGTAACTCAAATATTGATCTTATTCTCGGAATGGATTGGCTTTCTAAGCACAAGGCACATCTTGATTGTGCTGCCAGGCAGATTCAATTGACTCATTCGTCTGAGGATGTAATTGTCTTTGCCGCTCGTGATGATACCATTCGTCTGTTTTCTCTCAATGAGAAGGGTGAATTGGATGCTATCTCTCAAATTCCAGTCGTTTGCGAATATCAAGACGTCTTTCCAAAAGAGCTTCCAGGAATGCCTCCGCACCAGCCAGTTGAATTCGTTATTGATCTTGAGCCTGGCACGGAACCTGTGTGCAAGCGTCCTTACAAGCTCGGACCTGAAGAATTGAAGGAGCTGAAGAAGCAACTCGATATTCAAGAGAAAATGGGTCTCATCCGGCCTAGTTCTTCTCCATGGGGTTGTGGTGTTCTTTTTGTGAAGAAGAAGGATGGAACAGACCGACTTTGTGTTGATTACCGTCCATTGAACAAGAAGACCATCAAGAACAAATACCCACTTCCCAACATCAATGAGCTGTTCGAACAACTCAAAGGTGCCCAAGTATTCTCCAAGCTTGATCTCCGTATGGGTTATCATCAGATTCGAATCCGTGAGCAAGATATTCCCAAGACAGCTTTCAGGACAAGCTTTGGTTCATATGAATACACTGTCATGTCTTTTGGCCTCGTCAACGCTCCTCCGACTTTCTCTCGCATGATGAACTTTATCTTCAACGCCTACACCAATGACTTCGTTTTGGTCTATCTCGACGACATTCTGGTTTTCTCGGAGAACAAGGAAGATCATGCCAAGCACTTGCGTTTGGTTCTTGATAAGCTCAGGGAACACAAGTTCTACGCCAAGTTCTCCAAGTGCGAATTTTGGCTCGATGAGGTTCTTTATCTTGGTCATATCATCTCTGCCAAGGGCATTGCCGTGAATCCTGAGAAGGTGTCTGCAATTGTGAATTGGGAACCTCCTCAAAATGTGAAGCAACTCCGTAGCTTCCTCGATCTCGCAAGCTATTGTCGAAGATTCGTTGAAAACTTTAAAAAGATCGCGAAGCCTCTCTCAAATCTTCTCCAGAAGCACGTCAAGTATGTTTGGTCTCCGGAGTGTGATATTGCTTTCAACACTTTGAAAGAGAAATTGATCACTGCTCCAGTTCTGACTCCGCCTGATGAATCCAAGCCGTACGAGGTCTTTTGTGATGCCTCTCTCCAAGGTCTTGGCGCAGTATTGATGCAAGAGAAGAAAGTTGTTGCTTATACCTCTCGCCAGTTGAAGCCAAATGAGAAGAACTCCCCCACTCATGATCTCGAGTTGGCGGCAGTTGTGCATGCTCTTTTGACTTGGAGACATCTTCTATTGGGCAGAAAAGTGGACATTTTCACTGATCACAAGAGTCTCAAGTACATCTTCACTCAGCCTAATCTCAACCTCAGGAAAACTCGATGGGTCGAAATGATTCAAGAGTATAATCCGAGTATCGAGTATACTCCAGGCAAGGCCAATGTGATTGCTAACGCATTGAGCAGGAAAGCTTACTGCAACAGTCTGATTCTCAAGCCTTATCAACCCGAGCTTTGTGAAGCTTTCCGCAAACTTAATCTGCAAGTTGTTCCTCAAGGTTTCCTCGCCAACCTTCAAGTCTCTCCTACCTTAGAAGATCAGATTCGCCAAGCCCAGCTTCTTGATGCTATGGTGAAAAAGGTGAAGATTGGGATTGCCAAGAGTCAACCCAAGTACAAGTGCTACCGCCTTGATGACAAGGACACTCTCTTCTTCGAGGATCATATTGTGGTACCCAAAGGTGACCTTCGTAAAGTGATCATGAATGAGGCTCACAATTCTCTCCTCTCCATCCACCCTGGGAGCACGAAGATGTATCAGGACCTTAAGCAAGCTTATTGGTGGACTCGAATGAAGCGCGAGATTGCTCAATTCGTGAATGAATGTGATGTCTGCAGAAGAGTGAAGGCAGAACACCAAAGGCCAGCAGGTCTCCTCCAACCTCTTGCCATTCCAGAATGGAAGTTTGACCACATTGAAATGGACTTCGTGACTGGGTTTCCAAAGTCCAAGCGTGGCAATGATGCTATATTCGTTGTCATCGACAAACTCACCAAAGTGGCTCACTTTCTGCCTATCAAAGAGTCAATCACTGCAGCTCAATTGGCGGAACTCTACACCTCTCGAATTGTCTCTCTGCACGGTATTCCTCAAGTGATCTCTTTAGACCGTGACAACATCTTTACGTCCAAGTTTTGGGATTCTTTTCAGAAGGCCATGGGCACTAACATCCGTTTCAGCACAGCTTTCCATCCTCAAACTAGCGGTCAAGTCGAGCATGTCAACCAAATTCTTGAAGATATGCTCAAGGCTTGTGTGATCTCCTTCGACATGAAGTGGGAGGATTGTCTTCCTTATGCTGAATTCTCCTACAACAACAGTTTTCAAGCAAGTTCGGGCAAGGCCCCATTTGAAATTCTGTATGACAGGAAGTGCCATACCCCTCTCAACTGGTCTGAAACCGGTGAACGTCAACTTTTGGGTAATGACTTAATCACAGAGGCAGAAGAAATATGCAAAGTCATTCGTGATAACCTCAAAGCAGCCCAATCCCGCCAGAAGAGCTACTATGATAGTAAGCACCGTGATTTGGCTTTTGAGATCGGAGATCATGTTTACCTCCGCGTCTCTCCTATGAAAGGTACTCGTCGCTTCGGTATCAAAGGGAAGCTTGCCCCTAGATACGTGGGACCTTTCAAGATTGTCAGCAAGAGAGGCGACCTCACCTATCAACTCGAGCTTCCTTCAAACTTTGCAAATGTTCATGACGTGTTCCATGTCTCTCAGCTTCGAAAGTGCTTCAAGACTCCTGACTGCATCGTCAACTTCGAGGACACTGAGCTCCAAGAAGATCTCCCTTATCACGAGCACCCAGTTGCTATTCTTGAAGAGACTGAACGCAAGACTCGCAACAAGTCAATCAAATTTCTCAAAGTCAAGTGGTCACACCATTCCGACCATGAAGCTACCTGGGAACGCGAGGATCACCTCCGTTCTGAGTACCCGGCGTTCTTTCAGTCCTAGATCTCGGGACGAGATCCTTTCGTAGTGGTGGAGTGTTGTAACACCCCGGATGTAATTTTCCCAATTTGTACTCCAACTCTTGCCGTTTCCGGCGTTAAGTTATTTTATTTTCCTTGGGTTCGGGTCTTTATCTCCGTGTGTTGTTATCGTTGTCATGCATCTCATATCATGTCATCAGGTGTATTGCATTTGCATACGTGTTCGTCTCATGCATTCGAGTATTTTCCCCGTTGTCCGTTTTGCATCCGGCGCTTCGTTCTTCTCCGGTGGTCATTTCTACCTTTCTTTCATGTGTGGGGATTAAACATTTCCGGATTGGACCGAGACTTGCCAAGCGGCCTTGGTTTACTACCGGTAGACCGCCTGTCAAGTTTCGTACCATTTGGACTTCGTTTGATACACCAACGGTTAACCGAGGGACCGAAAAGGCCTTGTGTGTGTTGCAGCTCAACACCCCTTCAATGTGGCCCAAAACCCACCTAACTCTACTCCATCATCTAGAGTGTTCGATCACAATAGCGTGGCCAAAAACCGCACCTCATTTGGACTCTCCTAGCTCCCTCTACCTATAAATATAGCCTCCTCCCGAAATTCCGGATCAGATCAAACCCTAACCTAGCTCCCCGCCTCCACCGCGCGGCCGGACAACGTCCGTTGCCGCCGGACACTCCGCCCGCCTCTCAGCGCCTGCCACGTGGCGCCGCTGCACCA
>NC_041384.1:121347642-121386868 GCF_002162155.2 Triticum dicoccoides | reverse complement strand
GCCTCGTCCGCCGCCTCCTCCGAGCAGCCGCCGCCCCGCTCGGGCTCGACGCCGGCCGCTGCGTCCGACCCGAGCCGCCGCCGCCGCCTCTTCTCAGCCTCGCCTCCTCTCCGGCCGGTCTCCTCTCCCTCGTCGCCGACCAGCCCTCCGGCGAGCTTGGGCCCCGCCTCGATCTATGTGCCTCGGGTCAAACCCTAGATCTGGGAGGTTGATTTTTTCACTAAGTCCCAGAAATTCCAGTCCAAGTGCTCATGTTCACGGCCCCGTAACTTTGCATCCATAGCTCTGATTCATGCATATAGCATATCAAAATGTTCATCTCAGAGATTACATCATTTCATTCCATTGCATCATTTTCATTTGAGTTCATATTGATGCCCTAAATGCTGTTAGAAGAGGGCTACTTGAGATTATTGTCAGATCTGCTACTCCATTTAGCTTTTTGTCATTTTTGCCATGATTAATGTGTGCATGATATGCCCATGAGTTCTACATATGTTTTGTTAAGGGTTTTGTCATCTTTCCAGAGGTGCAACCCATGTATTTTTGTGATGTGTGTGGTGACTAGTGCAAGCTTGCAAAGTGGTGCACTTAGTAATTCTGTTTTCAGAGACTTAGCAATTTCACGAAGTCCTAGATCTGTTTATCTCATGATGCCATGTGTTCTTGTTGTTTCCTAGTGATCCGTGCCTCTTTTGAGGATGATCAGTAAGGGTGTTTTGTTAATCTTGTAGTGCTCTATCCATCCATGTCTTTGTTTGCATTTATGGAGAACCCTAGCTTGAGTCAATCGAGCTCTACTTTTGCTACTTTGTGAATCTGGGCAGATTGTCATCTTGTTTGCAATTTTGCCGATGATGTTGTAGTTGCTCCGTGCATGCTATGCTATTGTTGCCATGTCTAGCTTGCATTTTGTGCCTTCTTGATAGATGTATGCTTGTCTTGCCATGACTTGCATCGTAGTGAGTGCATCGAGCTCGTAAACATGCCTACTTGAGTTATATTTCAGCATGTGCCAGTTTTCACTGTCTGAAAACTGATTATGTTTTTGCTATGTTCACATGCTTGCAATTGTATTTTCTGATCCCTTTTGGCTCAAGGTCACTAAGGGACTTTTGTTAAGCTCTTTGAGTAGCTCCATGCCATGCTTTACTTTGCCATGTTCAGGTCCTGTAGCATGTAGTTTTGTGGCTCCGAAGAGTGCTACCTGATCTGAAATTCCAGACAAGTGTTAATTTCACTAAGTCTGAGATTTGTTTGCCATATGCATTTTTGCCATGCTTGTTTGAACCTGTTAATGGATGAATTGGCCGTAGTTCAGTGCTAGACTTTTGTTAAGCATCTTGAATGCATCCCTGCCATGTATTTTGTTGTCATGTTTGGGTGCTGTAGCATGTTCATCTCTTTGCATTTATATGCCTACTTGCTGTAAATCGCAGACCGGTGTCATATTTGAATCCCTTGCCATTTCCAAACCGTAACTCCGATTCCGGCGTTCTTTATATCGTTTTCAAGCGATTTCATCTCATCTTTCCAGTGGCACACTTGGAATTCCAAGTTGAGGCCAGGTTCATGCATTCCCTGTCATATCTTGCATTTTGCATCCCGCATCGCATCCCGCATAGCGTATCATCATTGCATCATATTGCTTGATCCTTGCACGTGGTTGATTGTGCCCTTGTTGTTGGTTTGTCTTGTTTGGTAGAGCCGAGATACGAGTTCGCTAACGAGGAGCCCGTTGAGTTTGCTTTCGAGGATCCAGTCAACTCTGACAACTGTGCAGGCAAGATGATCAAACCCTCGAAATCACTACTATCTTTGCTATGCTAGTTTGCTCGCTCTTTTGCTATGCCCATGCTACGATGCCTACCATTTGCTTTCAAGCCTCCCAAATTGCCATGTCAAACCTCTAACCCACCATGTCCTAGCAAACCGTTGTTTGGCTATGTTACCGCTTTGCTCAGCCCCTCTTATAGCGTTGCTAGTTGCAGGTGAAGATTGAAGGCCGTTCCTTGTAGGAACATTTATTTACTTGTTGGGATATCATTATATTGTTATGTTATCTTGTTATCTTAATGCATCTACATACTTGGTAAAGGGTGGAAGGCTCGGCCTCTCGCCTAGTGTTTTGTTCCACTCTTGCCGCCCTAGTTTCCGTCATATCGGTGTTATGTTCCCGGATTTTGCGTTCCTTACGCGGTTGGGTTATAATGGGAACCCCTTGATAGTTCGCCTTGATTAAAGCTTTTCCAGCAATGCCCAACCTTGGTTTTACCATTCGCCACCTAGCCTTTTCTTTCCCTTGGGTTCTGCAGATTCAAGGGTCATCTTATTTTAACCCCCCCGGGCCAGTGCTCCTCTGAGTGTTGGTCCCACCGAGCGATGTCCAGGGCTACCAGGGGCAACTCTGGGTTGGCCTACCCGACGTCTGGCTCATCTGAGTGTGCCCTAAGAACGAGATATGTGCAGCTCCTATCGGGATTTGTTGGCACATTCGGGCGGTGTTGCTGGTCTTGTTTTAACCTGTCGAAGTGTCTTGAATAACCGAGATACCGAGTCTGATCGGAACGTCCTGGGAGGAGGTCTATTCCTTCATTGACCGTGAGAGCTTGTCATGGGATAAGTTGGGACTCCCCTGCAGGGATTTGAACTTTCGAAAGCCGTGCCCGCGGTTATGGGCAGATGGGAATTTGTTAATGTCCGGTTGTAGATAACTTGAACCTTAACTTAATTAAAATGAATCAACTGAGTGTGTTACCGTGATGGCCTCTTCTCGGCGGAGTCCGGGAAGTGGACACGGTGTTGGAGTAATGTTTGCGCAGGTTGCTCTCTAGTTTCTCGCTCGCGCTTTGCCTCCTCTTCTCGCTCTCCTTTGCGAATAAGTTAGCCACCATACTTGCTAGTCGCTTGCTGCAGCTCCACATATTTACCTTGCCATACCTATAAGCTTAAATAGTCTTGATCGCGAGGGTGCGAGATTGCTGAGTCCCTGTGGCTCACAGATTACTATTACACCAGATGCAGGGCCTGATGATTCCACTCCAGGAGACGCGCTTGAGCTCAAGTGGGAGTTCGACGAAGACTCTCAACGTTACTATATTTCCTTTCCCGATGATCAGTAGTGGTGCCTAGTTGGGGGTGATTGGGACCGTGTCGCATGTTGGGTTATCTTTTATTTTGGCGCCGTAGTCGGGCCATGAGTGTTTGGTTGATGTAATGTTATTTATGTACTTGATTGACGTGGCGAGTGTAAGCCAACTATGTTATCTCCCCTTTTATTATCATATTACATGGGATGTTATGAAGATTGCCTAACTTGCGACATATGCCTTCAATGCGATTATGCCTCTAAGTCATGCCTCGACACATGGGAGATATAGTCGCATCGAGGGTGTTACAGGTATGATTGTTGTATATGGAGTTGATTGCCTATGGACTACAACCCTCCGGTTTATATAGACACCGGATAGGGTTAGGGTTACACAGAGTCGGTTACAATGGTAGGAGATCTTGAATATCCGCATCACCAAGCTTGCCTTCCACGCCAAGGAAAGTCCCATCCAGACACGGGAAGAAGTCTTCAATCTTGTATCTTCATAGTCCAGGAGTCCGGCTGAAGGTATAGTCCGGCTACCCGAACACCCCCTAATCCAGGACTCCCTCAGTAGCCCCTGAACCAGGCTTCAATGACGACGAGTCCGGCGCGCAAATTGTCTTCGGCATTGCAAGGCGGGTTCCTCCTCCAAGTCCTTCATAGAAGATTGTAAACACCAAGAGTAGTTTCCGGCTCTGCAAAATAAGCTTCCACATATTGCCATAGAGAGAATAATATTAACACAAATCAAATCTGCTGACGTATTCCGCAGTGCGTCATCACACTACAGCCAAGTCCTTCGCTCGAATCATTTTCACTTTTCCACCTCAGCATGTTTTGCGAGGCAGTTTCCTTGGCACGTCTTGTCAAAGCAGAGATCGTGTACCCCCCTTTTACGGGATTCTCATCAATACAGACATGGGTAACCCAACCGCGCCACTTATCACGGCGCTTGGGAGGCAAGCGAGTTTTACTAGGCAGGTGGGGACGCACAACCGCATCCGCCCATATAAGGGGACAAGGATCCACCTTTTTACCTACGCCTTCTTCCTCCTTTGCCTATCCATCTCCTGCGCACCCGAGCTCCAGCGCCCAAGCCCGCGCTTCCTACCTCAACCTCCCCCAGCAATGTCCGGAGCAGGAGGCAAGTGGATGGTCTCCTACGTCACGGAGGGCCATGTCAAAAAGCTAAGGAAGGCCGGATACTTGTCCAAGGACATCGCGCACCGGCTTCCCGAGGAGGGGCAGCTTCTCCCCACCCCAAGGCCCCATGAGAGGGTAGTATTCCTTCCCCACTTCCTTCGTGGGCTGGGTTTCCCACTCCACCCATTTGTCCGGGGGCTCATGTTCTACTATGGCCTGGATTTCCACGATCTGGCCCCGAACTTCGTCCTCAACATCTCGGCGTTTATCGTCGTGTGCGAGGCTTTCCTCCGCATCCGCCCCCATTTCGGCCTCTGGCTCAAGACCTTCAACGTCAAGCCCAAGGTGGTGCGCGGCAGCCAGGCGGAGTGCGGAGGCACCATGGCGGGCAAGATGGCCAATGTCCTATGGCTCGAGGGCTCCTTCGTGGAGACTCTGAAGGGGTGGCAATCATGGTGGTTTTACATCACCGAGCTGTGCGATCCGAAATGGATCGCAGCCCCCGAGTTCCGATCCGGACCCCCCACGCGGCTTATGTCCTGGAAAGAGACGGGCCTGTCGTGGGGCGACGAAAAAGAGGTGACCGGATTGCAGACATGCATCCAGTCCCTAGTGAGCAAGCCGATCAAGCTTGTCAATGTAGTCCAGGTTATGCTCATCCGCCGGATCCTCCCGTGTCAACAACAGGGCTTTAATCTGTCGGAGTTCGACCCGGCGTAGCACCAAACCCTTAACCGGCTCTTCGACACGACGTATGAAGACGTCTGGAAGGTGCTAACCAAAGGCACCGAGGCTCCCACATCCGCTTCCGAGGACCGCAGATACAGCTCGCGGCGTCACGCCAGCGAGGTAAGCTATTTTCACCTTTTACAGGATGTTAAGTTTCTTCATAGTTTGACTCTATGTGCGATCTAAACTCCCTCACCTTTGACAGGCTTGGCAGGCGCAGTCCGGATCGATTAACTGTCCGGCTCCCTTGCCCGAAGACCCAGCCCCTGCTCTCCTAGTGAAGCTGCTGGTTCCGGCGCCTTATGTGGTGCCGGAGAAGAAGGCCAAGAAGAAGAAGGCCACGGGGACTCGAAAGAGTACCCGTAATGTGGTGGTGTCGGACTCGTCATCCGACGAGTCCGAGACGCCCTCCTCCCGTGAAAACCAGGAGGAGGAAGAAGAAACCTCTTCCCCTCCAGCGGGGGGAGGAAAGAAGAGGAAGGCCGCCCCAACGGGGGAGGCCGAGGGGTCTAGGAAGAGGAAGACCCCTCCGCCAGACTACTCCCCCGACACCGAAGAGGACGAAGAGGAGTGGCTAGACAGGGCCAAGCGTCCGGCGAAACCGTAAGTTCGGATATCAGAGTAACTCATGATGTTCCTTTGTCGTGCAGCTTTCCCTAATGTCAATCATAATTATGCAGCCCGCCCCGGGCCGAACTCAACGAGTCGTCGAGCGGCTCCCTGGATTCATCGGACGTGAACTCCGTTCCGCCCGCTGTCTCCCCCCACACTGCGGACGACGCAGAAGTGGTGTCGCGACAAGCTCCGGGGCAGGAGGAGGTGGTCCTGGAGGAGCCGCAAGGCAACCTCCCGGACTCCAGGAGTAAAGGGGACAAGACCCCCAGGGCTCCAAGTCCGGCTTTGAGCCGGACACCGTGCCGGAATCTTCAACAATTCTGGACCGCGGCAGGCGAACTCCTTCCAAGAGGAGCAAGCCTTCTAAGCCGGCAGCCTCCATCCAACCGGAGGCGCCGGACAATCTGCTGGAGGTGCTTGAAGGTGCCTCCATCGACGAGGAGCACCGTACTATTATGAGTACGGTGATCCAGAAGGTTCAGTCTGCCAAGAGCGGACTGACTGAAGCTTGCGCTAGCCTTCTAACAGGCTTCGAGGTAAGTAAAAATATGTAAAAATATTACCGCGTAGACAGTAGCCCCTGATGCTCTGTTTGGCGTTCGGAAAGAAAATCCGAATAGCGGATCTATTAAATTTCGCAGGAGTCTAACAATAAAGAGTCAATATGCGTATGCAGGCTTCACTGCTATCCACCGCCGCACTGACGGCGGAGGTGGGTGTCCTGAAACAGGACCTCGAGCGGACCGAGCAAGAGCTCGGCCTGGCCGAGCGGCAGCTCGAGGAAAAAGAAGGTAAGAAATACCTTACAGAAAAAGTTCCTATAGAGAGGCGTGATTGCAAAAAATAACAGGATTGTACTGCTTATTGTAGGGGCCACGACTGAGGTGTTGACCCTCAAGCAGGCGCTATCCGAGGCCGAAAGGAAAACGGCCGCGGAGCGCACCGAGCGAGAGAAACTTGGGGCTCAGGTCGGCGAGGTGCAGCAAGAGCTTCAAGTTCTCATGAAAAAACATGAGAGTTTGGAGCTTGAGTCAAAGACCCAAGCGTCCGAGCTCGCGGCGGCCCTTGAGACTGCCAAGTCTGCCAAGGCCGAAGCCCAAAAGGCCCTCCAAGAGTTGGAGGAGATGAATAAGATAGCAGCGGGTAAGGCATTCTTTATGCAAAGCAGAAATATAAAAGTAAACTACTTGCTACTTACCCGAATCCGGAGCTCTCCAGGGGCATTCGCAGATCTTCCCCGCAGCGTGTCCGACGCCGCCGCATTTACCGAGCCGAAGAGGGCAGCTCGACGGAGAAGGTGTTCTGGTCTCAGTATGCTGAGGCCGGACACCCTGTGCCCTTGAGCGACCAGCTGAAACAGATGGTCGAGCTCCACAAGGCAGCCGAACAGGCCATGAAGGGCTTCATAGTTCGGCTGTGGCCTGGAGAGGCCCTGCCTGGGAGCTACTTCGGGCTGGTGCGGCGGCTGGTGGAGGCATGTCCAAGGCTCAAGGTCATCAAGCAGTCCGTCTGCATCGAAGGAGCCCGTAGGGCCCTTGCCCGTGCAAAGGTGCACTGGGGTAAGCTGGACGGTGAGAAGCTTGTGAAGGATGGGCCGCCGCCGCGGAAGGAGCATCGCAAGCCCGAGAACTACTATAAGGATGTTCTTGCGGGTGCCCGCTTTGTGGCGGATGAATGTACCAAGGATGTAATTTTTGAATGAACTCGCTCGTGTTTATCCTGTGCGCTGAAAACTTGTTCATAGGCGCTAAGCAATGCTTGTTGAATTTAAAATATTATTTTCTGTGCGGCCATTTATCAAAAATTGAGAGATGGCTAGTCGTCGGCTTCTGCCCCCATGCCACTAGTGCTGGGGTGTTTGGGATAAACCTGAGCGCTCTTTTTCCCATAGTTGGGTCCTTCGAGGAAGGCGCTCAGCACAACGAACCAGGCAATCGGACTATAATGCTTGAACACTCTCACTTAGCCATAGAACTTTATAATTTAAATTTCGGCGAAGCCCCTAGTTCAGAAGACCGAGTTCGGGGCGCTACCCACGCCTTGGCCGGACAAATCCGGCTCCTCGCTCGAAGCGGCATAAGTCTTTAGGGACTCGAAAAACCTCTCGAACAGCGACCGGTCTCTCGCCTCATCATGACAGTCATTTTTAGCTTTCTCCACTGAGGTGCTTAACCCAGCTCAACCGGGGCACAATCGCAGTGGTTCTCCTAGTGCTACCTTAGCCGATATAGCGGAACGTAAGGCACCAAAACATAGGAGCCGGGCAAACCCAACTATTGACCCAAATCATGATTCGGAGCTGATGCATATAGTGTTATAAGTTCGGGGTGCCGCACTTGTGAAAGTGTACGGACTTCTCACGCCATATTGAAGGGTACTGAAGCCCCTGGCGTATTTGCCGTACCACCGTGTATGGGTGCAACATGTCATTAATGAACATATATAAAAGAGAGTAATGCAGAAAATAGACAAAGGCTATGCATTGTTTATAGAGAGGCTATTTATCAAAGCCGAACGATACAAATAGTGCGGTAAGCAAAAGATATTGGACTATTTAGTATGTCCTGACCAGGGGCAGGCCGCGGAATTGTATTTAAAACAGGTATACCGCTCATAACAGAGACCACCTGGGAGTTCCATAATGCGGCATGGCTTGTCTGCCTCCCTGGAGCTTGCATCGTTTGTGCGGCAGTCGAATTGCCAAACAGGTCGTCCGAAGTATGGAGTCCTGAAAGTAAGAAAAAATTAAAAAAAGAATCCGGCAGCCCCTAGTATGTTTTAAGTCGTGTTTTGGGCATGCCGTTATTGTGCCCCTTCCCCTGTGCCCATGGTATTTCAAGGGCGTAGTTATGTACGCTAGGTACTGGTTTCGCTATGTCACTAGAGCTGGGGTTGGGGCCGCATTGCTACGCTTGCTCAGAGTGTGCCAGGCGGTCCTGCTGTGGGTTACTCCGGGCGCGCTTGGCAGTGTCTGGCTTTTTGATGGCCGGACTGGAGAATTTCCTGAGAAGGCTACTTTGTACCTCCGCTGCGAGAGCCGCCGTGTGCTCCTCCGTACGGAGGGAGCGTTCGGTGTTTCCGTTGACCGTGATTACTCCTCGAGGGCCTGGCATTTTGAGCTTGAGATATGCGTAGTGCGGCACCGCATTGAACTTTGCAAATGCGGTTCGTCCGAGCAGGGCGTGATAGCCACTGCGAAACGGGACTATATCAAAGATTAACTCTTCGCTTCGGAAATTGTCCGGGGATCCGAAGACCACGTCAAGTGTTACTGAGCCTGTACAGTTGGCTTCTACACCTGGTATAACGCCTTTAAAGGTCGTTCTTGTGGGCTTAATCCTTGAGGGATCTATGCCCATTTTCCGCACTGTATCCTGATAAAGCAGGTTCAGGCTACTGCCGCCGTCCATGAGGACTCTTGTGAGATGAAATCCGTCGATGATTGGGTCGAGAACCAATGCGGCGAAGCTGCCATGACGGATGCTAGTGGGATGGTCCCTTCGATCAAAAGTGATCGGGCAGGAGGACTATGGGTTGAACTTTGGGGCGACTGGCTTCATCGCGTATACGTCCCGTAGCGCATGCTTCCGCTCCCGCTTGGGAATGTGGGTTGCGTATATCATGTTCACCATCCGCACTTGTGGGGGAAAGCCCTTCTGTCCATTGTTGTTCGGCGGCTTGGGCTCCTCATCGTCGTTGTGCAGCCCCTTGTCTCTGTTTTCGGCCCTTAACTTGCCTGCCTGCTTGAACACCCAACAATCCCTGTTAGTATGATTGGCTGGCCTTTCGGGGGTGCCATGTATCTGGCACAAGCGATCGAGTATTTGGTCCAAACTGGACGGGCCCTGAGTATTCTTTTTGAATGGCTTTTTCCGCTGACCGGATTTATAGCCTTTGAATCCGGCATTGACTGCCGTGTCTTCATTGCTGTCACTGTTAACGCGGCGTTTTTGCTTATTCCGACGTGTCCTGCCGCTTTTGTCCCTGGTATCCGAATTACCAGGGTTCTTTGATAAGTTGTTACTGCGAGCTAGCCAGCTGTCTTCTCCCGCGCAAAAGCGGGTCATTAGTGTCGTGAGGGCTGCCATGGATTTCGGTTTTTCCTGTCCCAGGTGCCGGGCAAGCCACTCGCCGCGGATGTTATGCTTGAAGGCTGCTAGGGCCTCTGCGTCCGGACAGTCGACTATCTGGTTTTTCTTTGTTAGAAACTGTGTCCAGAATTGTCTGGCCGATTCCTCTGGCTGCTGAATTATTGGCTTAAGTCGTCGGCATCCTGTGGTCGCACGTAAGTGCCCTGGAAGTTGTCGAGGAATGCGGCTTCCAGGTCCTCCCAAGAACCGATTGAGTCTGCTGGCAAGCTGTTAAGCCAATGCCGGGTCGGTCCTTTAAGTTTGAGCGGGAGGTATTTGATGGCGTGTAGATCATCGCCGCGTGCCATGTGGATATGAAGGAGATAATCCCCAATCCATACTGCAGGATCTGTTGTTCCACCATATGATTCGATGTTTACGGGTTTGAAACCCTCTGGGATTTTATGATCCATTACTTCATTCATGAAGCATAGCGGGTGTGCGGCGCCTCTGTACTGGGCTGTATCACGACGCAGCTCGGAAGAGCTATGTCTGTTGTGTTCGGCCTGGCCGGATTTGTTGTATCCGGAGTGAAGATCATTGTCACATGCCGTAGGGCGCCTGCGCGATCCGTAGATTGATCTTGTTTGTCTTGCTTTATCCTCCAGTATGTCTCGCAGGTCGGGCGCATTTTCCTGTGCCTTAGTTGAGCAGCGTCGGGGCATGGCTTGGGTGGAGGGCCGAGAGGCCTCTCTGTCGTGGCCGCGAGGTGGCCGGTCTGCCATGTCATGCGCTGGTGATGTAGCTGCTTCCTCCTCTGATCGGGGTAGCGGCCTGCGCTTCGGGTAACTCTTGGAGGGGCGTTCGAGTTCGTGCTCTTCGGCTGCAAGGACTTCAGTCCATCTGTCAGCTAGCAAATCTTGGGCAGCTCTAAGCTGTTGCTGCTTTTTCTTGAGGCTGCTTGCCGTGGCTAAAAGCCTGCGTTTAAAACACTCTTGTTCGGCGGGGTCTGATGGTATGACGAATTCGTCGTCATCGAGGCTTGCCTCGTCTTCGGAGGGAGGCGTATAGTTATTATCCTCGACCTCTCGGTCTGCCGCTCTCTCATGAGGGCTGGCTTCTCCATCTTCCTGTGCCGAATCTTGCTGAGGTGGGTGTTCTTCGGCGCTATCCGGGGTAGTATTATCTCCCATGCCGGAATCACCGTTTTTCTTTGGCGGGATTTAGAGCGGCGCCGCTGACGGCAGCGCTTTGGCTGTTTCTTGGGGGCGTCATGGCCCACTGTTCCATCGCCATCTCCATCTTTTGGAGTGTCCACCATATATATGTCATATGATGAGGTGGCCTTCCAGCGCCCTACAGGTGCTGGTTCCTGTTCGTCTCCTACATCGTCGTCCATGCTGTCGATGTCTTCGGAGCTGAAGTCAAGCATGTCGGTTAGATCGTCGACAGTGGCTACAAAGTGGGTGGTGGGTGGGCTTTGAATTTCCTCATCGTTCGTATCCCACTTTTGCTGATCGTAGTCCGGCCAGGGCTTTCCTGATAAAGAGAGAGACTTAAGAGAATTCAGGATGTCGCCAAAAGGCGAATGCTGAAAGATGTATGCGGCGGTGAACTCCATTATCGGCGCCCAATCGGATTCGATTGGCAGGGGCGCGGGAGGTTCGGAGTCCGGAGAGGAGTCCGGATCCTCGGAGTCACAGGTCGTGCAGAGTGCGGGGCTGGCGTTCGGCTTGATCGCTTTTGGGATCGCAGCCCCTGAGGTGACGTCCAACCGCTCATCCTCGATTGGCGCAATAGGCTCTGAGTTGGGGGTCGGAACCGATGCGTGTGCGGCCTCCAGGACACTGTCCGGGGGCAGAGCTAGATCATGCCCCTCGAGATAGTGCGGCGCGCTTGGCCGTGGCTCGAACCCGTCAAAGATCAAGTCTCCGCGGATGTCAGCCGTATAGTTGAAGCTTCCAAACCTGACTTGATGGCCAGGGGCGTAGCTTTCGATCTGCTCCAGGTGGCCGAGCGAATTGGCCCGCAGATCGAAGCCACCGAAGACGAAGAGCTGTCCGGGGAGAAAAGTCTCACCCTGGACCGTATCGTTGTTGATGATCAAAGGAGCCATCGGGCCTAAAGGCGACGACACAGAGGAACTCTCAATGAAAGCACCAATGTCGGTGTCAAAACCGACGGATCTCGGGTAGGGGGTCCCGAACTGTGCGTCTAGGCCGGATGGTAACAGGAGGCAGGGAACACGATGTTTTACCCAGGTTCGGGCCCTCTTGATGGAGGTAAAACCCTACGTCCTGCTTGATTAATATTGATGATATGGGTAGTACAAGAGTAGATCTACCACGAGATCAAGGAGGCTAAACCCTAGAAGCTAGCCTATGGTATGATTGTTGTATATGGAGTTGATTGCCTATGGACTACAACCCTCCGGTTTATATAGACACCGGATAGGGTTAGGGTTACACAGAGTCGGTTACAATGGTAGGAGATCTTGAATATCCGCATCGCCAAGCTTGCCTTCCACGCCAAGGAAAGTCCCATCCGGACACGGGAAGAAGTCTTCAATCTTGTATCTTCGTAGTCCAGGGGTCCGGCTGAAGGTATAGTCCGGCTACACGAACACCCCCTAATCCAGGACTCCCTCAGGTGCCATCTTATCTTATGGTCCTTTTTGGCTTATGGTAAGTAAGGGACTTTTGTTATATGCTTTGAGTAGGTCCATGCCATGCCTTTGTTAGCTATGTTATGTTCCTGTAGCATGTTGTTATCTTGCTCTAAACATTGCTTCCTGATGTTAATTCCTGACATGTTATTTTCACTAAGTCTGTGAACCTGATATCTTTTGCACTTTTGTCATGCTTGTTTGAACCTGCTCTTGTGTGATTTAGCCGTAGCTCAGTGTTCATCTTTTGTCAAGCATCGTGAGTATATCTCTGCCATGTGCTTTGTTGCTATGTTGGAGTGCAGTAGCTTAGTTTCTTGTTGCATTTTAGATTGCATCGTGCTGTTAATCGCAGGATTGTGCCATTATTGTGTTGCTTGCCATTTGCAAACCGTGCATCCGATTCCGGTGATCTTTATATCGATTTCGACCAAAATCATCTCATCTTTCCAGAGGCACCCTTGGATTGCCAAGTTGAGGCCTGGTTCAATCTTTTCTTTCCGGAGCTCGCATATGCATTGCATATCACATCCCGCATATTATGCCATGTTTTGCATCATGTTGCTTGCGCATTGTACCGTGATTGATTGTTGGTCCTTTTGCTTGTGTTCTTGCCTTGGGTAGAGCTGGGAGACGAGTACGTTATAGAGGACCCGTTGAGTACGCATTCGAGGTTCAAGCTTTCGTCTTCTCGGAGAACTTTGCAGGCAAGATGACCATACCCTCGAAATCACTTCTATCTTTGCTTGCTAGTTGCTCGCTCTTTTGCTATGCTGCGATACCTACCACTTGCTATATCATGACTCCCATATTGTCATGCCAAGCCTCTAACCCACCTTGTCCTAGCACACCGTTGTTTGGCTATGTTACCGCTTTGCTCAACCCCTCTTATAGCGTTGTTAGTTGCAGGTGAAGACTGAAGTTTGTTCCATGTTGGAACATGGATATCTTGGGATATCACAATATCTCTTATTTTAATTAATGCACCTACATACTTGGTAAAGGATGGAAGGCTCGGCCTTATGCCTGGTGTTTTGTTCCACTCTTGCCGCCGTAGTTTTCGTCATGCCGGTGTTATGTTCCTTGATTTTGCGTTCCTTACGCGGTCGGGTTATAATGGGAACCCCTTGACAGTTCGCCTTGAATAAAATTCCTCCAGCAAGGCCCAACCTTGGTTTTACCATTTGCACTAACAACCTATCACCTTCCCTTGGGTTCTGCAGACTCAAGGGTCATCTTTATTTTAACCCCCCGTGCCAGCGCTTCTCTAAGTGTTGGTCCAAACTAGAGTCCTTTGCAGCGCCACCTCAGGGAAAGTTGAGGGCTGGTTTTAGTTGTATGGAGCGCTCATCCGGTGTTGCCCTGAGAACGAGATATGTGTAGCTCCTATCAGGATGTCGGCGCATCGGGCGGCTTTGCTGGTCTTGTTTTACCATTGTCGAAATGCCTTGTAACCGAGATTCCGAGTCTGATCGGGCCGTCTTGGGAGAAGGAATATCCTTCGTTGTCCGTGAGAGCTTGTGATGGGCTAAGTTGGGACACCCCTACAGGGTTTGATCTTTCGAAAGCCGTGCCCGCGGTTATGGGCAGATGGGAATTTGTTAATGTCCGTTGTAGAGAACTTGACCCTTAACTTAATTAACATGCATCAACAGCGTGTGTAGCCGTGATGGTCTCTTTCCGGCGGGGTCCGGGAAGTGAACACGGTGTTGGAGTTATGCTTGAACGTAAGTAGTTTCAGGATCACTTCTTGATCACTTCTAGTTGACGGCCATGCTTTGCTTCTCTTCTCGCTCTCATTTGTGTAAGTTAGCCACCATATATGCTAGTGCTTGCTGCAGCTCCACCTTCACTACCTTTTCCTACCCATAAGCCTAAATAGTCTTGATCGCGAGGGTGTGAGATTGCTGAGTCCCCGTGACTCACAGATTACTTCAAACAGTTGCAGGTGCCGATGAGACCGTGCAGGTGACGCAACCCAGCTCAAGGAGGAGCTCGATGAAGATCTTGTTCATTTTGTTGTTTCGTTTCAGTTGATCAGTAGTGGAGCCCAGTCGGGGCGATCGGGGATCTTTTGCATTAGGGGTGGTCTTCTTTTATGTTGGTTCCGTAGTCGGACCGTGTTTGTATTCTGGATGATGTAATGCTATATTCATGTATTGTGTGAAGTGGCGATTGTAAGCCAACTCTGTACCTCTTTCTTATTCAGTACATGGGATGTGTAAAGATTACCCCTCTTGCGACATGCCTACAATGCGGTTATGCCTCCAAGTCGTGCTCTGACACGTGGGAGATATAGCCGCATCGTGGGTGTTATAAGTTGGTAATCAGAGCCTTCCCCGACTTAGGAGCCCCCTGCTTGATCGAATCGCTGGCATTGTTGAGTCTAGGAAAAATGTTTTGAGTCTTATAGGATTATATATATTGGAGAGTAGGATTCTTTTTACTCCTCAGTCTCTTCATCGCTCTGGTGAGGCCTCCTGACGTAGAGTTTTGACTCTTCTCTTCTCAAATTTCACTAAAAAAATTAGGATCACGCGGGTATCTTGGAATCGTTCCGATGGTTTTGTGACGAGAACATTATTCTTGGTGCCTCCTGACATTTAGGGGTTGTGGCAGTGTCCCGGGGAGTTGAGCTCTGAGGTGTTGTTGTCACAATTTTATCGTTGCAGTTCTGGAATACCTGAGTTTCGCCGACATCGAAAATCTCTTTTATGCAGTTGTTGGTGAGATAACCTCGACGCCACCCAGTACTGGGGCGGGAGTTCGGGAGTGTTGCCATAACTCATATAACGGATGCTTTTCGAAGGTTGAGGTAAATGATTTCCGAAGGTTTCTTGGTTATGTGTTGAAGGATGAATACAACTGGATGTAGGATTTGCTTGTTTTGGGTGAGATATTATGCTTCCCCTGTATCCCCAACACCTAATAGCATAACCGGAAAGTTTCCGGAGTTTATAAGTGGGAATTCAAGTAGATCTTAGAATATCTTTCCAACAGACACATGATACGATATGGGATCTATCATATGTATGTTTCCGGCTTATTTTGCAAGCCAATCCTTTGTTTTTCTTTTGCCTTGGGGTATTCGAGTTGCTTCGAAGTCAAGTGTTGATTCCATACCTTTCCTAAATAGTGTTCTCATACTCCTATGTGAATACTAATCCTTCATGATAATCGAGATTGCCATGTCAATCCTTTTCAACCGATGTCTTTCTCTTCAAGTGGATCCGATCATTCCAACATTTGCAAGATCCAATCTCAGTTTTCTCAACGGTGTTCGTTTCATCCATTCCAAATTGTCTTTGTTTTCCCGCCCTCCCTCCCTTTGTTTCTTCAAGGACTCAGATTTCTTATTCAAGTATCCTTTTATTGATGGGAAGCCTCTCCATTCTTTCCGTCAATGTTCTTATCCGGTGATTCTCAAGAAGATACTAACGGAGCTTCAAGTTATCATTCTTTGTCTCTATTCTTCTCCGGTGGATTCAATGCAAGCTTTCGGTGTTGATCATATCTTTTTCATTGGTTCACATGCTTTCCATGTTCGAAGTCCTTACCGAAGACTCTTTTAACTGTTCACCTCTCTCTATTCATTTGTTCCGGAGTGCTGGAGATATCTCAGAAGGCTCGTATTTTCATTCAAGATCTGTTCAAACCTATCTCGAGGTTGTTATCTTATTCAAGCCATTTAATTCAACCGGCGCAATAT
This sequence comes from Triticum dicoccoides, assembly GCF_002162155.2. NCBI lineage: Eukaryota > Viridiplantae > Streptophyta > Magnoliopsida > Poales > Poaceae > Triticum > Triticum dicoccoides. Next base: position 121,370,843 of record NC_041384.1, on the reverse strand, counting down.
CTCATTTAAATCATTCAACAGTGTGTCTTTTGAGTGGGCCCTAACCCACAGGTCGTTTTCCAGGATCTTACCTGGCTCTTCTTTTCCCAGTGTTATTCTCAAATTCATTTCAAGTTTGACGTAAGAATGAATTATCATCAGTCATATGTCTTTCTCCAAGATCTTTCAAATTCTTTTCATCATTGGTACAACCTTTCTAATTTTCATTCCGGAGTATCTCAACAACTCATGGTGGTGTTTCTCGGCGTCATTCTCAACATTTGAAGACCAAGGAAGAGTTCCTCTTAAAATCTTAACCGTTCTTTCAAAGATTCTCAGTTCAAGCTTGATGCCATCCTCTCATAATTGTTTTCGATCGTGAGAATTCTTTTCACCCTTCCGGAGCAATTCAATATTCTTTTCAATTTGATTCTCCGAAGCCCATCATTTCAGAAGACTTATTCATTCTCAGCCTTCAGCTATCATTCTCCAAATCTTACCGGTGCATCATTCAAGTTTTCTCTAATCAGTTCGGGATCCCTTCGTTCACTTCCATCTAAATTATCTCAAGTATCTTCATTCATTCTGTAATTCTTACCGATGATTCATCCCTTTACTTCGTTCATTTTTCAATTCTTACAGTGGTTCTTCCAAGATTTTTCTTCCTTTGTTTATCATATCAATTTATTCGTTGTTTCAACCCGACCGGTGATTCGTTGAAGACCTTCTCAAGTTTGCGCTATATCTCTCTTAATCCTTTCTACGAGAATAAGTAGTGTGCCAAATCCATTGTTTGTCATCAATTTAATTGGTGAAGGATAAGCATAATGTAATTCTTATTCTTGTTTCATCGAGTGAATTCAATTCCCTATTCCGGAGGTTCATCAAATTCTCGGTGTCAATTGTTTCATCTTTTCTTTTCCGGAGTTCCATGTTTTCCGCATTATATCATCACGAAGATCCATCTAAATCATTGCAAGGCTTCAACCTTATTCTTTTCATCCTTCATTTCATTTGTTCATTCTTTTGATTACCGGAGTTCTTCATGGAGGCTCTACATGATGTTTCATAAAGGATTCAATTCCTTCTCGAAGTTTTCATTGAGATTCTTTTCTAAGGAGCTCAAGTATTCTTCATCTTGCAATCCGTAGTGCAATTCTTTTTACCTTATCTTTTGAGGTGGTGTTATGTCATTGTTGACAATTTCCCTTCATGTTTCATGATTCCAAAGTTGTCAGGAATGAGATATTTTAAATCCATCAATCTTGTTATTGGAGTTATCTTGGGTTATATTTCACCTAAAGCCTTCCCTAAGGATTGTTGCTAATTCTGGTGCTTATAAATGATCCAAGTTCTTCATTTATCCTCCCGGTGGAATAAGTTTCTCGTCTCCTTGTTGATATCAATCCAATCTATTGTTTCCGTTAGTGGCAGAATTTCACCTCATAGTGTTGAGATGTTCTCCATAAGCCCACTACAATATTACTCTTTTCGTTGTTGGTTTTCCAACAACTCCGTTCGAACCTTCTCCTAAAGATGCTTTTGCAAGCTCATTTGAGGTAGAATATGTTGTTTTCTTCTCCATCCTTTCATTCCAATGATCCAACTTCTATTCTTTTCTTCCGGAGGCATTGTGTTGTTGCTCTCTGCTCTCATCATCTCGAATGGTGAGGATCATGTTTCTTTTCATGCTTATCCATTAAATCGGAGTGTTGTGCCCTCTACTCAAGTTCTTTTCATCTTATCAAGTTTCATATCACTTTTCAACCGGAGTGATGCCCGAATTTGTTCTTCCTTGTTTCTCTTTTCTGACGGAGTGTTTTCAACCTTGATCTTCTTCGTTGTACTCTTTTCTCGAAGATGGCTTAACCTTTCAAGGTTCCTTGGTATCACTCGTTTGTCAAAGAAGCAACTTAGTTTATCTCTTCTCTTTCTCTTTCGTTTTCCCCGGTGCCATCCTAGATCTCGGGACGAGATCCTCTCGTAGTGGTGGAGTGTTGTAACGCCCCGAGACCGTTGCGCCAGGTATCTTCCAGTTATTCGCTGTTTGCCTTGTCATTTGTTTGCGTGTCATGCATTTCATATCATGTCATCATGTGCATCACATTTGCATACGTGTTCATCTCATGCATCCAAGCATTTTCCGCGTTGTCCGTTTTGCAATCCGGCGCTCCTATGTCCTCCGGCGCTTCCTTTTGCCTCTTTTCGTGTGCGGGTGTCAAACGTCCTCGGATTGGACCGAGATTTGCCAAGCGGCCTTGGTACTCTACCGGTAGACCACCTGTCAAGTTTCGTGCCATTTGGAGTCCGTTTAATACTCCAACGGTTAACCGGGGAACCATAAAGGCCTCGTGTGTGTTGCAGCCCAACACCCCTCCATAGTGGCCCAAAACTCATCCAAACCCCCTCCATCCTCTCGGTCGTTCGATCACGACCGCGTGGCCGAAAACCACACCTCATTTGGACTCTCCTAGCTCCCTCTACCTATATATATGTGTCCCCCTCCGAAATTCACGGTTTAACCCTAGTCTTCCTCCTCCACCGCGCATTCGGACGCGTCCGCGCTGCGCCGGACATGTCCACCGTCAGCCTCCATGTCGTTTTGGCCAATCGCGCGTCCCCATCTCAGCTCCGCCACCTCCCGTGCCCAATCGCAGCATGCCACCTCACCCAAGCCACCTCACTGCACCTCCCACCTCCCGCTGGCGGCCCGCCAAGCCCATCAGGGGACCTCCCAGGCCCAGGTCACCGTGATCGCTCCCCGCGCATGGCGCGCGAGCATCTTCCCGCAGTGCGCCTCCCCATCTCCCGAGCGCCGCCGCCATTCATGCCGGCGCCCATGCCTCGTCCCCGCCGCCTTGCTCAACATCGCCATCGCCGGTCATGCATGCCGCCGCCACCCGCTGGTGCTCCTCCCGTGCCCGATCTGAAGACCGCCGTCCGGATCCGCTGCCTACGGGCCCCTCCGTCCCGGATCCGACGGGATCCAAAGGTCTGCCACCCATGGCGCCGCCCTTTGCTGGATTCCCGGAGCGCCACTTCCGTTTTTTGCTGCGACAGGATCGGGAGCGCCCGACCCTCCTCCATCTCCTGCGTGGACCGCGCTAGCGCCTCACGTGGGCCTCCCCGCGGCCCATCTCTGCCCGAGGCCCAGCACACCCACCAGTGCCGGCCTGCCTCCTCGCCGATCTGGCCCAAGGCCGTTGGCGAGCGATTCCCCGCTATCCCTCACATGTACACGTCATAGCTATCTAACGCTCAGTTATCAGACTTGCAATTTCTTCTAAGTCCTTTCCCTGTAACATTTTCTAGCCCTGTTCATCGCATCATAACTCTATGACCTTAGCTCCGTTTCGCAAGTACGATGTATCAAAATGTTCATCTCGATGTCCTCTTCATTTTGTTCCATTGTGCCATGGTTGTTTGAGTCCATCTTGATGCCCTAATTGTTGTTGCAAGAGTGTTATAAAATGTTAGATGCTGATTCTTATCAGTTTATGAGCATTTGTCATTTTTGCCATGATTATTGTGTGCTGCATATGAGCATGAGCTCTATATGTGTTTTGTTATATGACATGCCATGTTTACAAGGGTGTATGCCATGTATTTTTGTGATCAATGTGGTGACTAGCACAAGCATGCAAAGTAGCTCTCGTGATGTTGCTGATTTCAGGGACTTAGAATTCCTCTAAGTCATTTCCTTGATGTTATTTTTATGCCATGTATTCATGTTGCTACAGAGTGATCCATGCCTCTTTTGAGCATGTCCAGTAAGGATAATTTTGAGATATTGTTATGTTCTTCAATCTTGTATCTTCATAGTCCAGGGGTCCGGCTGAAGGTATAGTCCGGCTACACGAACACCCCCTAATCCAGGACTCCCTCAGGTGCCATCTTATCTTATGGTCCTTTTTGGCTTATGGTAAGTAAGGGACTTTTGTTATATGCTTTGAGTAGGTCCATGCCATGCCTTTGTTAGATATGTTATGTTCCTGTAGCATGTTGTTATCTTACTCTAAACATTGCTTCCTGATGTTAATTCCTGACATGTTATTTTCACCAAGTCTGTGAACCTGATATCTTTTGCACTTTTGCCATGCTTGTTTGAACCTGCTCTTGTGTGATTTAGCCGTAGCTCGGTGTTCATCTTTTGTCAAGCATCTTGAGTATATCTCTGCCATGTGCTTTGTTGCTATGTTGGAGTGCAGTAGCTTAGTTTCTTGTTGCATTTTAGATGGCATCGTGTTGTTAATCGCAGGATTGTGCCATTATTGTTTTGCTTGCCATTTGCAAACCGTGCATCCGATTCCGGTGATCTTTATATCGATTTCGACCGAAATCATCTCATCTTTCCAGCGGCACTCTTGGATTGCCAAGTTGAGGCCTGGTTCAATCTTTTCCTTCCGGAGCTCGCATATGCATTGCATATCACATCCCGCATATCATGCCATGTTTTGCATCATGTTGCTTGCGCATTGCACCGTGATTGATTGTTGGTCCTTTTGCTTGTGTTCTTTCCTTGGGTAGAGCTGGGAGACGAGTACGTGATCGAGGACTTGTTGAGTACGCATTCAAGATTCAAGCTTTCGTCTTCTCGGAGAACTTTGCAAGCAAGATGACCATACCCTTGAAATCACTTCTATCTTTGCTTGCTAGTTGCTCGCTCTTTTGCTATGCTGCGATACCTACCACTTGCTATATCATGCCTCCCATATTGTCATGCCAAGCCTCTAACCTACCTTGTCCTAGCAAACCGTTGTTTGGCTATGTTACCGCTTTGCTCAACCCGTCTTATAGCGTTGTTAGTTGCAGGTGAAGACTGAAGTTTGTTCCATGTTGGAACATGGATATGTTGGGATATCACAATATATCTTATTTTAATTAATGCACTTATATACTTGGTAAAGGGTGGAAGGCTCGGCCTTATGCCTGGTGTTTTGTTCCACTCTTGCCGCCCTAGTTTCCGTCATACCGGTGTTATGTTCCTTGATTTTGTGTTCCTTACGCGGTCGGGTTATAATGGGAACCCCTTGACAGTTCGCCTTGAATAAAACTCCTCCAGCAAGGCCCAACCTTGGTTTTACCATTTGCACTAACAACCTATCACCCTCCCTTGGGTTTTGTAGACTCAAGGGTCATCTTTATTTTAACCCCCCGTGCCAGTGCTTCTCTAAGTGTTGGTCCGAACTAGAGTCCTTTGCAGCGCCACCTCGGGGAAACTTGAGGGCTGGTTTTAGTTGTACGGAGCGCTCATCCGGTGTTGCCCTGAGAACGAGATATGTGCAGCTCCTATCAGGATGTCGGCGCATCGGGCGGCTTTGTTGGTCTTGTTTTACCATTGTCAAAATGTCTTATGCCGTGATTCCGAGTCTGAGCGGGCCGTCCTCGAAGAAGGAATATCCTTCATTGACCGTGAGAGCTTGTGATGGGCTAAGTTGGGACACCCCTGCAGGGTTTGATCTTTCGAAAGCCGTGCCCGCGGTTATGGGCAGATGGGAATTTGTTAATGTCCGGTTTTAGAGAACTTGACCCTTGACTTAATTAAAATGCACCATCTGCGTGTGTAGCCGTGATGGTCTCTTTCCGGCGGGGTCCGGGAAGTGAACACGGTGTTGGAGTTATGCTTGAACGTAAGTAGTTTCAGGATCACTTCTTGATCACTTCTAGTTCACGACCGTGCTTTGCTTCTCTTCTCACCCTCATTTGTGTAAGTTAGCCACCATATATGCTAGTGCTTGCTGCAGCTCCACCTTCACTACCTTTTCCTACCCATAAGCTTAAATAGTCTTGATCGCGAGGGTGTGAGATTGCTGAGTCCCCGTGACTCAGAGATTACTTCAAACAGTTGCAGGTGCCGATGAGACCGTGCAGGTGACGCAACCTAGCTCAGGGAGGAGCTCGATGAAGATCTTGTTTGTTGTGTTGTTTCATTTCAGTTGATCAGTAGTGGAGCCCAGTCGGGGCGATCGGGGATCTTTTGCGTTAGGGGTGGTCTTCTTTTATGTTGGTTCCGTAGTCGGACCGTGTTTGTATTCTGGATGATGTAATGCTATATTCATGTATTGTGTGAAGTGGCGATTGTAAGCCAACTATGTACCTCTTTCTTATTCAGTACATGGGATGTGTAAAGATTACCCCTCTTGCGACATGCCTACAATGCAGTTATGCCTCCAAGTCGTGCTTCGACACGTGGGAGATATAGCCGCATCATGGGTGTTACATCTACCGCGCCCATGGCCGGTACTACCGCAGGGGCCTACGGTACTACCGCTCTGAGGAGCAGTACTACCACATGCCCCAGTTCAGCAACACTAGGAATCCTTCATTTTGCAGAGATAACAGAGATACAGAGGATGCTCCAAGGAGCCAAAGGAAAGGTGGTGCAGGAAGGAACAGACGTGTACATGATGATTCCACCCAAACCTTTCCAACACGGACCCTCTCTTAATAGTATGGCTTTGCTACGACTTAATTCCACCGAAAATAAACATAGAGAAACGCTGTCTTCAATGAACTCCGAGGGGCACCAAATCATCTTGTGCTTAGGCATGATATATCTGAAATGCTCATGCACACAATTAGTCCGCAAAAGCATTGTCATCAATCACCAAAACTACTATGGGATAAATATGCCCTTACAATCTCCCCCTTTTTAGTGGATTGATGACAATATGGGATTTGGACATAGGGATATAAAATGAAGCATAGGCAAACTCAACATCTATAAAATATAGACGGGCTCCCCCTAGATGTGCACACACTAGAGAAGTGCTTTGGACTGCACGACACACGCACTAGGATCAACACTCCCCCTATATTTTATAGACGAGGCATATCCTGCAATAAAATAACTAATGCTAAGTAAGGAGGCAAGATAATAAACATGAGCATAAATTAACTGGCACAAGATAGCATAAGCTCACAAGCTACTAAACAGGAAAGACAATAAGATATGCTAGAGTGCACATGTCTTACACCATATGAAAAGGAAATACGACTCACGAGCACAAGCCAAACCAAAGCAAACGAGGTTCAACAGAATGATAGCAAAGCGAGACAACACACGACACAAGACTTGCAAATCCTACACTCTCTCCCCCTTTGGCATCGAGACACCAAAAAGGTAGAGAGGACCCCTACGACACAGGTGGTGGCTCAAGCTGGAGCAATCACTTGTCATGCTCCTCGTCGGTCTCAGCAGCGGGGTTGGCCTCCTCCTCAGACTCAACCCACTGGTAGCCCTGCTTCACCATCCATTCTTCCTCTGGAGTGATGTGCTTCTCGGACCCACTGGATATCTCCTCTCCAAACGTCCTCAAGATCCTCTTGTCGTGGCGGCGACTCTCCTTGGAAGCAACATGGGTCCTATACTGCCCCTTGGCTTGTATATAGAACAAAGCCTTCATCTTGGCCTTCAGCTTCTTAGCCCATGAGGGCTCAATAGAGGGAGGAGCATACCCAGCGGAGCTGTCCTCACCCGCTTCCTCCTCCTCAATCTCATCCTCATCCACGTCCATCTGAGCAGCCTCGACCTCAGCACGGGTAGTGGTGTTAGCCCACTGAGGCTTGATGCGAAGCTTGATGGGCTCGTGACGGGTCTAGTCGGGGGCCTCAAACTCATCATTTGGATAGAGCTTCTCCCAAGTCTTCGAGATCAGGTGAAACAGGTAAGGACCATAGATGGGTACCTTACGATTGAACACCGCAAACCGTAGCTCACACCACATGATATGTGAGACATCAAGTGGTTGTGTCTAAACACTACACGCCTCCTCACAGATGAGCATCATATCCATGAGATAGGCATGTACCTTATCCTTGTCACCAATGCGTGGGAAGAGGGAGTTGCGGACGATCCGATGCATGATGTCAAGGAATGGGTTCAGCACCCATGCCTTCTTGCCACTGGGAAGCTGCTTCTCAACATAGTATTGCTAAAGCTTGTTCTTGTTGGCGGACTCGGGGTTGGCATGAGGGCGAACACCAACGGGCGAGTTGAGCCCCTCATCACGAACCTGTAGCAGATCCATGAACTCCTTCCACTTGGCGGTCATTCATTTTCCATTGGCCATCCACGTCATGGTCCGTTCCTCATCAGTATAGAAGTGGACCGAGGCAAAGAACTGAGCCACAATCTCAGGGTCAAAGTCCAGGTGGAAAGTGATCAAGTCCTCAATGCCAAACTGCTCCACCAGGTCCAAAGCCTCACCAAAATAGTCGCGGTGCTTATCCTGCCTCATATGATTCATATCAATCCAGTGCACGTCCACGTAGATGTTCTGCTTGGCATTGATCACATCCAAATAGATAAGATTCTATTGCTTGGTCTAGAACAACTCATTCCCTCTGAAGTTTGCACGGGGATTCACATAGGGGTTGATCTTCCTTCGAGTGACAAACTCAGCTAGTGGCATCTCATCCATGCCCATTGTTGGCTCCTTGGTCTTGGTTGCGGTTGACTTGGTTCTGTGTTGGGGGGCATTGGAGCCCTCTGGAGCCTCATCTTGGTTGCGCAAGCGCTTCGAGCCCGTCTCACGGCCGAGATTCGATCGGCGGACATTGGAACCGGAGCCACCACCTATGACACACAACACAAGAACACGCAAGAGAAGCGAGAAGGATTATTGCAAGGACGAGGGCCAAAACCAAATGAAACAAGCAAGCACGAGATTCGAAAGGACAAAAGAACGAAGTTTGGAAAACTACGGTAGTACCGGACCAGCTTACGGAAGTAAAAAAAATTACAGCCACGCGAGTCGCGGTAGTACTATGCCGGGGTGGCACTGTACTGCCGCGCCTTGAGCGGAAGTAATTTTTTACTTCCGTGCCCCGAGCGGTAGTACCGCTCCAGAGAAGCGGTAGTACTGCGCGAGGCTGTTCTTGGGTGTGTATGCGGTAGTAGCGCTCTAGCAGAGCGGTAGTACAACACGCATTTGAAGACCACAAGAACGGCGGATCTGGATGGGTATCTGGAACACAAACAACCGCATCACTAGATCGGTACTACCGTTGATCAAACTAAGCTGCTGTATCACTCCAAAACACATGTTTACTACACTAACAATCTCCTACACTCCCCTCTTGCAAAGATTTAGCCAAAAATCTCATGAACTACACAAGCATCTCCCCAAGACCTAGAAGCACAAGAACGGAACAAAAAGGGAAGAACTTGGGGAAATACCTAGGTCCATGGCAAGAGGACGAGGTGGGGAGCGATCCCACCAGTCGGAATGCGAGGAGAGCGACCGGAGACGGAGATCCGGCGAGATCCTCCGGCGTCGTTCTTGGGTAGGAGAGAGAGAGACGAGGTGGGGAAAAGTGATGAATGGGTATGGGGGAGTTAGAACTCCCCCTGCCCTGCTCTTAACTCCCACCCGCTCGCGAGGGCGCGTAGTACCATGGGTCCTCGTGGTAGTACCGCCCGGGTGGAAGTACCGCACAACGGGCGGTAGTACCGCTCCTCCAGCGGTAGTAAAAAATTACTGCCGTGATGGAGGTGGTAGTACCATGCCATGGACGCAGCTGTGCTACCACAGAGCATCCCACCTCCTACGGTAGTACCGTGGCATGCCACGGTAGTACCGTACCCCAAGAAAGTGCAAGTTCGCAAAAAGAGAGGGAAACGGCCTTTGCAAAGTAACCTTCTGAAGGAAATATTCCCTAGATGCAATAATAAAGTTGTTATTTATATTTCCTTATATCATGATAAATGTTTATCATTCATGCTATAATTGTATTAACCAGAAACTTAGTACATGTGTGAATACATAGACAAATAGAGTGTCCCTAGTATGCCTCTACTTAACTAGCTTGTTAATCAAAGATGATTAAGTTTCCTAGCCATAGACATGTGTTGTCATTTGATGAACGGGATCACATCATTAGAGAATGATGTGATGGACAAGACCCATCCGTTTGCTTAGCACTATGATTGTTTAGTTTATTGGTATTGCTCTCTTCATGACTTATACATGTTCCTATGACTATGAGATTATGCAACTCCCGAATACTGGAGGAACACTTAGTGTGCTATCATATGTCACAACATAACTGGGTGATTATAAAGATGCTCTACAGGTGTCTCCGATGGTGTTTGTTGAGTTGGCATAGATCAAGATTCGGATTTGTCACTCCGATTGTCGGAGAGGTATCTCTGGGCCCTCTCGGTAATGCACATCACTATAAGCCTTGCAAGCAATGTGACTAATGAGTTAGTTGCGGGATGATGCATTTCGGAACGGGTAAAGAGACTTGCCGGTAATGAGATTGAACTAGGTATGATGATACCGACGATCGAATCTCGGGCAAGTAACGTACTGATGACAAAGGGAACAACGTATGTTGTTGTGTGGCTTGACCGATAAAAATCTTCGTAGAATATGTAGGAACCAATATGAGCATCCAGGTTTAGTTGTTGGTTATTGACCGGAGAAGTGTCTTGGTCATGTCTACATAGTTCTCGAACCCGTAGGGTCTGCACGCTTAACGTTCAATGATAATATGTATTATGAGTTATGTGATTTGATGTACCAAAGTTTGTTCGGAATCCCGGATGAGATCACGGACATGACGAGGAGTCTCGAAATGGTCAAGATGTAAAACTCGATATATTGGAAGGCTATATCCAGAAATCGGTAAGGTTCTGAGTGGTTCGGGTATTTTTCGGAGTACCGGAGAGTTACAGGAATTCGCCGGGGGGAAGTCTTGGGCCTTCATGGGCCTTAGTGGAAAGGAGAGAAGGGCCACAAAGGAGGCTGCGCCCCCCCCATGGGCTGGTCTGAATTGGAATAGGGAGGGGCGGTGCCCCCCTCTTTCCTTCTCCCTCTCCTCTCCTTCCTTCTTCTCCTACTTGGACTAGGAAAGGGGGAAACCTACTCCTACTAGGAGTAGGAATCCCCCCCTTGGGCGCGCCCCTTGAGGCCGTCCCTCCTCCTCCTTCCCTCCTTTATATGGGGGAGGGGGCACCCCATAGACACACGAGTTGATCTTTTAGCCATGTGTGGTGCCCCCCTCCACAGAAACACACCTCGGTCATATCGTCGTAGTGCTTAGGAGAAGCCCCGCGTCGGTGAACTTCATCATCACCGTCACCATGCCGCCATGCTGACAAAACTCTCCCTTGGCCTCAACTGGATCAAGAGTTCGAGGGACGTCACCGAGCTGAACGTGTGTAGATCGGGGAGGTGCCGTGAGTTCGGTACTTGGATTGGTTGGATCGCGAAGACGTTCGACTACATCAACCGCGTTACTAAACGCTTCCGCTTTCGGTCTGTGAGGATACGTGGAAACGCTCTCCCCGCTTGTTGCTAGGCTTCTTCTAGATAGATCTTGCGTTATCATAGGATATTTTTTGAAATACTACGTTCCCAACAGTGGCATCTGAGCCAGGTCTATGCGTAGATGTTATATGCACGAGTAGAACACAAAGGAGTTGTGGGCGTGGATATATACATATTGCTTACCGTCACTAGTTGTTTCTTGATTCGGCGGTATTGTTGGATGAAGCGGCCCGGACCGACATTGCATGACCGCGTTCATGAGACTGGTTCTACCGACGTGCTTTGCACACAGGTGGCTGGCGGGTGTCAGTTTCTCCAACTTTAGTTGAATCGGATTCAATCAACATGGTTCTTTCTGAAGATCAAAAATCAATCACTATACCATGTTGTGGTTTTGATGCGTAGGTAAGAACGGTTCTTGCTAAGCCTGTAGTAGCCACGTAAAACTTGCAACAACAAAGTAGAGGACGTCTAACTTGTTTTTGCAGGGCATGTTGTGATGTGATATGGTCAAGATGTGATGAGATATAAATTGTTGTATAAGATGATCATGTTTTGTTAAAGTTATCGGCAACTGGCAAGAGCCTTATGGTTGTCTCTTTATTGCATAAGATGCAAGCGCCATATAATTGCTTTACTTTATTGCTATGCGATAGCAATAGTTGCAAAAGCAATAGTTGGCGGGACGACCATGTGATGACACGTTGATAAAGATCAAGATGATGGAGATCATGGTGTCATGCCGGTGACAATGGAGATCATGACGGTACTTTGGAGATGGAGATCAAAGGCACAAGATGATGATGGCCATATCATGTCACATATTTTGATTGCATGTGATGTTTATCTTTTATGCATCTTATTTTGCTTAGTACATCAGTAGCATTATGAGATGATTCCTTACTAAAATTTCAAGGTATAAGTGTTGTCCCTGAGTATGCACCGTTGCGACAGTTCATCGTGCCGAGACACCACGTGATGATCGGGTGTGATAAGCTCTACGTTCACATACAATAGGTGCAAGCCAGTTTTGCACACGCAGAATACTCGGGTTAAACTTGATGAACCTAGCATATGCAGATATGGCCTCGGAACACTGAGACCGAAAGGTCGAGCGTGAATCATATAGTAGATATGATCAACATAGTGATGTTCACCATTGAAAGCTACTCCATCTCACGTGATGATCAGACATGGTTTAGTTGATATGGATCACATGATCACTTAGATGATTAGAGGCATGTCTATCTAAGTGGGAGTTCTTAAGTAATATGATTAATTGAACTTTAATTTATCATGAACTTAGTCCTGATAGTATTTGCATATCTATGTTGTAGATCAATTGCTCGCGTATAGCTTCCCTGTTTTATTTATGATATGTTCATAGAGAAAACTATGTTGAAAGATGTTAGTAGTAATGATGCAGACTAGCTCCGTGATCTGAGGATTATCCTCATTGCTGCACAGAAGAATTATGTCCTTGATGCACCACTAGGTGACAGACCTATTGCAGGAGCAGATACAGATGTTATGAACTTTTGGCAAGCTCCGTATGATGACTACTTAATAGTTTAGTGCACCATGCTTTATGGCTTAGAACCGGGAATTCAAAAACTTTTTACACGCCACGGATCATATAAGATGTTCCAAGAGCTGAAATTGGTATTTCAGACTCATGCCCGAGTCGAGAGGTATGAGACCTCTGACAAGTACTTTGCCTACAAGATGGAGGAGAATAGCTCAACCAGTGAGCATGTGCTCATAATGTCTGAATACTACAATCGCTTGAATCAAGTGGGAGTTAATATTCTAGATAAGATAGTGATTGACAGAGTTCTCTAGTCACTATCGCCAAGTTACCGGAACTTCGTGATGAACTATAATATGTAAGGGGTGACGAAAACGATTCCCGAGCTCTTCGCGATGCTGAAATCAGCGAAGGTAGAAATCAAGAAAAGTATCAAGTGTTGATGGCTGAAAAGACCACTAGTTTCAAGTAAAAGGGCAAGGGAAAGAAATGGAACTTCAAGAAGAATGGCAAGCAAGTTGTCACTCCCATGAAGAAGCCCAAAGCTAGACCCAAGCCTGAAACTGAGTGCTTCTACTGCAATGGAAATGGTCACTAGAAACGGAACTACCCCAAATACTTGGCGGATAAGAAGGATGGAAAAGTGAACAAAAGTATATATGCTATACATGTTATTGATGTGTACTTTACTAGTGTTCATAGTAGCCCCTGGGTATTTGATGCTGGTTCAGTTGCTATGATTAGTAACTTGAAACAGGAGTTACAAAATGAACAGAGACTAGTTGAGGGCAAGGTGATGATGTGTGTTGAAAGCGATTCCAAGGTTGATAAGATCACCATCGCACACTCCCTCTATCTTCGGGATTAGTATTGGAACTAAATACATGTTATTTGTTGTTTGTGTTGAGCATAAATATGATTGGATCATGTTTATTGCGATATGGCTATTCATTTAAGTCAGAGAATAATTGTTGTTCTGTTTACATGAATAAAACCTTCTATGGTCTTACATCCAATGTAAATGGTTTACTGAATCTTGATCACAGTGATACACATAATATTTATGCCAAAAGATGCAAAGTTAATAATGATAGTGCAACTTATTTGTGGCACTGCCGCTTAGGTCATATTAGTGTAAAGCACATGAAGAAACCCCATGCTGATGGGCTTTTGGAATCACTTGATTATGAATCACTTGATGCTTGTGAACCATGCCTCATGGGCAAGATGACTAAAACTCCGTTCTCAGGAACAATGGAGCGAACCACTGACTTATTGGAAATAATACATACCAATGTATGCGGTCCGATGAGTGTTGAGGCTCGCGGTGGGTATCTGTGACGCCCGGATAGTTAAGCTACAGTAAACCCCTGTTAATGATGCCAGGTCATCGTAATTAAAATTTTGCTAAACCTCACTCATTTCTAAATTGGTTCTAAATACAAATTCAAATGGCAAGTCAAATTATATTTTCATGAAACGGTGAATTAAAAAAGTTCATTAGGTTACAAATATTCATTAAATAATTGTCATGCATTAACCAACAATTTTATAAAGGTTTAAAATGCCACTAGATATGAGAACAGTACCCAAGCAACTACATTTAGGTCATTTCCATTTAATAAAAATACAAAGAACTTCTAAATCACTCCCAAACTTTTTGTTATAGTGAGGTGTTTTGAATACTAAATATAGAGACAGTCACACATTTTACTAAAGTGAATTATTGGCCAAAGTGCAAACAGAAAATAAAAATGGAAAACAAAACAAAAAAGAGAACCAAAGACCAGCTTCCCCCCCGCTGGGCCTCGGCCCAGCTGGTCTCTAGACCGCTGATACGTCTCCAACGTATCTATAATTTTTGATTGCTCCATGCTATATTATCTACTGTTTTGGACTATATTGGGCTTTATTTTCCACTTTTATATTATTTTTGGGACTAACCTATTAACCGGAGGCCCAGCCCAGAATTGCTGTTTTTTTTGCCTATTTCAGTGTTTCAGATAAACGGAATATCAAACGGAGTCCAAATGGAATAAAATCTTCCGGAACGTGATTTTCTCACCGAACGTGATCCAGGAGACTTGGACCCTACTGCAAGGAAGCAAAGAGGTGCTCACGAGGGTGGGGGGCGCGCCCCCCTAGGGCGCGCCCCTGCCTCATGGGCCCCTCGGTGCTCCACCGACGTACTCCTTCCTCCTATATATACACATGTACCCCCAAACGATCAGAACAGGAGCCAAAAACCTAATTCCACCTCCGCAACTTTCTGTATCCACGAGATCCCATCTTGGGGCCTGTTCCGGAGCTTCGCTGGAAGAGGGCCGTCATCACGGAGGGCTTCTACATCATCATAGCCTCTCCGATGAAGTGTGAGTAGTTTACCTCAGACCTTCGGGTCCATAGTTAATAGCTAGATGGCTTCTTCTCTCTCTTTGAATCTCAATACAAAGTTCTCCCCCTCTCTCGTGGAGATCTATTCGATGCGGTGTGTTTGTTGAGACCGATGAATTGTGGGTTTTATGATCAAGTCTATCTATGAATAATATTTGAATCTTCTTTGAATTCTTTTATGGATGATTGGTTATCTTTGCAAGTCTCTTCGATTATCCGTTTGGTTTGGCCAACTAGATTGGTAGTTCTTGCCATGGGAGAAGTGCTTAGCTTTGGGTTCGATCTTGCGGTGTCCTTACCCAGTGACAACAGGGGCAGCAAGGCACGTATTGTATCGTTGCCATCGAGGATAACAAGATGGGGTTTATTTCATATTGCATGAATTTATCTCTCTACATCATGTCATCTTTCTTAAGGCGTTACTCTGTTTTTAACTTAATACTCTAGATGCATGCTGGATAGCGGTTGATGAGTGGAGTATTAGTAGTAGATGCAGAATCGTTTTGATCTACTTGTCACGGACGTGATGCCTATATACATGATCATGCCTAGATATTCTCATAATTATGCACAATTCTATGAATTGCTCAACAGTAATTTGTTCACCCATCGTAGAATACTTATGCTCTTGAGAGAAGCCACTAGTGAAACCTATGGCCCCCGGGTCTATTCTCATCATATCAATCTCCATCACTTTTATATTGTTTTGCTATTTACTTTGCTTTTACTTTTTACTTTGCATCTTTATATCAAAAATACCAAAAATATTCTATCTATCAGATCTCACTCTCGTAAGTGACCGTGAAGGGCTTGACAACCCCTAATCGCGTTGGTTGCGAGTAGCTATTGTTTTGTGCGGGTACGAGGGACTTGAGCGTGGCCTCCTACTGGATTGATACCTTGGTTCTCAAAAACTGAGGGAAATACTTACGCTACTCTGCTGCATCATCCCTTCCTCTTCGGGGAAAACCAACGCAAGCTCAAGACATAGCAAGAAGGATTTCTGGCGCCGTTGCCGGGGAGTCTACGCAAAAAGTCAATATACCAAGTACCCATCACAATCCCTATCTCTCGGATTACATTATTTGCCATTTGCCTCTCATTTTCCTCTCCCCCAATTCACCCTTGCCGTTTTATTTGCCCTCTCTCTCCCTATCCTCCCTCTCTATTTGCCTCTTTTTGTTCGCTTGCTTTTTGTTTGCTCGTGTGTTAGATTGCTTGTTTGTCGTGATGGCTCAAGATACTACCAAATTGTGTGACTTCACCAATACCAATAATAATGATTTCCTTAGCACTCCGATTGCTCCTCTTACCGATGCTGAATCTTGTGAAATTAATACTACTTTGTTGAATCTTGTTACGAAAGATCAATTCGCCGGCCTTCCTAGTGAAGATGCCGCTACTCATCTGAATAGCTTCGTTGGTTTATGTGATATGCAAAAGAAAAAAGATGTCAATAATGATGTCGTTAAATTGAAGCTATTTCCTTTTTCGCTTAGAGATCGTGCTAAAGCTTGGTTTTCGTCTTTGCCTAAGAATAGTATTGATTCATGGAACAAGTGCAAAGATGCTTTTATCTCTAAGTATTTTCCTCCCGCTAAGATCATCTCTCTTAGAAACGATATAATGAACTTTAAACAACTTGATCGTGAACATGTTGCACAAGCTTGGGAGAGAATGAAATTAATGATACATAATTGCCCTACTCATGGTTTGAATTTGTGGATGATTATACAAAAATTTTATGCTGGATTGAATTTTGCTTCTAGAAATCTTTTAGATTCGTCCGCGTGAGGCACTTTTATGGAAATCACTTTAGGATATGCGACTAAACTCCTAGATAATATTATGGTTAATTATTCTCAATGGCATACTGAAAGAACATCTAATAAAAAAGAGCATGTGATAGAAGAAATTAATGTGTTGAGTGGAAAGATGGATGAAATTATGAAATTATTTGCTACTAAGAGTGTTTCCTCTGATCCTAATGATATGCCTTTGTCTACTTTGATTGAGAATAATAATGAATCTATGTATGTGAATTTTGTTGGTAGGAATAATTTTGGTAACAACGCTTATAGAGGGAATTTTAATCCTAGGCCATATCCTAGTAATCCTTCTAATAATTATGGGAATTCCTACAACAACTCTTATGGAAATTATAATAAGATGCCCTCTGATTTTGAATATAATATTAAAGAATTTATTTCTTTGCAAAAGAATTTTAATGCTATGATTGAAGAAAAATTGCTTAAGATTGATGATTTGGCTAGGAACGTTGATAGAATTGCTCTTGATATTGATGCTTTGAAACTTAGATCTATTCCACCTAAGCATGATATTAATGAGTCTCTAAAAGCCATGATAATTTCAATTGATGAGTGTAAATAAAGAACCGCTAGGATGCGTGCTTCCAAAGATGCCTTTATTAAAGCATGTTCTTCCAATTCCTATGAAAATCAAGATGAAGATCTAAAACTTATTGATGTGTCTCCAATTAAATATTTATTTTGCAATATGAATCTTGATGAAACTGAATATGATCTTCCTTTACCTAGAAGGCGTTTTACAAATTCGGAGTGTTTAGATCTTAATGATGAAATTGATGAAAGTGGGATAGAAAGAAATAAAAATCTAGGTGTTGCTAAACCCACTATATTGGATTTCAAGGAATTTAATTATGAAAATTGCTCTTTGATTGATTGTATTTCCTTGTTGCAATTCGTGCTAAATTCTCCACATGCTTATAGTCGAAATAAAGCCTTTACCGAACATATTGTTGATGCCTTGATGAAATGTTATGAAGAAAAACTTGAGTTGAAAGTTTCTATCCCTAGAAAACTCTATGATGAGTGGGAACCAACTATTAAAATTAAAATTAAAGATCATGAGTTTTATGCTTTATGTGATTTGGGTGCTAGTGTCTCTACTATTCCCAAGACTTTGTGTGATTTACTAGATTTCCGTAATTTTGATGATTGCTCTCTAAACTTGCATCTTGCGGATTCCACTATTAAGAAACCTATGGGAAGAATTAATGATGTTATTATTGTTGCAAATAGGAATTATGTTCCCATAGATTTCATTGTTCTTGATATAGATTGCAATCCTTCTTGCCCTATTATTCTTGGTAGACCTTTCCTTAGAACGGTTGGTGCGATTATTGATATGAAGGAAGGGAATATTAGATTTCAATTTCCATTAAAAAAGGGCATGGAACACTTTCCAAGAAAGAAAATAAAATTACCATATGAAACTATCATGAGAGCCACTTATGGATTGCCTACCAAAGATGGCAATACCTAGATCTATTCTTGCTTGTTATGCCTAGCTAGGGGCGTTAAACGATAGCGCTTGTTGGGAGGCAACCCAATTTTATTTTTATTCCTTGCTATTTGCTCCTGTTTAGTAATAAATAAATTATTTAGCGTCTGTTTTGGTTGTGTTTTTTTGTGTTTAATTAGTGTTTGTGCCAAGTAGAACCGTTGGGAAGACTTGGGGAAAGTCTTGTTGAACTTGCTGTAAAAAACAGAAACTTTAGCGCTCATGATAACTGCTGTAATTTTTATTTGAAGAGTGATATTTAGTTAATTCTTTTTGAAGATGATTAATAGATAAATTCCTCACGTCCATCAATTTATTTTAGAATTTTTGGGGTTCCATATCTTGCTCTAGCTACAGATTACTACAGACTGTTCTATTTTTGACAGATTCTGTTTTTCGTGTGTTGTTTGCTTATTTTGATGAATCTATGGCTAGTAAAGTAGTTTATAATCCATAGAGAAGTTGGAATACAGTAGGTTTAACACCAATATAAATAAATAATGAGTTCATTACAGTACCTTGAAGTGGTCTTTTATTTTCTTTCGCTAACGGAGCTCACGAGTTTTCCATTTTGAGTTTTGTGTTGTGAAGTTTTCAAGTTTTGGGTGAATTCTTTTGATGGATCATGGAACAAGGAGTGGCAAGAGCCTAAGCTTGGGGATGCCCATGGCACCCCCAAGATAATCCAAGGACACAAAAATTCAAAGCTTGGGGATGCCCCCGGAAGGCATCCCCTCTTTCGTCCACTTCCATCGGTAATTTACTTGGAGCTATATTTTTATTCACCAACATGATATGTGTTTTGCTTGGAGTGTCTTGTATTATTTGTGTATTTGTTTTCTAGTATACCATAATCATCCTTGCTATACACACCTTTTTAGAGAGCCATATAGGAATTAAAATTTGATAGAGTACTCTATGTGCTTCACTTATATCTTTTGAGCTAAGTAGTTTTGCTCTATGTGCTTCACTTATATCTTTTGAGCTAGATAATTTTGCTCTATGTGATTCACTTATATCTTTTGAGCTAGATAATTTTTCTCTATGTGCTTCACTTATATCTTTTGAGTGTCATAATTTTGCTCTATGTGCTTCACTTATATCTTTTGAGCTAGATAATTTTGCTCTATGTGCTTCACTTAGATCTTTTAGAGCACGGTGGTGGATATGTTTTAAAGAAACTATTGATCTTTCATGCTTCACTTAAATTAATTTGAGAGTCTCTTAATAGCATGGTAATTTTCCTAATAATAATATGCCTGGTATTCAAGATTTGTGAAACTTTCTTTTGAGTGTGTTGAATACTAAGAAAAGATTGAAGCATGATAATTGTTTTGAGATATGGAGGTGATAATATTAAAGCCATGCTAGTTGAGTAGTTGTGAATTTAAAGAATACTTGTGTTGAAGTTTGTGATTCCCGTAGCATGCACGTATGGTGAACCGTTATGTGATGAAGTCGGAGCATGATTTGTTTATTGATTGTCTTCCTTATGAGTGGTGGTCGGGGACGAGCGATGGTCTTTTCCTACCAATCTATCCCCCTAGGAGCATGCGCGTAGTACTTTGCTTTGATAGCTTCTAAATTTTTGCAATAAGTATATGAGTTCTTTATGACTAATGTTGAGTCCATGGATTATACGCACTCTCACCGTTCCACCCTTGCTAGCCTCTCTAATACCGCGCAACTTTCGCCGGTATCATACACCTACCATATACCTTCCTCAAAACAGCCACCATACCTACCTATTATGGCATTTCCATAGCCATTCCGAGATATATTGCCATGCAACTTTCCATCGTTCCGTTCATGACACATTCATCATTGTCATATTGCATATCCCGGTATACCGCCGGATGCATTCACATAGAGTCATATTTTGTTCTAAGTATCGAGTTGTAATTGTTGAGTTATAAGAAAAATAAAAGTGTGATGATCATCGTTATTAGAGCATTGTCCCAGTGAGGAAAGAATGATGGAAACTATGATTCCCCCATAAGTCGGGATGAGACTCTGGACAAAAAATAAAATAAAATATAAAAAAGGCCAAAGAAGCCCAAATAAAAAAAGAGAGAAAGGCCATAAAAAAGAGAAAGGCCATATAAAAAATATAAAAAAATGAGAGAAGAAGAGAGAAGGGACAATGCTACTATCCTTTTACCACACTTGTGCTTCAAAGTAGCACCATGGTCTTCATAGTAGAGAGTCTCTCATGTTATCACTTTCATATACTAGTGGGAATTTTACATTATAGAACTTGGCTTGTATATTCCAATGATGGGCTTCCTCAAATTTCCCTAGGTCTTCATGAGCAAGCAAGTTGGATGCACACCCACTAGTTTCTTTTTGAGCTTTCATATACTTATAGCTCTAGTGCATCCGTTGCATGGCAATCCCTACTCACTCACATTGATATCTATTAATGGGCATCTCCATAGCCCGTTGATACGCCTAGTTGATGTGAGACTATCTTCTCCCTTTTTGTCTTCTCCACAACCACCATTCTATTCCACCTATAGTGCTATATCCATGGCTCACGCTCATGTATTGCGTGAAGATTGAAAAAGTTTTGAAAAAGTTAGAGTATGAAACAATTGCGTGGCTTGTCATCGGGGTTGTGCATGATTTAAATACTTTGTGTGGGGAAGATAGAGCATAGCCAGACTATATGATTTTGTAGGGATAACTTTCTTTGGCCATGTTATTTTGAGAAGACATAATTGCTTTGTTAGTATGCTTGAAGTATTATTATTTTCTATATCAATATAAACTTTTGTCTTGAATCTTTATAATCTGAATATTCATACCACAATTAAGAAGATTTACATTGAAATTATTCCAAGTAGCACTCCGCATCAAAAATTCTCTTTTTAGCATTTACCTACTCGAGGACGAGTAGGAATTAAGCTTGGGGATGCCTGATACGTCTCCAACGTATCTATAATTTTTGATTGATCCATGCTATATTATCTACTGTTTTGGACTATATTGGGCTTTATTTTCCACTTTTATATTATTTTTGGGACAAACCTATTAACCAGAAGCCCAGCCCAGAATTGCTGTTTTTTTGCCTATTTCAGTGTTTCAGATAAACGGAATATCAAAGGGAGTCCAAACGGAATAAAATCTTCGGGAACATGATTTTCTCACCAAACGTGATCCAAGAGACTTGGACCCTACTGCAAGGAAGCAAAGAGGTGCTCACGAGGGTGGGGGGCGCCCCCCCTAGGGCGCGCCCCCTGCCTCGTGGGCCCCTCGGTGCTCCACCGACGTACTCCTTCCTCCTCTATATACACATGTACCCCCAAACGATTAGAACAGGAGCCAAAAACCTAATTCCACCGCTGCAACTTTCTGTATCCACGAGATCCCATCTTGGGGCCTGTTCTGGAGCTCCGCTGGAAGAGGGCCGTCATCACGGAGGGCTTCTACATCATCTTAGCCTCTCCGATGAAGTGTGGGTAGTTTACCTCAGACCTTCGGGTCCATAGTTAATAGCTAGATGGCTTCTTCTCTCTCTTTGAATCTCAATACAAAGTTCTCCCCCTCTCTCGTGGAGATCTATTCGACGCGGTGTGTTTGTTGAGACCGATGAATTGTGGGTTTATGATCAAGTCTATCTATGAATAATATTTGAATCTTCTCTGAATTCTTTTATGCATGATTGGTTTTCTTTGCAAGTCTCTTCAAATTATCCGTTTGGTTTGGCCAACTAGATTGGTAGTTCTTGCCATGGGAGAAGTGCTTAGCTTTGGGTTCGATCTTGCGGTGTCCTTACCCAGTGACAGAAGGGGCAGCAAGGCACGTATTGTATCGTTGCCATCGAGGATAACAAGATGGGGTTTATTTCATATTGCATGAATTTATCTCTCTACATCATGTCATCTTGCTTAAGGCGTTACTCTGTTTTTAACTTAATACTCTAGATGCATGCTGGATAGTGGTCGATGAGTGGAGTAATAGTAGTAGATGCAGAATCGTTTCGATCTACTTGTCATGGACGTGATGCCTATATACATGATCATGCCTAGATACTCTCATAATTATGCACAATTCTATCAATTGCTCAACAGTAATTTGTTCACCCACCGTAGAATACTTATGCTCTTGAGAGAAGCCACTAGTGAAACCTATGGCCCCCGGGTCTATTCTCATCATATCAATCTCCATCACTTTTATATTGTTTTGCTATTTACTTTGCTTTTACTTTTTACTTTGCATCTTTATATCAAAAATACCAAAAATATTCTATCTATCAGATCTCACTCTCGTAAGTGACCGTGAAGGGCTTGACAACCCCTAATCGCGTTGGTTGCGAGTAGCTATCGTTTTGTGCAGGTACGAGGGACTTGAGTGTGGCCTCCTACTGGATTGATACCTTGGTTCTCAAAAACTGAGGGAAATACTTACGCTACTCTGCTGCATCATCCCTTCCTCTTCGGGGAAAACCAACGCAAGCTCAAGACGTAGCAACCGCCAAGTCGGCCTAGCCGGCCCCCTCCCTCTCGCTCCCCTTAATCGCCCCCACCGATAGAAACCCTAGTTGGTCCGCCCCCACAACCCCCATTCCTCCCCCGATCCCTCTCGTCTTCCCCACCCTGCCCTCGTGTGGATCTGGATCGCGGGCAACCGATGCCCCGACCCCCACGCTACCGTCGCGCGCCATGGCCCCACCGCCCTCGTCGCCGGTGGCCCGG
>NC_041384.1:121330309-121347339 GCF_002162155.2 Triticum dicoccoides | reverse complement strand
CCATCGCTGGCCCCTGCACTGCACCTCGCCCCACCGCGTGCTCGCCGCCACCTCCTCACCACGCCTCACCTGCTGGCCTCGAGGCCGCGCGCGCCGTGCTTTGGCCCACGCACCGGTGCCTGCTCGCGCCGCCTGCTCCCCGCCTCGTCCCTGCCGCCCGCTGCCACTCTACACTCCTATTGCAGCATCTGCTGCTGCCGGAGGCCGTCAGCGCTGCCCCGCACGTGCCGGCCGGCCCCTGCCCGGCGCCCGCCTCCAGCAGCCGACACCCACGACACCCTCCTGCACGCCTCCCCAGCACCTCGGCCTCCTGTCTCTGGACATCCTGCAGCCACCATACGATGCGCCTCCTTGCGAGGCCCCTATAGCCCCAGACGCATCGCAAACCGTCGCCGGAACCGAGTGCGCAGTCGTTGCCGACAAGCTCGGCCTCACCCCCCGTGAATGCGCTGACGTGGCGCGTGACTAAACCCTTTTTTCAGCACTAACCCGAACCCCTAAACAGGCACTGACATGTGGACCCTCCCTAATAAACTTAAACCTAATTAATCTATTTAACTAATCTAACAACATAGTGTCAATGACAAGTGGGCCCCCACTAGTAATTAATATGAGTAGATTAAACTATTAAGTTAATAAGCCACTGACAAGTTGGGCCCACTAGCTAGTTAGTTTTAAAAAATGATAATAAAATAAAACTTGTTATTTAACTCTCTCACTGACTTGTGGGGTCCGCTGGTCAGGTTTGATCAATCACAGTCAAACTGTTGACTGGGCTGCTGACTTAGCTCTGGCCCACCAGTCAGCCTCTGGTGACTTGGCAGTTGACCCAATCAATTGGGACCCCCTGTCAGCTCTACTGCATATGGTTGGGTACACTTCCTGTGTACCCCTAGCATTTAAATATTAATTTAATTTCGAATTGAATTAAATCCAAATTAGAAAAACATTAAAACTTAAAAAAACAATATAAAATAATCTGTAGCTCGGATGAAAATACTTTGTACATGAAAGTTGCTCAGAACGACGAGACAAACCCGGATACATAGCCCGTTTGTCAGCCGCACATCCCTAGCATAGAAAACACGTAACTTTTCCACTCTGGTTCATTTGTCCGAAAACGCGAAACTCCAGGGATACTTTCCCGGATGTTTCCCCCCTTCGACGGTTTCACCTCTTACTGCGTTAGGACACACCTGACACCATTACTTGTCATGTCATGCATCGATATGCATCTGTTTGCATTGTATTCATTGTTTCTTCCCCCTCTTCTCTCCGGTAGACTACGAGACTGACGGTGCTGTTGGTGTCCCGATCAACTACTGTGTTGACGACCCCTCCTTGCCAGAGCAACCAGGCAAGCCCCCCCTTGATAAACCCGATATCGCCTATTCTTCTCTTTACTGCTTGCATTAGAGTAGTGTAGCATGATACTGCTTTCCGTTACTCCTATTCTGATGCATAGCCTGTCTTTTCTACTACTGTTGTTACCTTTACCTGCAATCCTAAATGCTTAGTATAGGATGCTAGTATTCCATCAGTGGCCCTACATTCTTGTCCGTCTGCCATGCTATACTATCGGGCCGTGATCACTCGGGAGGTGATCACGGGAATATACATACTACACTATTATATATGATACATGTGGTGACTAAAGTCGGGTCGGCTCGTAGAGTACCCGCAAGTGATTCCGATGTGGGGGGCTGAAAGGACAGGTGGCTCCATCGAGGTAGTGGTGGGCCTGAGTTCTCGACGGCCCCCAAGTATTACTTTGTGGCAGAGCGACAGGGCAGGTTGAGACCACCTAGGAGAGAGATGGGCCTGGCCCTAGTCGGAGTCCACGGTTACTTCAAAATAACACGCTTAACGAGATCTTGGTATTTGATCTGAGTCTGGCCACTGGCCTATACGCACTAAACAACTACGCGGGAACAGTTATGGGCATTCGATGTCATGGTATTAGCCGAAGCCTTCGTGACGTCAGCGACTGAGCGGCGCGCGCCGGGTTGGACCACGTAATGCAACTTCCTGTGTAATGGAGGTTGCTAGGTCTGCTGACCGGCCGCGTATGCAACATGCAGGTGTGTAATGGGCGATGGGCCCAGACCCCTGCGCGCATAGGATTTCGACCGACGTGCTGACCTCTCTGTTGTGCCTACGTAGGTGATGTCTACTACACAACCTTGTTTTTCTAGACGTTGTTGGGCCTCCAAGTGCAGATGTTTGTAGGACAGTAGCAAATTTCTCTCAAATGGATGACCTAAGGTTTATCAATCCGTAAGAGGCATAGGATGAAGATGGTCTCTCTCAAGCAACCCTGCAACCAAATAACAAAGAGTCTCTTGTGTCCCCAACACACCCAATACAATGTTAAATTGTATAGGTGCACTAGTTTGGCGAAGAGATGGTGATACAAGTGGTATATGGATGGTAGATAAAGGTATTTGTAATCTGAAATTATAAAAACAGCAAGGTAACTAATGATAAAAGTGAGCGTAAACGGTATTGCAATGCGTTGAAACAAGGCCTAGGGTTCATACTTTCACTAGTGTAAGTTCCCTCAACAATGATAACATAATTGGATCACATAACTATCCCTCAACATGCAACAAAGAGTCACTCCAAAGTCACTAATAGCGGAGAACAAACGAAGAGATTATGGTAGGGTACGAAACCACCTCAAAGTTATTTTTTCCAGTCAATTCGTTGGGCTATTCCTATAAGTGTCACAAACAACCCTAGAGTTCATACTAGAATAACACCTTAAGACACAAATCAACCAAAACCCTAATGTCACCTAGATACTCCAATGTCACCTCAAGTATCTGTGGGTATGATTATACAATATGCATCACACAATCTCAGATTCATCTATTCAACCAACACAAAGGACCTCAAAGAGTGCCCCAAAGTTCTACCGGAGAATCACGACAAAAATGTGTGCCAACCCCTATGCATAGGTTCATGGGCGGAACCCGCAAGTTGATTACCAGAACATACATCAAGTGAATCACGTGGTATCCCATTGTCACCACAGATACGCACGGCAAGACATACATCAAGTGTTCTCAAATCTTTAAAGACTCAATCCGATAAGATAACTTCAAAGGGGAAACTCAATCCATTACAAGAGAGTAGAGGGGGGAAGAAACATCATAGGATCCAAATATAATAGCAAAGCTCGCAATACATCAAGATTGTATCACCTCAAGAACACGAGAGAGAGAGATCAAACACATAGCTACTGGTACATACCCTCAGCCCCGAGGGAGAACTGCTCCCTCCTCGTCATGGAGAGCACCGGGATGATGAAGATGGCCACCGGAGAGGTATTGCCCCCTCCGGCAGGGTGCCAGAACGGGTCTAGATTTGCTTTCGGTGGCTACAGAGGCTTCTGGCGGCGGAACTCCCGATTTGTTGTGCTCTCGGATGTTTTTAGGGTATATGGAGATATATAGGCGGAAGAAGTATGTCAGGGGGGCCACAAGGGGCCCACGAGGGTGGAGGGCGCGCCCTAGGGGGGTGGGCGCGCCCCCTACCTCGTGGCCTCCTCGAAGCTTCCCTTACGTGCACTTCAAGTCTTCCGGGCTTCTTTCCTTCCAAAAATGAGTTCCGTGAAGTTTCAGGTCAATTGGACTCCGTGTGATTTTCCTTTTCTTCGAAACCCTTAAACAAGGTAAAAACAGAAACTGGCACTGGGCTCTGGGTTAATAGGTTAGTCCCAAAAAATGATATGAAAGTGTATAATAAAGCCCATAAACATCCAAAACAGTAGATAATATAGCATAGAGCAATCAAAAATTATAGATACGTTGGAGACGTATAAGCATCCCCAAGCTTAATTCCTGCTCGTCCTCGAGTAGGTAAATGATAAAAATAGAATTTTTGATGCGGAGTGCTACTTGGCATAATTTCAATGTAATTCTTCTTAATTGTGACATGAATATTCAGATCCGTAAGATTCAAGATAAAAGTTCATATTGACATAGAAATAATAATACTTCAAGCATACTAACTAATCAATCATGTCTTCTCAAAATAACATGGCCAAAGAAAGCTCATCCCTACAAAATCATATAGTTTAGTCATGCTTCATTTTCGTCACACAAGAATGCTCTCATCATGCACAACCCCGATGACAAGCCAAGCAATTGTTTCATACTTTAGTAATCTCAAACCTATAAACTTTCACGCAATATATGAGCGCGAGCCATGGACATAGCACTATGGGTGGAATAGAATATAATGAGGGGGTTATGTGGAGAAGACAAAAAGGAGAAACTCTCACATCAACGAGGCTAATCAATGGGCTATGGATATGCCCATCGATTGATGTTAATGCAAGGAGTAGGTATTGCAATGCAACAGATGCACTAGAGCTATAAATGTATGAAAGCTCAACAAAAGAAACTAAGTGGGCGTGCATCCAACTTGCTTGCTCATGAAGACCTAGGGCACTTGAGGAGGCCCATTGTTGGAATATACAAGCCAAGTTCTATAATGAAAAATTCCCACTAGTATATGAAAGTGACAAAGCAAGAGACTCTCTATCATGAAGATTATGGTGCTACTTTGAAGCACAAGTGTGGCAAAGGATAGTAGCATTGTCCCTTCTCTCATTTTCTCTCATTTTCATTTTTTTTCATTTTTTTGGGCCTTCTCTTTTTTATGGGCTTTTCCTTTTTTTGGGCCTACTCTTTTTTATGGCCTTTCTCTTTTTTTATTCCTCACTTGGGACAATGCTCTAGAAAATGATGATCATCACACTTCTATTTATTTACAACTCAATGATTACAACTCGATACTAGAACAAAGTATGACTCTATATGAATGCCTCTGGCGGTGTACCGGGATATGCAATGAACCAAGAGTGACATGTATGAAAGAATTATGAATGATGGCTTTGCCACAAATACTAAGTCAACTACATGATCATGCTAAGCAATATGACAATGATGAATGTGTCATGATAAACGAAATGGTGGAAAGTTGCATGGCAATATATCTCGGACTGGCTATGGAAATGCCATAATAGGTAGGTATGGTGGCTGTTTTGAGGAAGATATAAGGAGGTTTATGTGTGATAGAGCGTATCATATCACAAAGTTTGGATGCACCAGCGAAGTTTGCGCCAACTCTCAATGTGAGAAAGGGCAATGCACGATACCGAAGAGGCTAGCAAGGATGGAAGGGTGAGAGTGCGTATAATCCATGGACTCAACATTAGTCATAAAGAACTCACATACTTATTGCAAAAATCTACAAGTCGTCAAAAACCTCGGCACTACGCGCATGCTCCTAGGGGATAGATTGGTAGGAAAAGACCATCGCTCGTCCCCAACAGCCACTCATAAGGAAGACAATCAAATAACACCTCATGTTTCAAATTTGTTGCATAACGTTTACCATACGTGCATGCTACGGGACTTGAAAACCTCAACACAAGTATTTCTCAATTTCACAACTACTCAACTAGCATGACTTTGATATTATTACCTCCATATCTCAAAACAATCATCAAGCATCAAACTTCTATTAGTATTCAAAACACTCATAGGAAAGTTTTATTATTCTCGAATACCTAGCACATTAGGATTTTAAGAAAATTACCATGCTATTTAAGACTCTCAAAATAATCTAAGTGAAGCATGAGAGATCAATAGTTTCTATAAAACAAATCCACCACCGTGCTCTAAAAAGATATAAGTGAAGTACTAGAGCAAATGACAGACTACCCCGAAAGATATAAGTGAAGATTAATGAGTAGTCGAATAATTGTGCAACTATGTGAAGACTCTCTAACATTTAATAATTTCAGATCTTGGTATTTTATTCAAACATAAAGCAAAGCAAAATAAAATTACATCTAAGAATAGCAAACATCATGTGAAGAAGCAAAAACTTAGGATCAACCGATACTAATCGATAGTTGTTGAAGAAGAAAGGTGGGATGCCAACGGGGGCATCCCCAAGATTAGACGCTTGAGACTTCTTGAAATATTATATTGGGATGCCTTGGGCATCCCCAAGCTTGAGCTTTTGTGTCTCCTTAATTCCTCTCATATCACGGTCTCCCTGAATCTCAAAAGCTTCATCCACACAAAACTCAACAAGGACTCGTGAGATAAGTTAGTATAAACCATTGCAAAAACCTTATTATACTCTACTGTAGCAAATCACTAAAATTATTATTCAACATTGCATACTAAATACCTCTGCATATTTAATATTCCTATCCTCAAATAGAATCATTAAAGAAGCAAACATATGCAAACAATGCAAACATAACAGCAATCTGCCTAAACAGGATAGTATGTAAAGAATGCTACAACCTCCATACTTACCTAGCTCCAAAAATTATGAAAGAAAATTCCCACTGTAGGAAATTTATCAGAGCTTAATATTAAAAAGGTTTCAACATTTTATCACATTCTGAATTTTCTAGGGAATTATTGCAACAGCGGTAAACTTTCTGTTTTCAAACAGCAACATGTGGACTTGTAACATAGGCATAGTAAAGGCTATCAATGCCACTTTTATTAAAATAAAAGATGCAAAATATTGTTCTAAATAACAGAAAGCAAATACTAACAAAATAAATTGACACTCCAAGCAAAACACATATCATGTGGTGAATAAAAATATAGCTCCAAGTAAAGTTACCGATGAACGAAGACGAAAGAGGGGATGCCTTCCGGGGCATCTCCAAGCTTAGGCTCTTGGTTGTCCTTGAATATTACCTTGGGGTGCCTTGGGCATCCCGAAGCTTAGGCTTACCACTCCTTGTTCCATAGTCCATCGAATCTTTACCCAAAACTTGAAAACTTCACAACACAAAACTTAACAGAAAACTCGTAAGCTCCGTTAGCGAAAGAAAACAAAACACTACTTCAAGGTAATGTAATGAACTCATTATTTATTTATATTGGTGTTAAACCTACTGTATTCCAACTTATCTATGGTTTATAAACTCTTTTACTAGCCATAGATTCATCAAAATAAGCAAACAACACACGAAAAACAGAATCTGTCAAAAACAGAACAGTCTGTAGTAATATGTAACTAACGCAAACTTCTGGAGCCCCAAAAATTCTAAAATAAATTTCTGGACCTGAGTAATTTATCTATTAATCATATGCAAAAATTATTAACTAAATATCACTCTCCAAATAAAAATGGCAGCAATTCTCGTGAGCGCTAAAGTTTCTGTTTTCTACAGCATGATCGCAAAGACTTTCCCCAAGTCTTCCCAAAGGTTCTACTTGGCACAAACACTAATTAAAAGCACAAAACCACATCTAAACATAGGCTAGATGAATTATTTATTATTAAACAGGAACAAAAAGTAAGGAACTAAAATAAAATTGGGTTGCCTCCCAACAAGCGCTGTCGTTTAATCCCCTAGCCAGGCATGATGATTTCAATGATGCTCACATAAAGGATAAGAATTGAAACATAAAGAGAGCATCATGAAGAATATGACTAAAACATTTAAGTCTAACCCACTTCCTATGCATAGGGATTTTGTGAGCAAACAACTTGTGGTAACAATAATCAATTAGCATAGGAAGGTAAAACAAGCATAACTTCAAAACTTTAAGCACATAGAGAGGAAACTTGATATTATTGCAATTCCTACAAGCATAAGTTCCTCCCTCATAATAATTTTCAGTAGCATCATGAATTAATTCAACAATATAACCAGCACCTAAAGCATTCTTTTCATGATCTACAAGCATAGAATTTTTACTACTCTCCACATAAGCAAAACTCTTCTCATGAATAATAGTGGGAGTATCATAAGAAACTCGAATACTATAAATTGTTTCCACATTAAAAGAGTAATGTTCAGAAAAGGGGTAACCATAATCATGACAAGTTTTATAAATATAATCACTACTTTTTATAGCAAAAGTATCATCACAATAATCATCATAGGTAGGAGGCATGCTATCATCATTATAAATTTGCATATCAAATCTTGGGAGACTAAAACTATCATCTTCATTAAACGTAGCATCCCCAAGCTTGGGAGAAACATTAATTGCAGCAAATATATTCTCAAATATGTCATCCTCATCAGACATAGCTTCCCCAAGCCTGGGCCTTTTCATATCATAAGCATAATCACTCTCATCATTAATAGTATGGATAGCACCAATAGTATAGCAATTATCATATTCTTCCAAGCAAGTGCCAAAAAGATTTTCAAGATCATAAGAAGTATCATTATCTTCCAAAATTATATTTCCACGAGGCACAATAGTAATATGAGCAACATTATTTGGGAAAGATATCTTTTTACCTCTCTTCCTTTTTCTTTTCTTCTTCTTCACCACATCATGTGTGGGTTCAATCCTCTTTTTGGAGCTCCTTATTAATGAGATTGGTTGAATAGGAGGCTCCTCCTCGTTACCTGATTCATCATAAGAAATAATAGGAGGGTATTGGGAAGCCTCTTCCCTTTCATTAGTATTCTCTTCATCTTATATTTGTTTTCTTTTCTTTATGTAGTTGGCAATATAAGGATTTTCAATGCAATTCACCGCACAATACATATAAATTTCCTCAAGATCAAAACCAAGAAGTTTATAACGGGAAAATTCTGGAAGATAGTTAGTTATATGTTTTATTTCTTCGTAGTCCATAAGCAAACTAAGTTCCTTATAATGTGCAAGGGAAATCAAGTCATCACAATTTTTGGACAAGATTAGATCATGAAATAATTTGCATCGGATAGTGAAATGATCATGTTCATTGCAAAGCTCACAAGTATGGCCAAGATAATTTAAATTTTTAGCACATTCATCTAGCTCTTCTTGCAAAAATTTAGTTTCTAAGTACTTATGCTTCTTGCAATATCTATCTTCTCTATTTGGTGTGTACTTACAAACCCAATGCACTCCACAAAAATAGACATGTTTATAGGAGACATTTTCATCATAACTAGTGCAATCATCATTAGTATCATGGATATTCAAAGAATTCATACTAACAACATTGCAATCATGCTCATCATTCACATATTTAGTGCCAAACATTTTATAGATTTCTTCTTCTAGCACTTGAGCACAATTATCCTTTCCATCATACTCATGAAAGATATTAAAAAGGTGAAGCGTATGAGACAAACTCAATTCCATTTTTTTATAGTTTTCTTTTATAAACTAAACTAGTGATAAAACAAGAAACTTAAAGACTCGATTGCAAGATCTAAAGATATACCTTCAAGCACTCACCTCCCCGGCAACGACGCCAGAAAAGAGCTTGATGTCTACTACACAACCTTCTTCTTGTAGACGTTGTTGGGCCTCCAAGTGCAGAGGTTTGTAGGACAGTAGCAAATTTCCCTCAAATGGATGACCTAAGGTTTATCAATCCGTAGGAGGCGTAGGATGAAGATGGTCTCTTTCAAGCAACCCTGCAACCAAATAAAAAAGAGTCTCTTGTGTCCCCAACACACCCAATACAATGGTAAATTGTATAGGTGCACTAGTTCGGCGAAGAGATGGTGATACAAGTGGTATATGGATGGTAGATAAAGGTATTTGTAATCTGAAATTATAAAAACAGCAAGGTAACTAATGATAAAAGTGAGCGTAAACGGTATTGCAATGCATTGAAACAAGGCCTAGGGTTCATACTTTCACTAGTGTAAGTTCCCTCAACAATGATAACATAATTGGATCACATAACTATCCCTCAACATGCAACAAAGAGTCACTCCAAAGTCACTAATAGCGGAGAACAAACGAAGAGATTATGGTAGGGTACGAAACCACCTCAAAGTTATTCTTTCCAATCAATCCGTTGGGCTATTCCTATAAGTGTCACAAACAGCCCTAGAGTTCGTACTAGAATAACACCTTAAGACACAAATCAACCAAAACCCTAATGTCACCTAGATTCTCCAATGTCACCTCAAGTATCCGTGGGTATGATTATACCATATGCATCGCACAATCTCAGATTCATCTATTCAACCAACACAAAGGACCTAAAAGAGTGCCCCAAAGTTCTACCGGAGAATCACGACGAAAATGTGTGCCAACCCTTATGCATAGGTTCATGGGCGGAACCCGCAAGTTGATCACCAAAACATACATCAAGTGAATCATGTGGTATCCCATTGTCACCACAGATACGCACGGCAAGACATACATCAAGTGTTCTCAAATCTTTAAAGACTCAATCCGATAAGATAACTTCAAAGGGAAACTCAATCCATTACAAGAGAGTAGAGGGGGGAAGAAACATCATAGGATCCAAATATAATAGAAAAGCTCGCGATACATCAAGATCGTATCACCTCAAGAACACGAGAGAGAGAGAGAGAGATCAAACACATAGCTACTGGTACATACCCTCGGCCCGAGGGAGAACTACTCCCTCCTCGTCATGGAGAGCACCGGGATGATGAATATGGCCACCGGAGAGGGATTGCCCCCTCCGGCAGGGTGCCGGCATGGGTCTAGATTGGCTTTCGGTGGCTACAGAGGCTTTTGGCGGTGGAACTCCCGATCTATTGTGCTCTCAGATGTTTTTGGGGTATATGGAGATATATAGGTGGAAGAAGTATGTCAGGGGGGCCACGAGGGGCCCACGAGGGTGGAGGGTGCGCCCTAGGGGGGTGGGCGCGCCCCCTACCTCGTGGCCTCCTTGAATCTTCCCTTGCGTGCACTTCAAGTCTTCCGGGCTTCTTTCCTTTCTTCCAAAAATGAGTTCCGTGAAGTTTCAGGTCAATTGGACTCTGTTTGATTTTCCTTTTCTTCGAAACCCTAAAACAAGGTAAAAACAGAAACTGGCACTGGGCTCTGGGTTAATAGGTTAGTCCCAAAAAATGATATAAACGTGTATAATAAAGCCCATAAACATCCAAAATAGTAGATAATATAGCATGGAGCAATCAAAAATTATAGATACGTTGGAGACGTATCAGTAGGGCTGCGACGTGTTGACCTTCCGAGGCCGGGCATGACCCAGGAAAGTGTGTCCGGCCTTAGGGGATCGAGCGTGTTGGGAAATGTGGTGCACCTTTGCAGGGAAGTTTATCAATTCGAATAGCCGTGTCCCTCCGTAAAAGGACGTCCCGGAGTTGTACCTTGACCTTATGACAACTAGAATCAGATACTTAATAAAACACACCCTTCCAAGTGCCAGATATAACCCGGTGATCGCTCTCTCATAGGGTGACGAGGGGAGGATCGCCGGGTAGGATTATGCTATACGATGATACTTGGTGAACTTACCATCTACTCTCTTCTATATGCTTCAAGATGGAGGCTGCCAGAAGCGTAGTCTTCGATAGGACTAGCTATCCCCCTCTTATTCTGGCATTCTGCAGTTCAGCCCACAGATACTACCCATTTCACTGATACCAATGCATATGTAGTGTAGCTCCTTGCTTGCGAGTACTTTGGATGAGTACTCACGGTTGCTTTGCTCCCCTTTTCCCCCTTTCTATACCCAGTTGTTGCGACCAGATGATGGAGTCCAGGAGCCAGAGGATCCCGAGGATGATTCTACATGGAGTGCAACTTCGAGGAGTAGTTAGGAGGTCCCAGGCAGGAGACCTTGCCTTTTCGATCGTTGCTATTTTTGTGCTAGCCTTCTTAAGGCAAACTTGTTTAACCTTATGTCTGTACTCAGATATTATTGCTTCCGCTGACTTGTGTATTCGAGCTTATGCATTCGAGCCTTCGAGGCCCCTGGCTTGTAATATAAAGCCTGTATTATTTTATTTGTGTCTAGAGTTGTGTTGTGATATCTTCCCGTGAGTCCCTGATCTTGGTCGTACACATTTGTGTGTATGATTAGTGTACAGTCAAATCAGGGGCATCACAAGTTGGTATGAGAGCTGACTGCCTGTAGGAATCCCCCTTCCACACTCCTTGGCCGAAGTTGAGTCTAGTCGATGAAAACTATTTTACTAACATGGTTGTGTGTCCCATGGGATCCCCCTTCCACACTCCAATCTCTCTTCTATTCAGGTTAAATGAATTTTACTAAATCTAACATTAGGATCTCGTGATCACTTTCACCCGGAGAGCAACTTATTAACGATGATCGTCTACTCCACCAGAAGATTCCGAGGTTACTCTACGATGTTCTCCTGAGACACTTGTACCCACCGCCTTTGGAAATTCCCTACCACTATTATATCCTTATTGATAACTGCATACACCTGCCATTCTCACATTCAATCCCATTGATCTTATTATTACAAGATGCCCCGAACTACTCTCGGTTGTTCCGAGAATCCTTTGAGCTTACTGCCTTGTAGTTCCTTGTCACCTGAATACCCCTACGGATAATTTTGTGCACCTATCGAGTACCCGCTCATCCTCAGTTGATTCAAATGTACTTTCCAAAGTCTTCGTAGTACCATTCGTTCTTCTAAAAATCCTCAACAGCCTATTGTTCTTGAATTTCTTGCTTGCTTGCATTATGGTTAATACCATAAGTCTAGTAATCTTATTGTCATCCTTTGTCATTATCATTTTGAGTGCGTTGATACAATATGTTGTGAATGCTCGCAATCCTCAATCAGATCCTAGAATTCATCCTTCCGACTCAGACGTCATTTTAACATGTGCTGGATCTCGACCAATCAAATCGCCATCGATTGTACCCCTAAGGCTATACTACCTATCCATCCCTAATCAGAGCATTGCTTCTGATCCCTTGTCTCAGAATTCATAATTCCTTTGCAATTGAGCTTTGAGTTAGTCTGTTGTTTCTATAATCTGATCTCCTTGCGTTCTTTCTTCCTCTGGTTGAGTACTGATGCTCACATCAGATCCCTTGTGGACCACCCGACCCTTTGTCAGATTTTATTCGACAACGTCCTTCATATTCAATAAGCTTGTGAGCCTTTCCTCGGATACATAATGCCTTTGGTAAATTGTATCATCTGCTTTCTCAAGCATGCTCTAGTATTGAGCTTGTGTTATTTATTCTTGAAATTTATGGTATATGCTCCTAAGATGCCCCGATGGGTTGAACCTATGCCTTCGCCAAACCGTATGAACCCGAAAGTTTTCGCAAGTCATACTCTTATGTTGCTGCGCCAAATAAAAAAATTCAACACTACAACTTTTTCGAAAACGAGAAGTGAATGAAAGGTTATGCATTGCAGAAGTGGGAGTCGACCTTGAACCTTTGTGTTCATGCCCACGAACACGATGTGGAACTTACCATGAAAGCTTCTTGCAAGAATATTTAATCATTTGAATAATTCTTCCGGTATCGTAAATTGGATCCCTTGTAGTTATGGTTCTGACCATGCTAACCTTATTCAATGTATCCGAAAGGAAACCATTCCATTGCCTCGTCTATTTTGACAAGATTAAAGTATCTGCTATCGCAAGTCAATGCTCCAATTCAGTTTCTATTCTGATTTGCCTTCGAGTATACCCTCTGGTATCTCGAGAATATCTAAGAACTGTGTTGCATCTTATGAGTTCTTCATCGGCTATTATTTTTCACTGATTCCAATTTTTCATTGGTTCTGAGTTGTTAGTCGCTCAAGAACACCGGGAAGTGAACCGATTCCGCACTCCGGTTTGATAACTCTAAGTAATTTTCGTTGCTTATGATATTAATAATCCTTCAAGTCATTACTAGCCTGATCGGCTACATCATTATCGTGCTAATTTTAACTATGCTACCTAACCCTTCTTCTCGGAGCACAATTTTTGACGATGAGCTAAGCTTACGCCGCTCTTCCTCATCATATCGTTTCACCTCGAACAGAAAGCTTGATTCCGAGTTGGAGACGTATCCGTGGTGCCAATAATCTTTCACTACAGCACTCCTTTTGCTTGATGTAGTCATTGTTGTTTGATTGGTTCTTCGTGGATCCTCTTGACAAAATTTGTCGTGATCATCATCAACATTTTGACTCCTTCCAGAATATCAATCAAATTCTTGATGACAAGTACCATCCTTCCCCCTCAATGATTGTGTTATCATCGACAACATTATTGCTTTCCCTCCAACACAAACTTGTTCGTGTTTTGTGTTATACCTAGAGATCCTTACTATCCAACAATTATTCTTATTTACCTTGGAGTATTACCATCTTTTATGTCAAAAATGTCGTGAGAATTTCACCACCTCTTATGAATTCTTGGTACAAGTGATACTTCTTGCCATTTCCGTTCATTCCTTGGTCCCCGTGTTGTTTCTAACCAGAAAGTGGACAATTGAACTATGATGTGTGAATTCAAAAGTTCTAGCAACCCTATTGCTTTGAAGTTAATGGTCGACATTACATTCTTAGGCCATTGGTTATCGAATCACCATTCCAACATTGATCGTACTTCCTAAGCCCATATTTCGGGTGCACCTTTCAGCCAATGTTTAACTGTGTATGTTTTATTTTTCTCTAGCATACATCATTATATCATTTGATATGACAAATGTTATCTCTTTATTCACATAATTGTGGAAATCCACCTTTTTGGAAATATCGATGATATGTCGCTCAGTCCATCAACCACCTCCTCATCCTCTCCTTGGTTTAATGCTGAATTCTGGTTTCGGAACTTGCTTCCATGGTTCATTTCCTGAGAATCTTAAAATGTCTTTGTGTCAACTGTTGTTGCACCTTTTCTTCTCGTGCATCTTGAGTCTGAGGTACACTGACACCAATCAGATTTGAATCTCAGTCAGATATGATGGTTGGGACATATTTCCAAGAATTATAACACTGGTCTTTATATGACTCGGTAAGGTGATGTCATGCCTAGCCCACCTGGCCGGAGAACCTATTGTTATAGTTTCCTATTTAGCAAGGTTAACCATTCTTCCATGAGGAAATCGTAAGACTTATTGTCAGTGTCAAAACCGGCGGATCTCGGGTAGGGGGTCCCGAACTATGCGTCTAAGGCGGATGGTAACAGGAGGCAGGGGACACGATGTTTTACCCAGGTTCGGGCCCTCTTGATGGAGGTAAAAGCCTATGTCCTGCTTGATTATTCTTGATAATATGAGTAGTACAAGAGTAGTTCTACCACGAGATCGGAGAGGCTGAACACTAGAAGCTAGCCTATGGTATGATTGTATGTTGTCCTATGGACTAAAACCCTCCAGTTTATATAGACACCGGAGGAGGCTAGGGTTACACAAGGTCGGTTACAAAGGAGGATATATCCATATCTGTATTGCCTAGCTTGCCTTCCACGCCAAGTAGAGTCCCATCCGGACACGGGACGAAGTCTTCAATCTCGTATCTTCATACTCCAACAGTTCGGCCAAAGGATATAGTCCGGCTGTCCGGAGACCCCCTAATCCAGGACTCCCTCAGTAGCCCCTGAACCAGGCTTCAATGACGATGAGTCCGGCGCGCAATGTTGTCTTGGCATTACAAGGCGGGTTCCTCCTCCGAATACACCATGGAAGAGTTTGAATACAAGGATAGTGTCCGACCCTGCAAAATAAGTTCCATGTACTACCATAGAGAGAATACTATTTCCACAAATCCAATCTGCTGACACGTTTTGGCAGCACGACATCACGCCATGGCCCGGTAATTATTTGAACCATTTTTCTTTAACCAACCCCGCACATAACGTGAGGCAGTTTCTTGACACGTCTTGTCAAAGCAGAGATCGTGTTCCCCTTATCACGGGATTCTCATCAATACAAACGTGGGTAACCCAACCGTGCCTGTTGGTATGACTCCTAGATCTTAGGTAAGTCTCGAACGGCCATGAGGAGGACGCCTGATATTCATCTCCTTTATAAAGGGACAAGGCTTTTTCTTTTTCCCTCCCGTGCTCAATCGAATCCTTCCCCCGCCTCGAGTTCTAACACCCAAAGCCCAGGTCAGGCACTTCAGACCTTCAATCATGTCCGGATCCAGCCTTCAAGGCCAGTGGATGCCTTCCTACGTCATGGAGGAGGACATCAAAAAGTTGAGGGAAGCCAGTTACCTGACCGCCGAAATTTCGCATCGGCTGCCCGCCCGAGGGCAGGTCGTCCCTACTCCCGAACCCAACGAGAGCGTCGTGTTCGTCTCCCACTTCCTCCGAGGACTAGGCCTCGCTCTAGATCCCTTTGTTAGGGGTCTTATGTTCTATTACGGGCTGGATTTTCACGATCTGGCCCCGGACTCCCTTCTTCACATCTCGTCATTTATTGTTGTTTGTGAGGCCTTCCTCCGCATTACCCCTCACTTCAGCCTGTGGCTCAATGTCACGACCGGTTTTCCAATAAAAATATTTATTGTGAAACCAATCTCTTGAGTCCAGTATGAGAGAAATCTTCCTCACTGGTAGACAAATTCTTGATACAATAAGCCAGTAGCATAAAATATATTACAGGGTCAAACTACAGTTGCTCAACCAAATTATTACAAGCATGCCAATAATTATACATAATGGCGGACACGACACAGTGGTGTGGAGGCATACTACTGACTCGAGGATAGGGCGGTGGTGGAGAAACACAGCAGGGAGAGAAATACAAGACTCTAAGTCTGTCATCTCATCGAGCGTCGAGGTGAGGCTCGATGAATTTATTTGGTAGCGGAAGCGGATATAAAACAGTGACCAAATCCAAGGTCGCACGAGACAGACTGGGACTCCTCTAGGTGTCGGACTCGCTATCAAACTCTTCATCCATGAGATCGCCTTCGTCAGCATCTGGCCAAATCAACAAGCCAGTGAGTACTTTGAAAGTACTCGCAAGACAGTTCGGACGTAAGATATAACAAATGCATGCATGGATGCGTCATGAATAATTCACCAATGTACATTCAAAATTAGCATAACAAGGTAAGTAAAAGGGAAACGGTGGTAGTCCGCCTGAAATCCCAACAAAACATAAATAAATACCGATCGGGTGTCTGAAGCGACGCCTCGAAAGGTGAATAAATAAATATAAGGAAATGATGCCACAGTCGGGCGTCTTAGCGACACCACATAAAGGGCTTTAAAAGAAATACAACAGTCGGACGTCGGGGCGGCATCACAGAAAGGGCTTTAAAAGAAATGCCACAGTCGGACGTCGGGGCGACATCACAG
>NC_041384.1:121328294-121329837 GCF_002162155.2 Triticum dicoccoides | reverse complement strand
CCACAGTCGGACGTCGGGGCGACATCATAGAAAGGGCTTTAAAAGAAATGCCATAGTCGGACGTCGGGGCGACATCACAGAAAGGTCTTCAAAATAAATGCCACAGTCGGACGTCGGGGCGACATCACAGAAAGGGCTTTAAAAGAAATGCCACAGTCGGGCGTCTTAGCGACACTACATAAAGGGCTTGAAAAGAAAGTAGAATACAACAATGCCACAGTCGGACGTCTGAGCGACATCGCAGAAAGGGCTTTTATTCACAAGTAAATAATACTCATAATAAATGTTCAATTCATGAGAATAAATGGGTTAGTCCATCCACAGGAATAATCATTTAACCGGACTTAGCACTCATGCGATTCACCGGAGTCTCTGTCATCAAAACTGACATTTGATTAGGATAAGATAATATCGATCTAGGACAGGGAATAGATGATTTGGAGGAATATATGACTCTGCAAAGTTTGTACAAAATTATTCCCACAACCAACGGATTTCCGTAGTCACGAAGGACTAGTTCCATTTACGGTATTTCGGAAGAAAACACAGCTAACCAATACACACCCATCCTACCTCTCGATGCTAGGAATCACCCTAGACATCGTCCAAGAAAAACTTTTGAGACGGGGAGATCACAATCTCGAATAGCATGGGATCAAATTTATATACGCGCGCTCTAAGGGGTGCCCCCCTCTCGGTCCCAACCGGAAACACCCATGCCCCCTGACCGAATGACTGGCTTTAATCCAGGGCCATGGAACCATCATCACGGCCTCTCCTTTTTGGTGTGTACCAGGAAAGCGGTTTGCAACTTACTAAACCATATTCCTTGCGGAAAACATGAGGTAGTACAGGGAAGGAAATGAGAGGAACTGGACCGATACGGTTTGACACTGAAGTCACATAGTCTGGCATAAGACTGGCATGCTACGACACTGCCATCTTACCCATCCTCATGCCAACACATGGCCATTCATACTCACATCCATCCACTTATGGATCATCGAACTCACTTACCTCATTATTGCATAAAATAACGTTCATCGATATGCTCCTCAACATGTCATGAAACTAACTAAATGCAAAACATGCCAAGACACTCATCATATCAAAAGTTCAAACATGCTTGCCTGGTTCAGAGTAGTCGGAGACTAGCTCGGTGAAGTTTGCGGCTTCGTCACCTCCTTCGGTATCTACGGTATAAAGAAAATATATGTGCTATCGTAAATACCAAGGAGTGCACAAAAATTATTCCAAATATTTTTCAAATAAATCTGAATAAAAACTAGACAAAATTTTAAAGAGAACAGAAAAAGAATCAATCAAAAATACTTTTCTGTTTAAAAGTTATAAGGGTTTTTGTCCAGGGACTCATCTGTAATGAAACAGAAAGTTCCCAGGGGCTAGCTTATAAAAACAGAAAACGTTCTAGTGTTGAATACGCCAGCCCAGAGGGGAAAGCGCATTTTGCCCGAAGGCGCTTCCAGAAAATGATTCAATAGAGAGGGCAGAGAGGCTGACGATGGGGTCCCACTCGTCAGGT
>NC_041384.1:121321517-121326278 GCF_002162155.2 Triticum dicoccoides | reverse complement strand
GAAAAGAAATTTTAAATGCCCTCTTTTAAAATCCAACAAAGTTTTTGATGAAAACCAAATTAAAATTTTGGAGTGTCACAACACCTACCCCCTTAGGAAAAATCTCGTCCCCGAGATTTCAGCTGATCCTTAAATAAGTGTGGATGCTCTGTCCGAAGAAAATCCTCTCTTTCCCAAGTTGCTTCACTGTCGGTGTGATTGCTCCATTGGACTTTGAAAAACTTGATGGTCTTCTGTCGGGTCCTCCTTTTAGACTCCTCTAATATTCTTACGGGACGTTCCCGATAAGTGAGGTCTAGCTGCACGTCAATGTTTTCATGGGATACTTGTTTCTCTGGGTTGCTTACGCACTTCCTCAATTGCGAGACATGGAACACGTCGTGGACATCGGATAATTCCTCGAGTAAGTCTAGCTGGTAGGCTACAGTGCCTCTTCGTGCCACTATGCAGAATGGTCCAATGAATCTTGGTGCTAATTTTCCTTTAATCTTAAACCGTTGCAGTCCTCTCATAGGGGATACTCTCAAGTATACGAACTCACCGGGTTCGAAGCTGACCCTACGATGTTTCTGATCATAATAACTCTTCTGTCGACTTTGAGCGGTCTTAAGTCGGTCTCTGATTAGCTTGACTTTTTCCTCGGCTTCTCTGAGCATGTCTGGTCCGAAGATGTGGCTGTCTCCGGTCTCTGACCAATTTAACGGGGTACGACATCTTCGTCCGTATAAAGCCTCAAATGGTGCCATTTGTAGGCTGGCCTAGTAGCTATTGTTGTACGCGAACTCGGCGTATGGCAGGCTTTCTTCCCAACTGGTTCCATATGTGAGGACACATGCTCTCAGCATGTCTTCTAAAACCTGGTTTACGCGTTCTGTTTGTCCATCGGTCTATGGGTGGTACGCGGTACTGAAGGCTAGTTGGGTTCCCAGAGCCTGTTGTAAATGCTCCCAAAATCTTGAGATGAACTGAGTGCCTCTGTCGGATATTATAGTCTTCGGGACACCGTGCAGACAAACTATGCGGGAAAGATAAATCCTGGCAAGCTTCTGAGTGTTGTAGATTGTCTTCACTGGAATGAAATGTGCCACCTTGGTTAATCTATCGGTGATGACCCATATGGCATCATTCCCGTGTCATGACCGAGGTAGTCCGACAATAAAATCCATCCCTATTTCATCCCATTTCCACTCAGGTATTTTGTTAGGTTGCAGTAGTCCGGCTGGTCTCTGATGCTCAGCTTTTATGTGTTGACATGAGTCGCAACATGCAATGAAGGTGGCTATGTCCCTCTTCATACTGTGCCACCAAAATCTTTCCTGAATATCCTTATACATTTTGGTTCCTCCAGGGTGGATTGAATATGGAGTGGTGTGTGCTTCAGCTAAAATTTGCTGTTTAAGGTCTTCTATGTTTGGCACGCAGAGCCTTTCTCCGTACCATAATATTCCTTCATTGTCTATGACGAATTCCGAGGCCTTGCCCATACTCAACTTTCTTTTGATGCCTTCGATGCTGGTGTGACCGGGCTGAGCTTCTTTGATTTTCTCCACAAGGTCGGGTTGTATTTCCAAGTTTGATATGGTGCCTTCTGCTACCATTATCAAGTTGAGCTTGGCAAATTCTTGTTGGAATTCGGGCCTCAAGCTGTGCAGATTGTTTTCGTCGGAGCTGGGGTTCCG
Organism: Triticum dicoccoides; assembly: GCF_002162155.2. Taxonomy (NCBI): domain Eukaryota; kingdom Viridiplantae; phylum Streptophyta; class Magnoliopsida; order Poales; family Poaceae; genus Triticum; species Triticum dicoccoides. The sequence continues at coordinate 121,324,599 of NC_041384.1, read as the reverse complement.
ACTAAGAGCATCGGCCACTACATTTGCTTTTCCTGGATGGTAATGGATACCAACATCATAATCCTTTACCAATTCCAACCAGCGTCGTTGCCGTAAATTTAGTTCTGGCTGCGTGAAAATATATTTGAGACTTTTGTGATCCGTATATATTTCACATCGATTCCCAAGTAAGAAATGCCTCCATTCCTTGAGTGCATGAATAACTGCTGCCATTTCTAAGTCATGAGTGGGATAGTTTTCCTCATGCTTGCGAAGTTGCCTTGAAGCGTAGGCGACGACCTTGCCTTCCTGCATCAACACGCATCCGAGACCCTTTCTGGACGCGTCACAATATACTTCAAAATTCTTGTGTATGTCGGGTACAATTAATACCGGTGCTGTCGTTAACTTCCGCTTTAGCTCTTGGAAACTTTTCTCGCAGGCTTCTGTCCATTCAAACTTCTTATCTTTCTTGAGCAACTGTGTCATAGGCTTGGCTATGGTGGAGAATCCTTCAATAAATCTGCGGTAATATCCTGCCATTCCCAAGAAACTCCGTATGTCCGTTATGCTGGCTGGTGACTTCCAGCCAAGTACGGCCTTGACTTTCTCTGGGTCCACTGCGATACCGTCTTGGGTCAGCACGTGGCCTAGAAAGCCTACTTGTCTTAGCCAAAATTCGCACTTGCTGAACTTGGCATACAATTGGTGTTTTCTGAGCTCTCCTAGCACAATCCTGAGATGTTCTGCGTGCTCTTCTGGTGTCTTGGAGTATACCAGAATATCGTCGATGAATACCACGACGAACTTGTCCATAAACTTCATAAATACTTTGTTCATGAGGTGAACAAAATATGCTGGGGCGTTAGTTAATCCAAATGACATCACTGTGAACTCGTACAGTCCATATCTGGAGGTGAAGGATGTTTTGGGGATATCTTCCGTTCGTACCTTCAATTGATGGTATCCTGACCTTAAGTCAATTTTTGAGAATACCTTGGCCTGAGCGAGTTGATCAAACAAATCGTTTATCCTTGGCATTGGGTATTTGTTTTTGACGGTGACCATGTTAAGTGCTCGATAGTCAATACACAATCTCAGCGTTCCATCCTTCTTTTTGGCAAATAAAATTGGTGATCCCCAAGGTGAGGAGCTGGCTCGAATGTATCCCTTGTCCAGTAATTCCTTTATTTGTTTCTTCAACTCGATCAACTCGGATGGTGCCATTCTGTATGGTTTCTTGTATATGGGGTTGGTTCCTGGTGCAAGCTCAATGCTGAATTCTATCTCTCGGTCTGGTGGCATGCCTGGTAGCTCTTCAGGGAATACATCTGGAAATTCACACACTACTGGAACCTTGTTTAGCTCAGAAACGTCCACCTTATTTAATCTCGGTTGCCGGGGTATTTTTCCTTCCTTGGCTGATACTCTTATGGTCTTCCCTTGGTGGTGTGTGAGAATTACGGTCCTGTTGAAACAGTCGATAAACCCCTTGTTGGTGGTTAGCCAATCCATCCCTAGGATGACATCCAGTCCTTTATTTTCCAACACAATAAGATTTGCGTGAAACTCCAATCCTTCGAACTCAATGACCACATTCTGACAGTAATTCTGAGTAACTTGCTGAATCCCAGGGGACTTGATGATCATGGATTTCTCCAAAGGAAGCATCGAAAAATTATTTTGCAAAGCAAATTTTTTCGAAATGAAAGAGTGAGAAGCTCCAGAATCAAACAAAACCATTGCAGGTATTGTGTTGACAGCAAACGTACCGAGTACGATATCCGGAGCATTTTGTGCCTCCTCTTTGGTTACGTGATTCAGATGACCCTTCCTGTGGTTATTGTTGGGATTGAAATTGTTTCGCTTGGGCGTGGAATTGTTGCCGCCGTTGTTCGGCTTTGGGGTTGAGTTCCTTGGCTTGGGGCACTGTTTGGCATAGTGCCCTTCTTCTCCACAAGCGTAACAAGTAACGCCGGGGCGATAGGTGAATTCCTTGTCCCTTGCATGAAAATTCTTGATTGGGCGTGAGACATTGGATGAGGATTTGTGTGTCCCACCCTTTTGAAAATCTGTCTTGCTTCGGTGATTGCGAGCATGATTAGTCTGGTCCCTTTTTCGCTTGCGGATATCTTCCAGACTGCGTCTCTCATTTTCCAGAGTAATGGCTTTGTCCACCAGTGTTTTAAAATCAGGAAAAGTGTGCACGACTAGTTGGCATTTAAGCGCGGGCGCCAGACCGTCAAGGAATTTCTCCATCTTCTTGATTTCAGTCATACGCTCTTCATTGGCGTAGCGGGACAATAGAGTAAATTGACTGTTGTAATTTGACACTGTCATGTTCCTTTGTTTGAGGTCATCGAACTCTCTCTTCTTGATTTTCATAATACTCTTAGGAATGTGTGCACCACGGAAACCTTCCTTGAAATCATCCCAGGTTATGTCATTTTCGTTGGGATGCATGTGCAGAAAATTCTCCCACCACGATGCGGCTGCTCCTGTGAGATAGTGCGGAGCATACAATACCTTTTCGGGGTCTGAACATTTTGCAATAATTAATTTCCTCTCCATATCTCGAAGCCAATCCTCGGCTTCAAGAGGCTTGTCAATATGAGAAAATGTTTGGGGACGTGTCTTCTGTAGCTCAGATAACTTGGAATGCTGCTGATACTGTCCATGGTGATTTCCCATGTTGATGACTTGGTTCATCATTTCACGATGTTGTTGCTGACTCTGTTCATAAAGGCGGCACATTTGTGAAAGTGCCGATTCACTGCACTGTTGGCTTGACTGTCCCTGAGTGAACTCGTTGCTGGGTTGTGCATCATAATTTTCCTCTGGTGGAGTTGGCATGGAGCGAGTCCAAGGACGAGACATTTTTCACTCTGGGGAAATAATTTTTTGTAAAACTCATAAGAAAAGCGGAAAGAGTCGCAAAAACAATTCCAAAAAAATGCATAAAGCTGGCAAATAAAACTAAATAACCCAGCTTACTTAAGAAAAACAAATCGACTTGCGCACGGAGAAGGACTGCTCATTACATATCTTACACGCGGGCGGTAATTATACAATACATCACTCAGGATATGCATACATAATCCTG
>NC_041384.1:121299808-121301583 GCF_002162155.2 Triticum dicoccoides | reverse complement strand
GAAAAGAAATTTTAAATGCCCTCTTTTAAAATCCAACAAAGTTTTTGATGAAAACCAAATTAAAATTTTGGAGTGTCACAACACCTACCCCCTTAGGAAAAATCTCGTCCCCGAGATTTCAGCTGATCCTTAAATAAGTGTGGATGCTCTGTCCGAAGAAAATCCTCTCTTTCCCAAGTTGCTTCACTGTCGGTGTGATTGCTCCATTGGACTTTGAAAAACTTGATGGTCTTCTGTCGGGTCCTCCTTTTAGACTCCTCTAATATTCTTACGGGACGTTCCCGATAAGTGAGGTCTAGCTGCACGTCAATGTTTTCATGGGATACTTGTTTCTCTGGGTTGCTTACGCACTTCCTCAATTGCGAGACATGGAACACGTCGTGGACATCGGATAATTCCTCGAGTAAGTCTAGCTGGTAGGCTACAGTGCCTCTTCGTGCCACTATGCAGAATGGTCCAATGAATCTTGGTGCTAATTTTCCTTTAATCTTAAACCGTTGCAGTCCTCTCATAGGGGATACTCTCAAGTATACGAACTCACCGGGTTCGAAGCTGACCCTACGATGTTTCTGATCATAATAACTCTTCTGTCGACTTTGAGCGGTCTTAAGTCGGTCTCTGATTAGCTTGACTTTTTCCTCGGCTTCTCTGAGCATGTCTGGTCCGAAGATGTGGCTGTCTCCGGTCTCTGACCAATTTAACGGGGTACGACATCTTCGTCCGTATAAAGCCTCAAATGGTGCCATTTGTAGGCTGGCCTAGTAGCTATTGTTGTACGCGAACTCGGCGTATGGCAGGCTTTCTTCCCAACTGGTTCCATATGTGAGGACACATGCTCTCAGCATGTCTTCTAAAACCTGGTTTACGCATTCTGTTTGTCCATCGGTCTATGGGTGGTACGCGGTACTGAAGGCTAGTTGGGTTCCCAGAGCCTGTTGTAAATGCTCCCAAAATCTTGAGATGAACTGAGTGCCTCTGTCGGATATTATAGTCTTCGGGACACCGTGCAGACAAACTATGCGGGAAAGATAAATCCTGGCAAGCTTCTGAGTGTTGTAGGTTGTCTTCACTGGAATGAAATGTGCCACCTTGGTTAATCTATCGGTGATGACCCATATGGCATCATTCCCGTGTCATGACCGAGGTAGTCCGACAATAAAATCCATCCCTATTTCATCCCATTTCCACTCAGGTATTTTGTTAGGTTGCAGTAGTCCGGCTGGTCTCTGATGCTCAGCTTTTATGTGTTGACATGAGTCGCAACATGCAATGAAGGTGGCTATGTCCCTCTTCATACTGTGCCACCAAAATCTTTCCTGAATATCCTTATACATTTTGGTTCCTCCAGGGTGGATTGAATATGGAGTGGTGTGTGCTTCAGCTAAAATTTGCTGTTTAAGGTCTTCTATGTTTGGCACGCAGAGCCTTTCTCCGTACCATAATATTCCTTCATTGTCTATGACGAATTCCGAGGCCTTGCCCATACTCAACTTTCTTTTGATGCCTTCGATGCTGGTGTGACCGGGCTGAGCTTCTTTGATTTTCTCCACAAGGTCGGGTTGTATTTCCAAGTTTGATATGGTGCCTTCTGCTACCATTATCAAGTTGAGCTTGGCAAATTCTTGTTGGAATTCGGGCCTCAAGCTGTGCAGATTGTTTTCGTCGGAGCTGGGGTTCCGACTAAGAGCATCGGCCACTACATTTGCTTTTCCTGGATGGTAATGGATACCAACATCATAATCCTTTACCAATTCCAACCAGCGTCGTTGCCGTAA
>NC_041384.1:121262048-121292266 GCF_002162155.2 Triticum dicoccoides | reverse complement strand
AGCGCATTTTTCCCGAAGGCGCTTCCAGAAAATGATTCAATAGAGAGGGCAGAGAGGTTGACGGTGGGGTCCCACTCGTCAGGTTTAAACTTTCAAATGGGGGGGGGGGGACGAAGCTCGTCGGCGCCCGAGAGCCGCGGTGGTCGCCGGCGGCTATCCACGGCGAGGCAGGGGGATCGGAGGGTACCTCCGTGTTCAGGGCACCCTTCCGCGTCGGTTGGTGGTGGTGGTGGTCGCCGGTGAGTACCACGTCGACGGCGAGCTTTGCTCCGGCGGACGGCGGCTCAGGTGGTCGAGGGATTCGTCGGAGAGGGCTGCAGAGATCAAATTGAGGAGGGGGTTAGGCTCCTGGTAGCTAGAGGGACTAATTGACGGGGTTAGAGCGCCGGAGATGGCCTCACCGGAGCGAATCGTGGTGGAGGCCGAGGCGGATCGGGACGGCCAGAGTTGGGGGAGGAGACCTCCTCGAGGTCCTCCTAGTGGCCTGGCGGGGCGTTGGTGAGGAGTGGTGATGATGCGTGCACGAGGGTGAGCTCGGGGGCCCTGTATATAGGCGGTCCGAGGCGGTGGCCGTGAACGGGGGTCTCCGGTGACGATTACAGCGGCGCAGGGCTTGGTCGGGGTAATTAGGACGTTGGGCGTCATCGTGGAGGTCCACGGTTCCGTTTTGGTGCTAATCGAGCTGGAGTTTGGTGCTTTGGGGGTGAGTTCGACAGAACGGGGCGGCGTGGGCCCCTCGGCGGCAGGGAGCGCGTCCCGTGCTTGCCGGCCACGGTGGCGGTGCCACGGGCGTGCGCTGGCACGCATGAGGCCACGCGGAGAGCAGAGGGGCGATGGGCGGCGCGGAACGGCGTTGCGCCGCCGTTCTTGTCCCCTGTCGGCTGTAATGGGGTCTCGACCGCCGCAAGACACGCCGGCGCGGGCGGCCAGGGGCGCCACCGACGCCGGGAAGACACCAAGCGTGCGTGCGGGATGCTCCAGACAGGAGGAAAAGGCGGCGAGGAACGTGCCAAGGGCACTGTGGGCATGTGACTGAACCTCTGTCGAAGATCGACACTGAACTCTGAATCTTTCTGAATTTTGAACAGCAACAGTGCATGCAAGGTGTTCGACAGAATGAATTTGGCCTCTGGTGATTTTTCCTTGAGCTGATTTTTGGTGGAGTGGCTTCTCATTGCTCCAGTAGGCTGCATGATTTTTGGTGGAATTTTTGGAGGAGTGTAGATATGAATTTCATCAAATTTGGCAAATCTGGTCCAAACTTGCAGAGACTGAATTTTGAAAAATTTGAAAAGAGGAGGAGTGGATCAAGATGGTTCTGGGTTGTGGGTACAAAGGACTATCCAGGAGAGTTGGTTTGGGATAAAAACTCAAAGGCAAAGTGGTACTTGCTTTGAAAATCACTAAGGCTCAAAATAATTTACAGAATTGATTTGAGAGGAAAAATAATTAGAATAAAATCCAAAACTTTCTTGGATTAGTTGGGACAGAGAACTTAGGTTGATTACAAGGAGGAGGGGAGGTTTTGGAGGGGTTTTACCACATGGGCAAAATACAAAGTCATGGGGGTTTCCAAGATATGAAAATCCCAAATTTTCATAGAGTTTCTTTTTAGAAGAAAAGATTAAACTCCCAAAATAATTTGAGAGGGAACCAACAGAGAAGAAGTTTCAAAAGATCAGACACCAAAGTTTGAAGAAAAAAATAAAATCCTTGCCAAAGCAAAGGAAGTTTTTGAGAGGAAGGATTTCTGGAAAAGAAATTTTAAATGCCCTCTTTTAAAATCCAACAAAGTTTTTGATGAAAACCAAATTAAAATTTTGGAGTGTCACACTCAAGACCTTCGATGTGAAGCCGAAGATGGTGGGGGGCAGTACGCAGCGTGCGGAGGTGCTCTAATAAGCAAAATTGCTAACGCTCCATGGCCAAAGGGTTCCTTTCCAGAGGTGTCCGGATTGTGGCAACATGAGTGGTTTTACGTCACAGCTCCCCGAAGTGCCAAGTGGGTAGCTGCCCCCACCTTTCGCTCGGGCCCTCCACCACAACTGATGTCATGGATCAGCAGGGGGCTGAGCTGGGGTCCAGCCAAGGACGTGCCAATACTGCAGAGCCATATCCGAGATCTCTTCGAGGGAGATTTCAGTCTGGTTATGGTAATGCAAGTTATGCTGGTTCATCGAGTCCAGCCTTGCAAACGCCGGCCCCTCTGCATGTGGGAATTCAACCCGGAAGGACCATGCACTATTCAGAATTTCCTCGGCATGACGCACAAGGAGATGTACAAATCATTCTTCGGACCCCAAATAGAGTGTCCGGACACTACCGAGGACGTGGGCCTGAGCTGCAACCACCCCGCTGCCCAAGTAAGTAATCCCATGGCTGAACACACTGTCCTTTTATTTATCATGACATCATTCTGAAGAATCGCTCTTTGACTAGGACTAGATAACAAAGGCGAAGATGATCCGGTGTTCGGCCCCCCTTCCTGAAGGCTTGGACAATCCGGTGCTGGAAAAGATGCTCGAGCCAGCACCTTGTCTGGTGCCCTCAAAGAAAGATGAAGGGGGGGGGAATAAATAGGGCGAAAGCGGGCCTCCATCTCTACCTATTCCAATCGAGGGAATGAGCGCCTCCGCGAGGGAGGATAACCAAGGGGAAGAACCTGACATTCTCTCTCCCCGGGGAAGGAAGAGGACTACCTCTGAAGATCCGGAAACCAAGGTTTCCAAACGGGAGAAGAAATCTCCGCCAGAGGGTCCTGCCTCGGAGGGTATTCTTGCTGCACAATATCTGCGCCGGGATCAGCCCTCTACCGAGCTGTAAGTAAAAAAGTACTTAATAGTGAAGATATCCTACCTTACTTCTGAGGAAAATAACTGAAGCATTTATCTTGCAGTTCGGATCTTAGCCCTTCTCAGCAGAGCTCGTCTTCAGGGGATCTTCTTTCGGAGATGATGGAGAGCGAAAGGCCTCCCCCTGCTACACCGCCTCACGAGGCGGGCGACCTCGAGGTGTCGTCGCAGAGGGTTTCTCCTAATCCGGCAAGGCCAGAAGGTAATCCTACGGCCACCCGAAGTCCCCAATATCCGACTCTTGAAGAGAGAAATCAAAAGAGTCCTGCACCGTCTGGTATGCGGTCAGACGTACCGAGGGGTCTGCTAGAGCGAGCGACTATCTTAGAAGAGCACCATACGTTGATGGGTACGGTGATTGAAAGGATTTCGTCCGCCGAAAGTGGGTTGCATGAAGCCTTTATGAGTCTACTGATGGGTTTTGAGGTACGTGGAATGATGTACATTTTTGACAGTACCGCACATTTTTAGGTGTGCCCTGTGTAGATAGTAGCCCCTGAGACTCTGGTTGTCGTCAAAAACGGCGGCAAACAGGGGATCATAGTCCCAGGTAATAACCAGACCGCCTATATGTGCAGGTGGTTGAAGCTCCGGTGGCTAGCCGGACTGACGGGTTTGCCGAACTAAAGCAGCAACTGGATGCGGCAGATGCCGAGATCGTGCTTGTTAACAAGCGGCTTGACGAGGCACAGGGTAGGTGATTTTTCTGGTGAATGTCACATAGTAAGAGCAGCATGATGTCAGTATCTTTAATATGTTGTGACTGCAGATGGAGCTGCCACCGTGGAGACCCTTCGGGCGGAGCTTGCCCGAGCCAAGGAGCAAGCAAGGAGTAGTAATGCGGCCGCTTTAAAGGCGGCCGAGGAGTTAAGGGCCGAACAGGCCGCACATTGCGGGAGCAAAGAAAAAATTGCCAAGATGGCCGTGGAGCTAAAAGATGCTGCTGACCGGTACCGGCTTCTTGAAGAAGAAAATCGGGTGAAGGCGACGGACCTGGAGAAGGCCCGGGTGGCTGCCAAGGAAGCCCGCTCCAAAATTAGAGCGACGAAGGAGGAGCTGAATCAGGCTGCGGATATCGTTTCTGGGAAGCCCTTCTTGTTGCAGACTAAGTTCGGAGATCCAAAATATGCTCCTCTGGACCAGCTATGGAGTTCTACGGATGAGTACATGGATTTGGCTGCAAGTGCTGCGGATGCGACCGAGTACTTCAAGGATCAGAAAGGTCCTGAAGTGGAGAAGCTGTTCTGGTCACAGTTTCACGCTCCAGTCCATCCGCTGTTGCTGAATGAGCGATTGACCGGTTGGGCTGAGCTCCATAGATTATCCGGACTGGCCATGAGCTCCGTTGTGGATCATTTGTGGCCAGGAGGGCCAAGGCCAAATAGCTAATTTAGCTTAGTGCAACAATTCCTTGGCACCGTGCCACGCATCGATGCTGTAAAGAGGTCGGCGTGCATAGAAGGCTCGCGGATGGCCCTTGCCTGTGTCAAAACATACTGGGCGGAGATGGATGCCACCATTGTTGCGGCACAGGGTTCAGCCATAGGCCGAGTGGCTGCCGAGCACTACTTTGAAGAAGTTCTTGAAGGCGCTCGTTCGATAGAGGCTCAGTGCTTGAAGAATATTATGTTTGAGTGACATGTATTCCCATTGTAAAAACAATGTTTTATTGAGTTTATCAAGGCTGTATTTATACTTTTGCCCGAAAGTACTATGATGCCTCTTGTGCGGCTGTTTATGTATATATGTATATAACCTGAAAGATGGCAGTCGTCGGCTTCAGCCCCCACGCATATAATGCGAGGGTGTTTGCAGAAGACGCATGTTCACACTTGATCCAACGTCTTGGTCCATTAAGGAGGTGATAACACAGCGAACTAGGCAATCGGACTATAATGCTTTAACACTTTCACTTAGCCAGAGGAGTTTGACAGTGGGGCTACTATATAGCCCCTGGTGGCTCCGCACTCATCCAAATTCGGGGTGCGTACATGGCTGGCCGGGAAACGTCCCTTCGTTAAGGCGGAGGAATCCCGAAGATTCCGCTAGGTCATCGAGTGGTTGACCAGTCTCACGCTATATCATGACAGTCAGTTTTTGGCTTTCTCTACTGAGGTGCTCGTCCGGATGAACCAGGGCACAATTGCAGTAGTTCTCCTGGTGCCGCCTTAGCCGATATAGCGGAATGTAAGGCAGCAAAACACAGGAGCCGGGCAAACCCAACATTTAACCAAAGACATGATTCGGAGCTGATGCATATAAGGCCAAACTCGCGACGCTGAACACTCCCTAAGGTATTCGGTCTTTATGGTGGAAACCGGGCTTAAGCAGTGCCCTTTGTAATAAGCCCTTGGTGTCCAGGTATGTACACTATTCTGACATGGCCACATGCCAATACGTCAGCATCCTTCTTAATTGTACTGAGAATCCGGGGGATGTGTATCAACAAGAGACAGTAAAAAATGTTTACGCAGGGTCTTAATCTAAAAAGAATCCTTGGAACGGGTCCCTGCTGCACGTCTGCGCCTTGATGACCCACAAGTATAGGGGATCTATCGTAGTCCTTTCGATAAGTAAGAGTGTCGAACCCAACGAGGAGCAGAAGGAAATGATAAGCGGTTTTCAGCAAGGTATTCTCTGCAAGTACTGAAATAAGTGGTAACCGATAGTTTTGCGATAAGATAAGTTGTAACGATCAACAAGTAACAAAAGTAAATAAAGTGCAGCAAGGTGGCCCAATCCTTTTTGTAGCAAAGGACAAGCCGGAACAAACTCTTATAATAGGAAAAGCGCTCCTGAGGACACATGGGAATATCGTCAAACTAGTTTTCATCACGTTCATATGATTCACGTTCGATACTTTGATAATTTGATATGTGGGTGGACCGGTGCTTGGGTGCTGTTCTTACTTGAACAAGCATCCCACTTATGATTAACCTCTATTGCAAGCATCCGCAACTACAACAAAAGTATTAAGGTAAACCTAACCATAGCATGAAACATATGGATCCAAATCAGCCCCTTACGAAGCAACGCATAAACTAGGGTTTAAGCTTCTGTCACTCTAGCAACCCATCATCTACTTATTACTTCCCAACCCATCATAAACGGTTGGCTGCTCAGAGTTAAAGTACGGCTGTTGTCGTTTGAGAGCAACCCACCTCGAAGCCTTTGAGAGAGAATTCCTTGCGAGGATAAAGTCCTAACCACCCAGAGCCAAAGAGTGTTAGGCATCACTTAAGTCTTCTTGTCTGTGTGATCTGAAGACTTATTACACTTGAGGACTGTGAATCCTCCAGCCGGTTAGGCGTCGCGTTCTGAGCATCCAAGAGTCATTGTGGATCACCGGTGAACGAAGTATGTGAAGGTTTGGGAGTCTACCTTGAAGACTTACCAGAGTGATTGGGCGAGGTCTGCGTGACCTTAGCTCAAGGGGAATACGGTGAGGACTAAGGGTTCTGAGCTGCGTGTTTAGGACTGGGTGTCCGGGACTGTGTGTCCTCAGATTTAAATACCTAGCCGCCCTAACCAGACATACAGTTGTCACAGCAACTGGAACTGGTCCAACAAATCATTGTCTTCAATGAGTCACTAGTTTCATCCTTCCCTTCCCTTTACTTACTGTTGGTCCTTGTGAAGTCATTGCGTGATTGCATTATCTTTTGTCTTCACTGAGTGACTGCTTGTTCCGATTGGCTTCACAATATCTTCCTACCTGATCCCTACTGCCTAGCTGCTCTTAGTGATCATGCTTTCACTTTGTTGATTACCTGACTAAGGTTTGCCTAGTGTAGTCTACCTTCCGCTGCGTGGTAATAGGTTTACTTCTATCGTTTGTCTTCAAAACTTCCCTGTTTAGAAGACTTTCATAAAAATCGCCTATTCACCCCCCCTCTAGTCGATCACTAGCACTTTCAATTGGTATCAGAGCAAGGTACTCCCTTGTTCTATGTGATTCGGTTTAACCACCTGGAGTTTTAGCTATGTCGACTGCAGGGATAATTAAAGTCTTCGCTGCGTGCCCCATCTTCGATGGAACTGAATATCCTACTGGAAGAATAAGATGCGCATGCATCTTGAAGCCATTGATGTCGACCTGTGGTATGTCGTCAAGAACGGTGTTCCTAAGGCTAGAGAAGGTGTCGCTGCTGCTGATGTCAAGAAGTTCGTTCAACTGGACTCTACTGCCAAGAATATTATCTGTGGTCATCTGACCAAAGGACAGTATGGCTGTGTGAGTGCGTTGGAGACTTCCAAGGTAGTCTGGGACTGGCTCTCCAAGGTCAACGAAGGCGTCTCCACCCAGAGAGATCAGAGAATCAGTGTCCTTCGCAACCTCTTCAACCGCTTCAAGAGAAATGACAATGAGAATGTCCAGCTCACATTTGATCGACTCACTGACATCACAAATGAGCTTCAAGCCCTCGGCGCCACTGAGATCACCAAGCATGAAGTCGTCAAGACACTCCTGAGATCACTTGATAGTTCATTTGATACCCTAGCCCTGATTTCAAGACACTCGATCCGTCTGACATACTTGAGAGGCTCAACACACACGAGTTTCAGCTTTCTGAGAAAAGAGACATCTACGGTCCCAGCTATGGGCGAACTCGTGCCTTGAAGGCAAAAGCTGTCTCCTCATCCGAAGAAGAATCTGACAACAGTTCTGATGATCCCGAAGACATTGGAAAGGATCTTGCTATGCTTGTGAAGAAGTTCCAAAAATTCACCAAGAAGAAAGGGTTCAGAAAGTCTTCACTATCAAGCTCAAGGAATGATGAAGCTTCTTCTCATGACTACAAGAAGAGAACATGTCACAAGTGCAAGAAGCCTGGCCACTACATCTCTGAGTGTCCATAGTGGGACAATGAGAACAACAAGAAGAAGAAGAGCAAGGAGTATGACTCTGACGACAAGAAGAAGAAGAATAAATACTCAAAGTCTTCTTCCAAGTCTTCCTCAAAGTCTTCATCACACAAGAAGAGCTCATCTAGCAAGGCACGTGCGTTTGTTGCCAAGGAAATGGATTCTGAGGAGGAGTCTGCTTCTGAGGAGGCGAAGGTGGAGTCTGAGGAGGAGTCCGATTCTGGCGTTGTGAGTCTGGCTACATCATACGTTGCCAAGTCCATCTTCAACACTGAAGACGACTTCATCACCAACACCGATGCAAATGACAAGGACTACTCCGCTCCTTCCTACTGCTTCATGGCACGTGGTGCCAAGGTAAACACACGCACTACTCACTATCAAACATCCAGTGACGATGAATCTAATTGTGATTCCAAACCTAGCTACAAAACACTTGCTAAAATTGCAACTGAACAACAGAAAGCTATGGAACACATTCAAAAACTGTTAGACAAAAGCGATGATCTGTTAGACGCTGAAATGACTCGATCTCAGTCCTTAATTGAAGACATAAAAAATCTTCACGTTAAGTATGAGGAACTTGAAAGTCGTCATGAAACGCTCTCAACAACTCATGAAAGGCTGTCCTACGATTATCTTCAAAGGAAGCAAGACCTTGAGAAATTGAGAACGACTCATGATGATCTTCAAAAGGAAAATGAGTCACTTCGCGCCAAACAGATCAGTTCAGCTCAGGAAGGATTTGAACCACCATGTCTTAAATGCATTGAGCGTGATAATGCTACTTCTGTTGCTGAATGTTCTACTGCTACTACTGTTGCAATATCTTCACCTGTTGATGTGGTAACTAACCCCTCTGCTGAGGATACCACTGCCATTGCTGATGAGAATGCTAGGTTGAAGACACTGCTTGAAACAGGGATGTACAAAAGTCTCAAAGGGCATCAGACACTATGTGATGTCCTTAAAAGGCATATCCTGAACCGAAACCCTAGGAAAGAGGGTGTTGGGTTCGAAAGGAAAATGAATGCCGATGGCTCGTACTGGAAACCTGAGCAGTACCCCAAAACCACATGGGTTGCTGCAAAGGAACCTTCAGTGGATGCATCCACCCTATCTGGCTTCACTTGTGCTAATCCCATTGTTATTGATGAATCCTTTGATGCAAACTACAAACTGTTTAAGAATCAGAATGGTGAAGTGTTTGCCAGGTATATTGGTACTAACTGCAGGAATGGGCCGCCTATGAAGAAGATCTGGGTGCCAAAAAGGTGTTTGGAGAATCTTCCTGTGAATGTCATCATGACACCACAGGTGAAGAAGACAAACCCCAGGCCACAGGCTTCATATGGTCCAAAGGCTTCATACAGACAGAGGACTCACCGAAGTCGCACTAACGCAAATGTTTTGCAGGGAAGCCATACTCACGCCTATGAATATGAGTGCGGTTCATCAAACCGCCATGTTCATAAGACCAAGAACTATTCTGCTTATTCTTATGAGTACTATTGTCCACCTGCAAGACTTTTTGCTAGGGCTCCAAAGCCAAAATTCTCAGATGTTGCACTAAGACTCATTGCTTCAAAGCCACCCTTGAAGATGTGGGTGGCTAAGAAAGCTTAACTCTCTTTTGCAGGGAAAGGTCTCCAACAGAAAACCAAAATTGTCTGACGCTATTGCTGGGGACCTTAAACATCTTGTAGGGCGCAAGATCAAATGCCCAAATGGTCTTATTATGTACTTTGTTCCTGAATCGCTTGCTACTCGCCCTATCAGTCCAAATCTCGATCTAAGATTTCATAACCCACTGGTTCGTCAAATGTTTTTGCTTCACAATTCTCTTCGTGAAGCCTATCCCCCTAGCTGCACTGTAGGGTACGACACCAACAGCTTCAGAATGGATTATTGATAGTGGGTGTACCAATCACATGACTGGCAAGAGAAGCCTTCTTATGGACTCAACCTTACATCCATTTGACAAAAGTCACATCACATTTGCTGACACTGGTAAAAGTAAGGTATTGGGTCTAGGTAGAGTTGCAATCTCAAAGGATCAACACATGGATAAAGTCATGCTTGTTGAATCCCTTGGCTTCAACTTAATGTCTGTCTCCATGCTTTGCGATTTAAACATGATTGTGATGTTTGGAAAATATCGTTGCCTTGTTCTAATGGAATCTGACAAGTCTCTAGTGTTTGAAGGGTATTAGAAAGATGATTTGTACATGGTAGATTTCTCAGCAGGACCACAGCTTGCCGTATGTCTTCTAGCAAAAGCTTCAGAATGCTGGCTCTGGCATCGGAGGCTAGGGCATGCTGGCATGAGGAACCTGCACATCCTTGCAAAGAAGAAGCATGTCATAGGCATCGAGGGCGTCAAGTTCAAGAAAGATCACTTATGCGGTGCCTGTGAAGCAGGAAAGATGACGAGGGCCAAACATCCCTCGAAGACTATCATGACAACGACTTGACCCTTTGAACTGCTCCACATGGATCTTTTTGGTCCCACTCATTACTCAACTCTTACTACTACTGCTTGTCTCTATGGCTTTGTCATTGTTGATGATTATTCTAGATATACTTGGGTGCATATAATCCTCTACAAGACTGAAGTGCAGGATGTCTTCAGACGCTTCGCCAATCGAGCAATGAACAACTATGGCGCCAAGATAAAGCACATCAGAAGTGACAATGGCACTGAATTCAAGAACACTGGCCTTGATACATATCTTGATACTTTGGGCATCACACATGAATTCTCAGCTCCGTACACGCCACAGTAGAATGGCGTCGTCGAACGCAAGAACAGAACACTTATTGAGATGGCCCGAACGATGCTTGATGAATACAAGACTCCAAGAAAATTCTGGTCTGAAGCCATTGATACTGCATGCCATACAATCAACCGTGTTTATCTTCACAAGCTTCTGAACAAGACATCTTAGGAGCTCCTTACTAGAAAGAAGCCAAATGTCAGTTACTTCAGAGTATTTGGCGCCAGGTGCTGGATCAAGGATCCACATCACACTTCAAAATTTGCACCAAAAGCACATGAGGGTTTTATGCTTGGATATGGAAAGGACTCGCACTCCTACAGAGTTTTCAATCTCTTTCATTATAAAGTGGTTGAAACAGTGGATGTGCGGTTCGATGAGACTAACGGCTCACAAAGAGAGCACCTACCAAATGTGCTAGATGAAGTTCCATCCAGTGAATCAATCAAACTTATGGGAACTGGAGAAATCATACCTTCTGAATCTCAACTTGAAGAGGAACTTATCATCTCCGCACCTGATCAACCTGAAGACAATGCTCAGCCTGAAGACAATCCCTCTAACAATGACAATGATCAGCAAGAGAAAAATCTTCGCCCTGTACATCCTCGTGTTGCCAATGAAGTGCAGATTGAGAGAATAATTGATAGCATCAATGCACCCGGTCCACTCACTCGTTCAAGGGCAACACAACTAGCAAATTTCTGTGGGCACTTCGCATTCGTCTCAATAACAGAACCCAAGAAAGTTGAAGAAGCCTTCATGGAACCTGAATGGATTCAAGCTATGCAAGAAGAGCTTCAACAGTTTGAGCTGAATAATGTATGGGAACTGGTTAAGCGTCCTAATCCTCGGAAGCACAATATAATAGGCACCAAATGGATATATCGCAACAAGCAAGATGGGCATGGTCAAGTTGTCAGAAACAAAGCTCGTCTCATTGCTCAAGGATATACTCAAGTTGAAGGGATTGACTTCGATGAAACATTTGCTCCTATGGCTCGACTTGAAGCCATACGCATACTGCTGGCCTATGCAAATCGTCATAACATACTTCTATATCAAATGGATGTGAAGAGCGCTTTTCTCAATGGCAAGATTGAAGAAGAAGTGTATGTTGCACAACCACCTGGCTTTGAAGATCCAAAACATCCTGACATGGTATACAAGCTCAACAAGGCACTATATGGCCTCAAACAAGCCCCTCGGGCTTGGTATGACACACTCAAATACTTCCTGAAGAGCAAAGGCTTCACACCTGGTTCCCTCGACCCCACTCTCTTCACGAAGACATATGATGGTGAACTGTTTGTGTGCCAAATATATGTGGATGACATTATCTTCGGCTGCACCAATCAGAAATACAGTGAAGAGTTTGGATATATGATGCAAGAGCAATATCAGATGTCCATGATGGGAGAGCTGAAGTTATTCCTTGGTCTTTAAATACGACAGCAACGCAATGGCATCTTTATATCTCAAGAGAAGTATCTCAGAGATTGCCTGAAGAAGTTTGGTATGCAAGACTGCAAAGGCTTCACGACGCCAATGCCAGCCAAACATCATCTGTGTCCTGACGACAATGGTAAAGAGTTCGATCAAAAGGTATACCGCTCCATGATTGGTTCTTTACTTTATCTATGTGCATCTAGGCCAGATATTATGCTTAGTGTTTGCATGTGTGCTCGATTCCAAGCGGCACCAAAGGAATCGCATCACTTAGCTGTGAAGCGAATTCTTCGATATTTGGCTTACACCCCAACTCTAGGATTATGGTATCCAAAGGGCTCAGAGTTTGATCTGGTTGGATTCTCGGATGCTGATTATGCTAGTGACAAGGTGGATCGCAAGTCTACATCAGGCACATGTCATTTTCTGGGACGATCACTTGTATGTTGGTCTTCAAAGAAGCAGAACTGTGTATCTCTCTCCACTGCTGAATCTGAATACATTGCTGCTGGATCTTGCTGCGCTCAGCTTCTGTGGATGAAGCGAACACTCAAAGACTATGGCATTCATCTGAAGCAAGTACCACTCTACTACAACAACGAAAGCGCAATCAAAATTGCCAACAACCCAGTTCAGCACTCGAAGACAAAGCACATTGAGATCCGTCATCACTTTCTCAGAGATCATGTTGTGAAGGAAGATATTGATATCATACACGTCAACACTGAAGAGCAATTGGCAGATATCTTCACCAAGCCCTTGGATGAGAAGAGATTTTGCAAGTTACGGTGTGAGATAAATATCTTGGAATCCTCAAATGTCCTATGATCAGGCACACATCCTAACACTTATGCGTATTGATGACTTAGATGTGCAACACACGAAGTAAAGTATATCTTCAATCAATGAAGACATACATTCTAAGTGTGAATACATTAATGAGGAATTTGACTTCGGAGCGCCACGATAATTGTGCGTCGTGTCCGGGTCTAATACTTCCTATACGGTGGGTAACGCCACCACCAAATGTTCTGTTTGAAGTATTTCACTCATGGCGTTACATTTGCTATGTCTTCACATTTGGTTTGACTTCAATCTCAACATATCTTCATGATTATCTTCAGTATGTTGATCATATATATATATATATATATATATATATATATATATATATATATATATATATATATATACTAGTGTTATGTCCTCTACAACATTCGCTTATAGCTATGTCTTCTTGTTGAATCTTTTGAACTAAGTGAATGTGATCGAACCCTAACCTCTCTATACTTTCTATCTCAAACTCTATCTCTCCAAATCATATGCATTCTATTGAAACTGTCGAATGTCTTCTCTGCATCCTTGTCAGCGGAAGATACAGAGACAAACATTAAGTCCGTTTTCAATGCTAATTCCTTCACCTGAAACCCGGAGAAGTGGGAACGACCACCCGACAATCCAGGCGTGCGTGGGAACGTGGAACAACCTCTGATATGCTGCATGATGGCCACGTGTTCCTCAGATGTGAATCGCCAGGGACACCTATGTAATAACACTGAGCCATCCCTGTCCCTATAAATACACGCCTCACCTCAGTCATTATCCTTTCTTCCACTCTCGCACGAACCCTAGCGCCACCGCTAGCCCTCGACGACGCCGGCGACGAAGCGCTTAGCTGCCGCAACCTCTCCGACGCCGTCTTCACGCCGACCGCGGACATCACCTTCTCCGCCGTCGCCGTAGGTGTCCTCCGTCGCCAAGTTAGGGCACGGACGATCGAACTGCTCGGCCTCCTCTTCCACTCCGTCTAGCAGTTTCTTGTGTGGTAAATAAAACTCCCTTTTTACGGCCTCTTTGATCCTATAGATTCGTCATTTTCTACCACAAGCAGTTTCTGTTCACACAAGTTGTATCCACTTCATACTGCATCTCATATTATGCCTAGTATGTTCACCTATGCTTCACAAAGTAGTTAGATTCCTCACTTGTACTGATCTGTGGATTCATACAAATCTGGAACCAACTCCTTATCTATGAGTGAATGTCTTCGCACGATGAGGTCAATGTCTTCTAAACTAATTTATCTTCAAAATCTTCTGAGAATGCATATGACCTCTTCCCCTTCCCTCGCACCTTAATGCTATCACAGGTACATGTCCGTGGGAGAATCCCTTGGTTCTCATAGTCTGCATTCATTTGCAGAATTCTTACAACATCACATAAATTCTCCCGAAGCCAGTTCCTGTTTGTCCAGCAAGCGAAAGCCCTTGAATCCTTTGAACGTATTGAAGCCATTCAGTTTAAAGTTCATGGCTGCAGAGAAATCAGCAAGGAAGGGTGGCAGAAAGCGTTGAGGTGAGACATCAAGAGATCTGCCCGATGACCTCTCAGAACTGTACAAGACAGATCCAGAAGAGGATTACAATCAGCGCAAGACACGAATCCAATAGATTCGATGATATTGGGCAGAATAGTGGTTCAAGTACAGATTTGTGACAAAGGAATATGCTGAAAAGAATGCCATCAAGCGACCATGGGGAGACATCCTATACAAAAATCTTCAACCCAGGTCCAGAGATGAAGCCATTGAACAAGGCTTCTATCCCTGCATGGTCCGTGGACCACAGCCTGCGGATGCTGACCCATCGTCACTGCTATGGTGTCATGACGACAATTTGTTCAAGCGCAACTTCTAGTTTACCCAGAATTCGGCGAAGCAGAACAAGAAGTCTTTGGGATTAGACTTCAACCCTGGTCCCTCTGCTCCCCGTGCCGATGGGACCCGCGAAGCTGAACCCAATCTTGTTGGGCCCTTCTACAACCTGGAAGGTCTCATCACTCATATCGTGGTTCAAGGGACAGCCGTGGATGAGCCTGCAGATGACGCTGAATCAGATGAAGCGCTTGCAGCGCCGAAGCCAAAGAAACTGAAGCAGCCTAAAGCTTCAAAGCCTGCCTCAGCACCAAAAATCTCACGGGCGAAGCCACTGGCTACTGCACCTCCTGAAGACAGTGTGCAGTCTGAAGATCTATCACGCATCTCCAAGCCCCAGAAAGTTAAGATGCCTCTGCCACACACCAGCCAAGAACTGACTGCTGCTGCTATTCTGTGCAACGATGCCATTGATCTGTCCAGTGATGAAGATCTTGCAGATGACGCTCTTGAGCAACTAATCAAGAGCAAAGAAAAAGCAGAAATCTTCAACAATTTGCCTTTCTTTGACGTGGCAATCATCCACGACTTCATAGATGAGTGGTTTGACACGCCCAACCTCAGCTTTGAAGATCTGCAACTTCCCATTGGCCTCAGTGTTGCCTTCCATGGCGTCATTGCTTCAGAGTTAGCTATAGCCCAGCGCATCGTTGAACTGAAGCAAAAGATTGACTTTGAGAAAGCTCAGTTCAAGAAGCATATGGCCAAGCTCAGCGTGAAAGAGGTCAAGAACTTCAACATCATGCTGCACGAGCTCAAAGAAGCCTTTCTCAAGAAGCATGAAGAAGCTCAAGGTTCTCGTGAGCACATGAAGAGCCTGGCTGACAAGTGTGTGCAAGCCTACAATGAGGCTGAGAAGCACAAGGCCCTTGGGCGTCCTGGCATCGACCCCAGGATGGCTGCAAAGCAGAAGAAGAAGAAGCCCGCTATGGCCGAACCTGACGCACCAAGGCAGGAAGCACATCCCATTGTATTCCCAACCAGCATGACTGGCTCGAAGCCAAAAGCCAGGTCTACCGCTTCAGAACTAAAGAAGACGAGGACTGCTGAGGCTGAAGCCAGAAAGAGGAAACATCCTGAAGCCTCTGCTGCTGCTCCCTCCAAGAAGAAGCGGAAGACCAAGAAGGAATAGACTGCTCCCACAGAGCCCTTAATTATTGAACCTATCTCCATGGTTCGCCCTGCCGCTGAACATCAAGAACGCCAACTGACTGTCCATGAGCCTGGTTTCACAGAGGCTCATGAAGTTGAAGACATTCCAGCAGCTGATCCCACCGCTACTGAAGACATTGGTCACCATGACCATGTTGAAGATGATGCAGTTCTTCCTCAGATCGAGCACCAACAGGTATCATCGCCTGTGCTTACGCACAGCGAACTCATCAGCATTGGTCGTCCTCTGACGCCAATTGCTCAGGATGCATCATGGGCTGATCACCCACAACAACAAGTCACACCACCCACGCAAGAAGAAGAAGATGACTTTGAGGCCCAGCCAACTCCATCTCCAAAGGCGTCGCCGGCGTTACGCAGGCTTCGCAAAGGACCAAGGCCTCCAGTCTCCGAATCTGAAGCTAAAGCTGCTGAAGACATTCCGGCTACATCAGCCGATGACACCCAAGAAGAAGAACATGTCCCCACTCCCCCAACTACTGACGAAGCTGTTCTCGAGGAGAACGTGTCTGTGCCCGACCCTCCAGCTCATCAGGTGGAGGTAGAAAATCTTGAGGCTGCCACCACCAACACCAGTGAAGCCACTGACTCTGTCATGGCTGAAGCAAATGTGGAGCCTACACCAACCCAAGAACCAGAAGTCAGCGAAGCCAATGATGCTACTGCTTCTGTTCCTGCGCCTGCTGCTGGTCCTCAGTTTGACTATCACATTGAGCATAGGCCTCAGGTACAGAAGCCAATGCCAAGGTTGCCTAGGTTTCCAGGTCCTGCATCAGCACCTGAATCCTTCAATGTCAACAGCTTCAAAGCAGACAACACCTTCTTCAATAGCTCCAAGAACCCCTACTCAAGGGAACGAATATCTTTTGATAGGTTCTGGAGCTATACGCAGCGAAGCTATTACTCCTGCATTCTGTACAATCAAGGTCGCATCTTCCCACATATGCGTCTTGACACCGAAGCAATAGCTGGTCTGCCCTGCTTAGAAGAAGCTCTGGACTGCTTCAAAGAGGTTGGATTGTTGCCTTTCGTCACCGACCAAGAGCACTGGAACAAAGAGTTGCTGCTCCAATTTTATGCCACACTTCACATACGTGGTTACAACAGAGATCCGAAGACTTGGGTCCTTGAGTGGATGACAGGAAATGTTCATCACGAAGCCAAAGCCTTTGATATCATTGAGCTCACTGGTCTGCCCACTCCTGGAGATCTCTATGAAATTGGATGTCAACTTCACAGTGAAGCTATGGAGAGCATATTTCAGAAGCCTGAACCAAACATGAGTCAAATGCTTAGTATGATGAAGCCTTTGCCACAAGACGCTGCATATCCTAAGGAGTTCCTTGTTGAAGACCTGGAGTATCTGCCAAGGACCATCTATCACATTTTAAGGAGAACTCTCTGGCCCATCAAAGGACATTCCCCATATGCAAAGCTAGAAGGTGCAATGAAGACTTTGGTCTTCTATATTCTTCACGGCAAATGCTTCAATGCACAAGACTTCTTCATCCGCCAACTTGCTGCTTCAGGATCTGATCTCTTTGGTTTGAAGTTCTACGCTTCATGGATAATGAGGCTGATCAAACTCCACTCAGCTATCTCATATCAGCCCTCTGCTCGCAATCATCGGATCTTTATGCCTGACGTGGATATGTCCGTTAAAGCCCTCTATCCAGAGCCTGCCAAGGAGCCTCTTAGTCTTCAGAATGCGAGCATCAAAGTTTCTCTCAGAACATTGAAGGAGTTGAAGCAGTCACTCGTGTTTATCCTCTAGCTGGCACTACACGCGCACCTCATCGTGCCCTCACTGAAGCCACTGAAAGCACTATTGCCCAACGGCCCAAGAAGCGATCTCGTGTTCTCAATGACCGAGAGCTTCTGGTTGCTCTTCATCAGAAACAAGATAGGCATCATGACTGGCTGAAGCGCCAAATGCACAGCCTCTTGGTGGATGTCAACCGCATTCGCAACCTTGCCACCAAGAATGCCTTTGTTGCCCATGAAACTTGTCGGCGTACATGGAAAGGGCTGACACTTATGTGCTCTAAGGATGATCTTCAAGAGGATGGCTTCTCTGAACGTTTCAAGTTTGACTCCACACCTCCCCGAAGGGCTATGCTGCGACGAACTCCATCACTTGAAGACTCTGAGTTCTCTTCCTCTGCGGCAACTGTGAATGCCAGAGGGATCGAGGACAAAGACGATGCTACTTCACCGCCCCCTCCTTCAGCACGCGTCGACACTGCCCCGAGCTCGTCTGCACCGCCTAACAACACCGACGACCTTGCTACTTCACCTACTCCTCATGGGAACGAGTAGATGCTCTATGTCTTCAAACCTTTTTGGTCCTTACTGACAAAAGGGGGAGAAGCATATGAGTGTGATAGTCTTCAAGCGGGTCCATATGGGCGGTTACTTTATGTTTTGCCTAGTGTTTACAACTCTCGTTTTGATACATTTGGTTCTTTGAGTTGTAATACTTAAACTCGATGGTCGTCTGCTACTCGTTTGCTACTTTGTGATGCGATGATAAATTCCGCATGTGCGACGATAAATTCTGCACTTAGATCATTTTGCAGACGTCCATTTTCCATTATGCATGTCATTATCTTCACATACTTTTCATGCATGATGAATTGTCATCATAAGTTGAAGAGGATCTCCACAAGTACAACCTGCCATGTGCATTTGCATTCCAAAAGCAAATTACTTATATGCACATCTTCAGGGGAGCCCTTACAACTTATGAAGACAATTCCTTATCCTTTACAATTTCACATATTATATTCCCCGTTGAAAACTTCAACCAGTTTGTCATCAATCACCAAAAAGGGGGAGATTGTAAGTGCATCTAGTGCCACCCCTAGTTGGTTTTGGAGTATTGACGACAAACCTAGTTGAGGGACTAATGTGTTTGTGAGAATTGCAGGATAACACAGGTACAAATCCCTCATTGATTCGGTTTTCCTACCAGAGATGACCCCTAAAAATGTATGAAGACATTGAAGTCAAAGGTGGTATGTGAAGATATTCACATTGAAGACTATGACAAGAGAAGACATCGCATGAAGACTATGGAGCTCGAAGACTTAGATCTTTCGTAGTTCTTTTTCTTCTTTGTTGAGTCATAGGAACCACCGTACTGTTAAGTAGGGTCCAAGAGAACCAGTTAGAATGACTGAAGTGATGCTTAACCAAAATCGTATGTCTTCGAGTGAAGACTATGCGAGCGAATCTTGTCCAGAGTTGGACAAGTCAGCTTTGCTTGTAGCCCAAGTAAAGTTGTCGTGTGTGTTTAAAATCTGACCGTTGGAACACGTGTTAGTTCCTTAGTGACCCAGGGTCATTTCGGACAAATCAGGTCGGGTTGCCTAGTGGCTATAAATAGCCCACCCTCTACAACCATAAATGGTTGGCTGCTCAGAGTTAAAGTACGACTGTTGTTGTTTGAGAGCAACCCACCTCGAAGCCTTTGAGAGAGAATTCCTTGCGAGGATAAAGTCCTAACCACCCAGAGCCAAAGAGTGTTAGGCATCACTTAAGTCTTCTTGTCTATGTGATCTGAAGACTTATTACACTTGAGGACTGTGAATCCTCCAGTCGGTTCGGCGTCGCGTTCTGAGCATCCAAGAGTCATTGTGGATCGCCGGTGAACGAAGTCTGTGAAGGTTTGGGAGTCTACCTTGAAGACTTACCAGAGTGATTGGGCGAGGTCTGCGTGACCTTAGCTCAAGGGGAATACGGTGAGGACTAAGGGTTCTGAGCTGCGTGCGGGACTGTGTGTCCTCAGGTTTAAATAACTAGCCGCCCTAACCAAACGTACAGTTGTCACAGCAACTGGAACTGGTCCAACAAATCATTGTCTTCAACAAGTCACTGGTTTCATCCTTCCCTTCCCTTTACTTACTGTTGGTCCTTGTGAAGTCATTGCGTGATTGCATTATCTTTTGTCTTCACTGAGTGACTGCTTGTTCCGATTGGCTTCACAATATCTTACTACCTGATCCCTATTGCCTAACTGCTCTTAGTCATCGTGCTTTCACTTTGTTGATTACCTGACTAAGGTTTGCCTAGTGTAGTCTACCTTCCGCTGCGTGGTAATAGGTTTACTTCTATCGTTTGTCTTCAAAACTTCCCTGTTTAGAAGACTTTCATAAAAATCGCCTATTCACCCCCTCTAGTCGATCACTAGCACTTACAGGCCCAAATAATGGTGAAGTGTTATGTAGTCGACGTTCACATAACACCACTAGAGGCTAGACACCATACATCTTATCAAAATATCAAACGAATACCAAATTCACATGACTACTAATAGCAAGACTTCTCCCTTGTCCTCAGGAACAAACGTAATTACTCACAAAGCATATTCATGTTCATAATCAGGGGGGTAATAATATGCATATAGGATCTGAACATATGATCTTCCACTAAATAAACCAACTAGCATCAACTACTAGGAGTAATCAACACTACTAGCAACCTACTAGCACCAATCCCGGACTTTGAGACAAGAATTGGATACAAGAGATGAACTAGGGTTTTGAGATGAGATGGTGCTGGTGAAGATGTTGATGGAGATTGCCCTCTCCCGATGAGAGGAGCATTGGTGATGATGATGGTGATGATTTCCCCCTCCCGGAGGGAAGTATCCCCGGCAGAACAGCTCTGCCAGAGCTCTAGATTGGTTCGGCCATGGTTCCGCCTCGTGGCGGCGGAGTCTCATCCCGAAAAGTTACTTCTTATTTTTTCTCATCGAAAGACTTCATATAGGAGAAGATGGACGTTGGAGAGCCACCAGGGGGGCCCATGAGGTAGGGGGCGCGCCCTAGGGGGGGCCCACCCTCATGAGCAGGGTGTGAGCCTCCTGGCCTTCATCTTTGGTGAGGATTTTTCTTTATTTATTTTAAGATGTTCTGTGGAGTTTCAGGACTTTTGGAGTTGCGCAGAATAGGTCTCTAATATTTGCTCCTTTTCCAGCCCAGAATTCCAGCTGCCGGCATTCTCCCTCCTTATGTAAACCTTGTAAAATAAGAGAGAATAGCCATAAGTATTGTGACATAAAGTGAAATAACAGTCCATAATGCAATAAATATCGATATAAAAGCATGATGCAAAATGGACGTGTCAACTCCCCCAAGCTTAGACCTCGCTTTTCCTCAAGCAAAAAGCCGATAACAATAAATATGTCTGTCGGTGTCAAAACTGGCGGATCTCGGGTAGGGGGTCCTGAACTGTGCGTCTAGGCCGGATGGTAACAGGAGGCAGGGAACACGATGTTTTACCCAGGTTCGGGCCCTCTTGATGGAGGTAAAACCCTACGTCCTGCTTGATTAATATTGATGATATGGGTAGTACAAGAGTAGATCTACCACGACATCAAGGAGGCTAAACCCTAGAAGCTAGCCTATGGTATGATTGTTGTATATGGACTTGATTGCCTACGGACTACAACCCTCCGGTTTATATAGACACCGGATAGGGTTAGGGTTACACAGAGTCGGTTACAATGGTAGGAGATCTTGAATATCCGCATCGCCAAGCTTGGCTTCCATGCCAAGGAAAGTCCCATCCGGACACGGGACGAAGTCTTCAATCTTGTATCTTCATAGTCCAGGAGTCCGGCTGAAGGTATAGTCCGGCTACCCGAACACCCCCTAATCCAGGACTCCCTCAGTAGCCCCTGAACCAGGCTTCAATGACGACGAGTCCGGCGCGCAAATTGTCTTCGGCATTGCAAGGCGGGTTCCTCCTCCAAGTCCTTCATAGAAGATTGTAAACACCAAGAGTAGTGTCCGGCTCCGCAAAATAAGCTTCCACATATTGCCATAGAGAGAATAATATTAACACAAATCAAATTTGCTGACGTATTCCGCAGTGCGTCATCACACTACAGCCAAGTCCTTCACTCGAATCGTTTTCACCTCAGCATGTTTTGCGAGGCGGTTTCCTTGGCACGTCTTGTCAAAGCAGAGATCGTGTGCCCCCCTTTTACGGGATTCTCATCAATACGGATGTGGGTAACCCAATCGTGCCCATTAGCATGTTTTCTCGATTAAAGGCGGGTCCCAAACGGTTACGGGGAGGGCTCCTGGTATTCAACCTCTTATAAAGAGACTAGGGCCTTACTCCTTTTCTCCAATCCTAAAACAAGTTCGCCGGTCGCCTCGAGTTCCAACACCCTAGGCTCCAGATTCCGGGTGCCTCAGACCTTCGACAATGTCCGGTTCCGACCTTCAAGGCCGATGGATGCCCTCCTCCGTCACGGAGGAGGATGTGCTAAAGTTGAGAGAGGATAAGTTCTTGACCACCGAAATTCCGCACAGGTTTCCTGCTCAAAGGCAGGCTATCCCCAGTCCCCAGCCCGGTGAGAGCGTAGTGTTCGTGTCTCACTTCCTTCGGGGGTTAGGCTTCCCGATGGATCCCTTTGTGAGGGGACTGTTGTTTTATTACGGGCTGGAATTCCACGACTTAGCTCCGGAGTCCATCCTCCATATTTCCTCGTTTATCGTTGTATGCGAAGCGTTCCTCCGTGTTACCCCTCACTTCGGATTATGGCTCAAGACTTTCAAAGTGGAGCCGAAGATGATCAAGGGACGACACGTAGAGTGCGGAGGCGCTGTTATAAGCAAAAATGCTGATGCTCCATGGCCCGAGGGCCCTTTTCAAGAGGAGCTGGGCTTGTGGCAACGAGAGTGGTTTTATATCACCGCTCCCCGGAGCGCCCAGTGGGTGGCGCTTCCTGCCTTTCGCTCGGGTCCCCCCCCCACAGCTAGCGTCATGGGTTAACAGAGGGTTAGATTGGGGTTTGCCCAAAGACGTGCCCCTGTTACAGGGCCGAATTAAGGATCTCTTGGAAGGAGACCTCAGCTTGGTCAAGGTGATGCAGGTCATGCTGATTCGCCGAATATTGCCCGGCAAACGTCGCCCCCTTCGCCTGTGGGAGTTTAATCCAGAGGGACCGCGAGCTCTCCAGAACTTTATGGGTGCAACGCCCACGGAGATGTATAGACTGTTCTTCGGATCACAAGAGATGTGTCCGGATTTGACCGAGGACGCAGGCCTAAGCTGCAATCGCCCGGATACTCAAGTAAGCAACCTTGTGCCCGGACCTTCTATCCGTATAATTGTCATAAACTTGCCCCTAAAAGAGCCGTCCTTTTAAACAGGAGTGGATAGCGAAGGCAAAGCTGATCAGGTGTCCGGCTCCCCTTCCTAAAACCAGGCCGGATCCCGTGCTGGTCAGGATGCTGGAGATAATGCCTTTGGAGGGGGAGGACATGGAAGCTATGGCCTCCTCGAAGGAGGCTGCTCCGAAGGGAGGAACCGACAATTCCTCTCCTAAGGGGAAGAAGAGAGCCGCCTCTGACGACCCGGAAACCATGGTCTCGAAACAGGGGAGAAAATCCTCGTCAGAGGGTCCGACGCCGGGGAGTTCCTCGGCCGAACTACGCCCTCAAGGGGATCAGCCCTCTAGTGAGCCGTAAGTGGAGAAAAGATTTTCCTTTTGAGGGATGAGGTAAGTCCTTGATTTATATCTGAGAAGATTAACCAAACCTTTATCTTGTAGCTCGGACCTCAGCCTTCTCAGCAGAGCTCGTCTTCAGGGGATCTCCTTCCAGAGATGATGGAGAGCGGGACGCCTCCCCCTGCCGTGCCGCCTAGCGAGGCGGGCGACCCTGAGGTGTCATCGCGGAGGGTTTCTCCAAATCCGACAGGGGCGGAAGGTGGCTATGCGGCCCCCCGAGGTTCTCCGCGTCCGGCCTTCGAAAGAGGTCACGGGACGAGCCCGGCACCGTCTGGTGCTCGGCCGGAGGAGCTAAAGATTCTGCTGGGGCGAGCTTCTATCTCAGAGGAGCACCGTGCATTGATGGGCACGGTGATTGAAATGATTTCATTTGTAGAGAGCGGATTGTATGAGACCGTCAAAAGTTTACTGACGGGTTTCGAGGTACATTAGATAATGTATACTTTTGTCAGTTGTGCATGAGTAAGATGCACCCTGTGTAGATAGTAGCCCCTGAGACTCTGCGCGTCGTCAAGAAATGACGGCACGCGGACAATCATAATCCCAGGTCTAAGATGTCGCCTTTGAATGTAGGCGGCATGGTGTCCGGTATCGAGCCGAACTGACGATTTTGCCGAACTAAAGCGGCAACTGGACGTGGCAGATGCCGACATTACGCTTGTCAATAAGCGGCTTGATGAGGCTCAAGGTATGTAATTCCTCGGGCGGCATCAGGTAAGGACAGTTTTATGCTTGTGTCTTACGATGTGTGTGCTTGACACAGATGGTGCGGCCGCCATGGAGAGTCTTAGGGCAGAACTTGCCCGAGCTAAAGAACAAGCCAGCGAAAGTGACGCGGCCACCAGGAAAGCCCTTGAAGAGCTGAGAGCCGAACAGGCTGCTCATTGCCGAAGAAAGGCAGAGATGGCCGAGATGGCCGAAAAGTTAAAAAGCGCTACAGACCGTTGCAGATTTCTTGAAAAAGAAGACCATACGAAACAGACAGACTTAGAGAAGGCCATTGCCAATGCCAAGGACGCGCGCTCTGCGATGAGAGCTGCGAAGGAGGAGCTGCGTCAGGCCGAACAGATTGCGGCTGGAAAGCCCTTTATGCTGCGAAGGAAATTTTGTGATCCGAAGTTTGCTCCGTTGGACCGGATGTGGAGTGTGGAGGATACCTATCTGGACTTGGTAGCGAGTGCTGCTGATGCGACCGAACACTTTCGAGATCAGAAAGATCGCGAAGTGGAAAAGCTTTTCTGGTCGCAGTTTCACAATCCAGAGCGTCCACTGGCAGTGGATGATCGTTTGGCTCAATGGGCCAAACTGAATAGGTTGTCTGGACTCGCCATGAAGTACGTCATGGGTCACCTGTGGCCGGGGAGATCGGAGCCGAAGAGTTATTTCAGCTTGGTGCAGCAATTCCTTGACGCGGTGCCGCGTATAAATGCAATGAAGAGGTCAGCATGCATAGAGGGTGCTAGGATGGCTCTTGCCCGTGTTAAGACATACTGGGCAGAGATGGAGACCACCGTTGTTGCGTCCCGAGATTCGGATAAAAGCCGAGTACCCTCCGAGCACTATTTTCAGGAAGTTCTTGAAGGCGCTCATGTAATAGAGACGCAGTGCCCGAAAGATGCTATGTTATGATAGCATATGTAATTATAAAGTAATATTTTGATAAACTGTAGTGGCCTTTTTTATACTTGTGCCTCCAAGTATTGGGAACATCTCCTGTGCGGCCGTTTAAGATATATATATATATATATATATATATATATATATATATATATATATATATATATATATATATATATATATATATAGAATCTGAAAGATGGCAGTCGTTGGCTTCAGCCCCCACGCACATAGTGCGGGGGTGCTCGCAGAAGACGCATTTTCACACTTAACCCAATGTCTTGGTCCTACAAAGGAGGTGATAGCGCAGCGGGCCAGGCAACTGGACTATAATGCTTAAACACTTTCACTTAGCCATAGGAGTTTGACAGTGAGACTATTTAGGTAGCTCCTTGGTGGCAACTGCGCTCGTCCGAGTTCGGGGCACGTATGTGCCTGACCGGGAATCGGCCCTTCGTTAAAGCGGAGGAATCCGATAGATTCTGATGGTTCATCGAGTGGCTAACCAGTCTCACGCTACATCATGACAGTCAGTTTTCGGCTTTCTCTACTGAGGTGCTCGCCCGGCCGAACCGGGGCACAATCGCAGTAGTTCTCCTGGTGCTACCTTAGCCGATAGAGCGGAACGTAAGGTAGCCGAACTCAGGAGCTGGGTAACCCAACATTTGACCAAAGACATGATTCGGAGCTAATGCATATAATGCCAAAACTCGCGACGCTGAACACTCCCTAAGGTGTTCGGTCTTTATGAGTGCGGGCGAAACAACACTCTTTATTAAAAAAGCCCCTAGTGTCCAGGTACGTGCAAAAATTCTGACGCGGCCACATGCCAAGACGCCAGCCTCCTCCTTGGTTATATCAGAAAGAAAAAACTAGGGGATGTGTAGCAACAAGAGACAGTAAAAAAGGTTTACGCAGGGTCTTAATCTAAAAAGAATCCTTTAGGACGGGTCCCTACTGCACGTCTGCGCCTGTGTCTCCGTTGTGCCGTATCCTAGACGGGCGCCGCACGACGTTCATCTGTAAAAGAGAGGAACTGAGTTGAAAACGGGTCGTGCTGAAAAAGTTTAAAATAAGCAAAGTATAAAGTAAGATATATAAGATTGAGCTTTATTGTCTCTTATTGTAAATGCGTGGAGCCCCTAGTGCGGGGGTATATGGCTTCTAGGCCTGCATCAATGATGATTTTGCACCGAACTCGTCTATCCACGTTCGTGGTCTTGAATGACCTATTTTGAAGTTTTTTGGCCGGTGAGGCCATTTTGCTGTGGGGCTGTCAAAGCGACCACACAGTCCTCCGCTTGGGGAGGTGCACTTTAGTGCTTCCCCTTCAAAGAGATGATGCCTCGTGGACCGGGCATCTTAAGCGTAAGAGATGCATAATGCGGTATTGCGTTAAAGCGAGCGAAAGCTTCGCGTCCCAGTAGTGCTTGATAGCGACTTGAGAACGAGACGATATAGAAGGTCAGCTTTTCGCGGCGGAGGTTATCGGCAGAGCCGAATATGACTTCGAGCCAGAGAAAACCCATACAATGGGTGTCCGGACTAGGTATTACCCCTTGAAAGGAGGTTTTGCTGCGGCGGATTCTTGCTGGGTTTATCCCCATGTGCTGGATTGTGTCCTGATATATCAGGTTTAGTCCACTGCCGCCGTCCATAAGGACATTTGAAAACTGGAGTCCGCCAATTATTGGATCGAGTATCAAGGCAGTCCAGCCTACATTCTTGATATTCCTAGAATAATCTAGTTGATCGAAGATGATCGGTTTTGACAACCAGTGGCAAGACCCTTTGGGGATGGGCCGTGTGGTGCGTACCTTTACGGGCGCCGCATGTTTTGTTATGTGAAGTGAGTTCACTGTTTTTACTTCTTGTGGGAAGTTCTTTTGTTTCCTGGTGCTCTGCTTTTGGGGTTCGTCCTCGTCTTCGCTTGGTGTGTCAAGCCCCTTGTGTTCGGCATTGAGTCTGCCGGATTGTTTGAAAACCCAACAGTCTCTGTGGGTATGGTTAGCAGGCTTCCCGGGAGTACTGTGTATCTGACATATCCTGTTCAGGATTTTATTTAGGTTGGATGGATCGTCCCTGTTATCCTGGGGGGGGGGCGATTTTTCCTGATTTTGTCGTGAGCCTTTGAATCTGGCATCGACTGCCGTGCTCTTCGGACTTTTGTCCTTAGTCCAGCGACGGTCCTTGTTGCATCGCGGTTTTCTGTTTCCATCCCTAGCTTCGGGTGTACTTGGGTCGCTAGGGCTGCACCTTGCCAACCAGCTGTCCTCCCCTACACAAAACCGGGTCATGAGGCTTGTTAGTGCGACCATTGTTCTTGGCTTTTCTTGGCCGAGGTGTCTAGCGAGCCATTCGTCTCGGACGTTATGCCTGAAAGCTGCTAAGGCTTCGGCGTCCGGACTTTGACTATCTGATTCTTTTTAGTGAGGAATCTATTCCAGAACTGCCGAGCTGATTCTCCGGGTTGTTGAGTTATGTGACTAAGATCGTCTGCATCCGGAGGGCGGACATAGGTCCCTTGGAAGTTTGCTCAGAAAGCATCCTCGAGCTCTTCCCAGCTTCCAATTGTGTTTTCGGGAAGGCTTTTAAACCAATGCCGGGCTGGCCCTTTAAGCTTAAGGGGTAAATATTTTATGGCGTGGAGATCATCTCCTCTAGCCATGTGTATGTGGAGGATATAATCCTCAATCCAAACTCCAGGGTCTGTTGTTCCATCATATGCCTCTATGTTTACGGGTTTGAATCCCTCTGGGAATTCATAGTCCAGGACCTCATTGGTGAAACATAGGGGGTGTGCGGCGCCCCTGTATTTGGGTGTGCCGGATTCTGATGATGGCTTCATAGCGTTGCTTACGAGAGCTTGCTTTCTTGGCCCATAAATGGACCTGACTGGGCCATGATGCGAATCCTTAAGTGGGTCGCATGCCGATTTAGGTGCGGCGCCGCTTGCCGCTTTATGGGGTTGTCTATCCGACCGTGTGGCTTTTTCATTTTTTGAATGCGAGGGCTCTAGGGCCTCTTCGTCGAATTCAGGCAGTAGCTTTCTTTTCGGATAGCTTTTAGTGCGGCGACTGTCACCGTACTTATCTGTGGTATTGATTACTTTGCTCCATCTAATCCGGAGTGCATCTTCCGCTGTTTTTAGCTTCCGCTTCTGCTTTTTTAGGCTGCATGCAGTTGCAACGAGCCTCTCGTGGAGATTCTTCTGCTCCATAGGTTTATTCGGCGTGAGGTCGTCCGGAATGCCGTTTTCGCCGGAGGAGGGATGTTCGGTTTCTTTATCCGTGTTTCCGTGTTCGGACGGTTGCTCTAAGGCCTGCTCGTCGTCTACCGGCTCGTCCTGCTCTATGGCTAGGTTTTTGTCGAGGCGGGGCTTGGGTCGGTGTTTACGCTGACGCTTTGATTGCTTTTCGGGGGGTCGATCTCCCGTCCCATCCCCTTTTTCCTCATTGTCGCTTCCTTTAGGGGTATCCACCATGTACACATCATGGGATGAGGTGGCAGTACAATGCCCTATGGGCGTTGGTTCGTCGGTATCTCCTGCATCGTCATCCATGCCGTCGATGTCTTCGGAGTCGAAGTTGAGCACGTCATTTAAATTGTCGACAATGGCTACCAAGTGGGTGGTGGGTGGGCTTTGAATTTCTTCATCGTCCGAATCCCATCCTCGCTGACCGTAGTTCGGCCAGGGCTCTCCTGATAAGGAGAGAGACTTGAGAGAGTTCAGGATATCGCCACAAGGCGAGTGCTGAAAGATGTCTGCGGCGGTGAACTCTATTATCGGCGCCCAATCGGATTCGATCGGCAGGGGCGCGGGGGGTTCGGAGTTCGGAAAGGAGTCCGGATCCTCGGAGTCACGGATCATGCAGAGTGAGGCTAGTGTTCGGCTCGATCGCCTTTGAGATCGAAGCCCCCGGGGTGACGTCCAACCGATCATCCTCGATTGGCGCAATAGGCTCCGAGTTAGGGGTCGGAACCGATGCGTGTGCGGCCTCCAGGACACTGTCCGGAGGCAGAGCTAGATCTTGCCCCTCGAGATAGTGCGGCGCGCTTGTCCGTGGCTCGAACCCGTCGAAGATCAAGTCTCCAGGGATGTCAGCCGTGTAGTTTAAGCTTCCAAACCTGACTTGATGGCCAGGGGCGTAGCTTTCGATCTGCTCCAGGTGGCTGAGCGAATTGGCCCGTAGAGCGAAGCCGCCGAAGACGAAGATCTATCCGGGGAGAAAAGTCTCACCCTGGACCGTATTGTTGTTGATGATCAAAGGAGCCATCGGGCCTAAAGGCGACGATACAGAGGAATTCTCAATGAAAGCACTAATGTCGGTGCCAAAACCAGCGGATCTCGGGTAGGGGGTCCCGAACTGTGCGTCTAGGCCGGATGGTAACAGGAGGCAAGGAACACGATGTTTTACCCAGGTTCGGGCCCTCTTGATGGAGGTAAAACCTTATGTCCTGCTTGATTAATATTGATGATATGGGTAGTACAAGAGTAGATCTACCACGAGATCAAGGAGGCTAAACCCTAGAAGCTAGCCTATGGTATGATTGTTGTATATGGAGTTGATTGCCTATGGACTACAACCCTCCGGTTTATATAGACATCGGATAGGGTTAGGGTTACACAGAGTCGGTTACAATGGTAGGAGATCTTGAATATCCGCATCGCCAAGCTTGCCTTCCACGCCAAGGAAAGTCCCATCCGGACACGGGACGAAGTCTTCAATCTTGTATCTTCATAGTCCAGGAGTCTGGCTGAAGGTATAGTCCAGCTACCCGAACACCCCCTAATCCAGGACTCCCTCAATGTCCTCATGTTTAGAGGTAGAGGCGTCGATAAAAATAAAATACGGACATGAAGGCATCATGATTATTCTCATAACAGCAACATATATAGATTTTGTAATATGATTACTTATGTTCAAGTGATGATCTATTCACAATGCAAAAGTATAAATCATAAACCTTATTGGGCTCCGACAAACTATAATCTCAGTCATTGAAGCAATTGCAATTTATCATAACATCGGAAAGAGTCTATGTCAGAGCTAAAAAGCAAGTCCACATACTCAACTATCATTTAGTCCTCCATAATTGCTAACACTCACGCAATACTTGTGGTTATGGAGTTTTAATCGGACACAGAGAAAGATAGGGGCTTATAGTTTTGCCCCATAACCTTTTACCTCAAGGGTAATGTCAACAATAATGGTTCATGCTCCCCTACATCCAATTATATA
>NC_041384.1:121248193-121261806 GCF_002162155.2 Triticum dicoccoides | reverse complement strand
TATATATATATATATATATATATATATATATATATATATATATATATATATATATATATATATATATATATATATATATATATCATGTTCTTTCTAACATGCTGAGCTTGCCAAAGGATAAAATGAAAAGGGAAAGGTGAAGATCACCGTGACTCTTGCATAAGGTAGAAGATAATAATAAAAGATAGGCCCTTCGCAGAGGGAAGCAGAGGTTGCCATGCGCTTTTATGGTTGGATGCATAAAATCTCAATGCGAAAGAATGTCACTTTATATTGCCCCTTGTGATAAGAACCTTTATTATGCAGTCCATCGCTTTTATTACTTCCACATCACAAGATCGTATAAAGCTTATTTCTCCCACACCAATCAATCATACATATTTAGAGCAATTTTTATTGCTTTGCACCGATGACAACTTACTTGAAGGATCTTACTCAATCCATAGGTAGATATGGTGGACTCTCATGGCAAAACTAGTTTAAGGGTATTTGGAAGCACAAGTAGTATTTCTACTTGGTGCTGAGAATTTGGCTAGCATGAGGGGGAAAGGCAAGCTCAACAAGTTAGAGGATCCATGACAACATACTTTATCTCAGATATAAGAAAGACATAACTCATTACGTTGTCTTCCTTGTCCAACATCAACCCTTTAGCATGTCACATTTTAATGAGTGCTCCCAATCATAAAAGATGTCAATGATAATATATCTATATGTGAAAACCTCTCTTTCCTTATTACTTCCTATTAATTGCAACAATGACCAAAGCTATGTCTGCCAACTCCCAACAACTTTTAATGATCATACTCTTTCTATGTGAAGTCATTACTCTCAATAAGATCAATATTAACTTCTTGTTTCTTTTTATTCTTTTTCTCCTTTCTTTTATTCACCCAAGATCATGGCAAAATAATCAAGCCCTTGACTCAACACTAATCTTTATTATATATAGCTCACGGACTCGATTACAAAGAGAGATCATAAAGCAAACTCAAAACTAGATCATCCATTAACTTTATTCTACTAGATCAAGATACTACTAATAGGATCGAACTAAGAAAAACGGTAAAGATAGGAGTTGTGATTGTGATACGATACTGGGGCACCTCCCCCAAGCTTGGCAGTTGCCAAGGGGAGTGCCCATACCCATGTGATTATATCTCCTGCTTTGTTGGTGAAGAAGGTGGAGGTGTTGGGTAATCGCACATCGAGCGTAAGAGGTCCTCCAGCTTGCGAATAATGCCCTTGAGTGTGACAATATGCTCCTTCAACAAAATATTTTCTTGTGTGAGATACTTGTTTTGCATACGAGCTAACTCAATCATCTTGAAAGCTTCGATCTCAGTTGGGGTAAGAAGGTTATGATCAAATTGAAGGATGTCTTTTGCTGCCGGAGCTTGATCCTTCATGGCCTTCTTGATCCTTTCATCCTTGTTGACCCTCGTGGGTTCTTCCCTCTTCAGATCTATCTTCGTTAGCCAAGCATCATTGTCACCATTGTTGGAGGAGGGAGACGACATGATGCCTAGCCTGGAAAACCCTGACAGAAAACAACTTGAAACAAGAACAGAGGAGGTTTGCATGATACGGGAGTCAAAAACTTCGGGAGGTTATATAATGAATTTTTACCGACCAGAATATGTATCGTGCAAGAAAATGGAGCCCGGAAGGCACACGAGGCGCTCACGAGGTAGGGGGCGCGCCCAGGGGGGTAGGGCGCGCCCACCACCCTCGTGGGGCCCTCGTGTCCTTCCCGGACTGCTACTTATTTTTCTATTTTTCTAAATATTCCAAAACAGAGAAATATTGCCTTAAAAATTGTTTTGGAGTCGGTTTACTTACCGTACCACATACCTATTCCTTTTCGGAGTCTGAAACGTTCCGGAAAGTGTCCCTTATGTATTCCTCCGGGGTTACGGTTTCAATAATATTGGTTTCAACATTTATGGGATTACCTGAGATATAATGTTTGATTCTTTGACCGTTTACCACCTTCGGATTTGTGCCCTCGAAGTTGTTGATTTTTATGGCACTAGAACGATAGACCTCTTCGATAACGTAGGGGCCTTCCCATTTAGAGAGAAGTTTTCCTGCAAAAAATCTTAAACAAGAGTTGTATAGCAATATATAATCACCTACATTAAACTCACGCTTTTGTATCCTTTTGCCATGCCATCTTTTATCTTTTTCTTTAAACAACTTGGCATTTTCATAAGCTCGGGTTCTCCATTCATCAAGTGAGCTAATATCAAATAACCTCTTCTCACCGGCAAGTTTAAAATCATAGTTGAGCTCTTTAATAGCCAAATACGCCTTATGTTCTAGTTCGAGAGGTAAGTGACATGCTTTTCCATAAACCATTTTATATGGAGACATACCCATAGGATTTTTATATGCAGTTCTATAAGCCCATAATGCATCATCAAGTTTCTTGACGTCTACTAATATTACCAATTCTTTGACATTCATCACAAGACAAGACAAACTTACAGGCATCCTTGAAGAGAGTAGGCCAATAAAAACCAGATTGCAATACCTTATGTGCAGTTCTATCTCCAGCGTGGTGTCCTCCATAAGCCTCGGAATGACACTTGCGTAGGATCTGTTCCTGTTCATGCTCAGGTACACAACGTCTAATAACACCATCTACTCCTTCTTTATAAATATGTGGGTCATCCCAAAAGTAATGTCTTAAATCATAGAAAAACTTTTTCTTTTGCAGGTATGTGAAGCTAGGTGGTATAAACTTAGCAACAATATAATTAGCATAATCAGCATACCAAGGAGTACTATGAGAGGTACTTATAACATTTAATTGTTCATCAGGAAAGCTATCATTAATAGGTAGTGGGTCATCAAGAATATTTTCTAACCTAGACAAGTTGTCTGCAACGGGGTTCTCAGCTCCCTTTCTATCAACAATATGCAAATCAAAT
This sequence comes from Triticum dicoccoides, assembly GCF_002162155.2. NCBI lineage: Eukaryota > Viridiplantae > Streptophyta > Magnoliopsida > Poales > Poaceae > Triticum > Triticum dicoccoides. The sequence goes on along the minus strand of NC_041384.1, from coordinate 121,258,870 downwards.
TCTTGTAGCAAGAGAACCCATCTAATAAGTCTATGTTTAGCATCTTTATTTTCCATAAGATATTTAATAGCAGCATGATCAGTTTGAATAGTTACTTTAGAATCAACAATATAAGGTCTGAACTTATCACAAGCAAATACAACTGCTAAAAGCTCTTTTTCACTAGTAGCATAACTTCTTTGAGAATTGTCTAGAGTCTTACTAGCATAATGAATAACATTTAATTTCTTATCAACTCTTTCCCTAGAACAGCACCTACAGCATAATCACTAGCATCACATATAATTTCAAAGGGTAAATTCCAATCAGGTGGCTGAACAACAGGTGCAGAGACTAATGCTTTCTTAAGTATTTCAAATTCTTCTGCACAGTCATCATCAAAGACAAATGGTATATATTTTTGCAATAAATTAGTCAGAGGCCGAGAAATTTTTGAGAAGTCCTTAATGAACCTCCTATAAAATCCGGCATGACCAAGGAAACTTCTTATACCTTTGATGTCCTTGGGACATGGCATATTTTCAATAGCATCGACCTTGGCTTTATCAACTTCAATACCTCTTTCAGAAATTTTATGCCCCAAGACAATACCTTCATTAACCATAAAGTGGCACTTTTCCCAATTCAAGACAAGATTAGTTTCTTCACATCTCTGCAAAACTCGATCAAGATTGCTCAAGCAATCATCAAAAGAGGAACGTGAAGGGACGGGAGGAAAGAAAGGGCGGTAGATGATAATGCGAAAGGGCGGTCCATGAAAACCTCACAAATATTTTCACAAAAGTCAGAGAATATAGCCATCTTGCATCTTTGAAAGGTAGCAGGTGCATTACATAAACCAAAAGGCATACATCTATAAGCAAAAGTACCAAAAGGGCATGTAAAAGTAGTCTTTGATTGATCTCTAGCCGACACAGGTATTTGAGAGAAACCAGAATAACCATCTAGAAAGCAATAGTGTGTATGTTTGCATAATCTTTCTAGCATTTGATCAATAAAAGGTAAGGGGTAATGATCTTTCTTAGTAGCTTTATTTAATTTGCGGAAATCAATTACCATCCTATAACCTGTGATAATTCTTTGTGGAATCAATTCATCTTTATCATTAGGAACAACAGTAATACCTCCCTTCTTAGGGACACAATGGACAGGACTTACCCACTCACTATCAGCAACGGGATAGATTATACCTGCCTCCAGAAGCTTGAGTATTTCTTTTCTTACCACTTCTTTCATTTTAGGATTCAGACGTCGTTGAGGATCACGAACTGGTTTGGCATCTTCTTCCAAATTTATTTTATGTTGACATAGAGTGGGACTAATTCCCTTAAGATCATCAAGAGTATATACACTAGCAGCACGATGCTTCTTCAGAGTTTTCAATAATCTTTGTTCTTCATGCTCTGAAAGGTTAGCACTAATAATAATAGGATATATCTTCTTTTCATCAAGATAAGCATATTTAAGATTATCAGACAAAGGTTTAATCTCAAACACGGGATCACCCTTGGGCGGAGGAGGATCCCCTAAAATTTCAATAGGAAAATTGTGTTGCAGAATAGGTTCCTGTTTAAAGAATACTTCATCTATTTCCCTTCTTTCATTCATGAACATATCATTCTCATGGTCTAGCAAATAGTGTTCTAAAGGATCACTAGGAGGTACGGCAATAGAAGCAAGACCAATAATTTCATCCTTACTAGGTAATTCTTCCTCACGATGTTGTTTACTAAATTTAGAGAAATTAAACTCATGAACCATATCATCCAAGCCAATAGTAACAACATTCTTTGTGCAACCTATGGTAGAATTGACAGTATTTAAGAAGGGTCTACCAAATATAATGGGACAAAAGCTATCTTGTGGGGAACCAAGAACAAGAGAATCAGCAGGATATTTAGTTTTCCCACACTAGACTTCAACATCTCTAACAATTCCCACTGGTGAAATAGTATCTCTATTAGCAAGTTTAATAGTAACATAAATTTCTTCTAACTCAACAGGTGCAATGTCATGCATAATTTCTTTGTATAAGTCAATAGGTATTGCACTAGCACTACCACCTATATCACATAAGCCATGATAACAACGATCTCCTATTTTAATAGAAATAACAGGCATGCCTACCACAGGTCTATGTTTATCTTTATCACAAGGTTTAGCAATTCTAGCAGTTTCACCTTCGAACTGAATAACATGCCCATCTATATTATCAGACAAGAGATCTTTAACAATAGCAATATTAGGTTCTACTTTAACTTGCTCAGCAGGTGTATAAGTTCTAATATTGCTTTTATGAACAACAGTTGAAGCTTTAGCATGATCCTTTACTCTAACAGGGAGGTGGTTTCTCAACATAAGAAGTAGGAACAATAGGATCATTATAAGTGACAGTCTTTTCTTCAACTTTAATAGGTGCAGCTACTTTTACTTCTATGGGAGGATGATACTTAAACCACTTCTCCTTAGGGAGATCAACATAAGTAGCAAAAGATTCACAGAAAGAAGCTACTATCTCAGAGTCAAGTCCATATTTAGTGCTAAACTTACGGAAAATATCGGTATCCATAAAAGATTTAACACAATCAAATTTAGGTGTCATACCTGACTCCTTACCTTCGTCGAGGTCCCAATCTTCAGAGTTGCATTTAATTCTATCCAATAAATTCCATCTGAATTCAATAGTATTCATCATAAAAGAGCCAGCACAAGAAGTATCGAGCATGGTTTGATTATTATGAGAAAGCCGAGCATAAAAACTGTGCATAATTATTTCTCTCGAGAGCTCATGATTGGGGCATGAATATAACATTTATTTAAGCCTCCCCCAAGCTTGAGCGATGCTTTCACCTTCATGATGCCAGAAATTATATATATAATTGCGATCACGATGAACAAGATGCATAGGGTAATACTTTTGATGAAATTCCAACTTCAATCTTTTATAGTCCCATGATTTCATATCATCACATAGCCTATACCATATCAATGCATCTCCCTTCAAAGATAAAGGGAAGACCTTCTTCTTAGCAACATCACCGGGTATACCTGCAAGCTTAAATAATCCACAAACTTCATCCACATATATTAAGTGCTCATCAGGATGCTTTGTTCCATCTCTTGTAAAAGGGTTAGCTAGCAGTTTTTCCATCATACCCGAAGGAAATTCAAAAGGAGTTTCATTTTCAATAGGTTCAGTAGGTTGAGGAGCAACTCTTTGCTCTACTGGACAGGGTGAAGATACCCCGAACAAGCCCCTCAGAGAATTACTTTCCATAGTAGCAAGTGACAGTAAATTTCAGCACACTATATAAATTTTTCCTTACCAAATTCCACCTACCAAAGGCACTACACTCCCGGCAACGGCGCCAGAAAAGAGTCTTGATGACCCACAAGTATAGGGGATCTATCGTAGTCCTTTCGATAAGTAAGAGTGTCGAACCGAACGAGGAGCAGAAGGAAATGATATGCGGTTTTTAGCAAGGTATTCTCTGCAAGTACTGAAATAAGTGGTAACAGATAGTTTTGTGATAGGATAAGTTGTAACGAGCAACAAGTAACAAAAGTAAATAAAGTGCAGCAAGGCGGCCCAATCCTTTTTGTAGCAAAGGACAAGCCAGAACAAACTCTTATAATAGGAAAAGCGCTCCCGAGGACACATGGGAATATCGTCGAGCTAGTTTTCATCACGTTCATATGATCCGCGTTCGATACTTTGATAATTTGATATGTGGGTGGACTGGTGCTTGGGTGCTGTTCTTACTTGAACAAGCATCCCAATTATGATTAACCTCTATTGCAAGCATCCGCAACTACAACAAAAGTATTAAGGTAAACCTAACCATAGCATGAAACATATGGATCCAAATCAACCCCTTACGAAGCAACGCATAAATTAGGGTTTAAGCTTCTGTCACTCTAGCAACCCATCATCTACTTATTACTTCCCAATGCCTTCCTCTAGGCCCAAATAATGGTGAAGTGTTATGTAGTCGATGTTCACATAACACCACTAGAGGCTAGACAACATACATCTTGTCAAAATATCAAACAAATACCAAATTCACATGACTACTAATAGCAAGACTTCTCCCTTGTCCTCAGGAACAAACGTAATTACTCACAAAGCATATTCATGTTCATAATCAGAGGGGTAATAATATGCATATAGGATCTGAACATATGATCTTCCACCAAATAAACTAACTAGCATCAACTACTAGGAGTAATCAACACTACTAGCAACCTACTAGCACCAATCCCGGACTTTGAGACAAGAATTGGATACAAGAGATGAACTAGGGTTTGGAGATGAGATGGTGCTGGTGAAGATGTTGATGGAGATTGCCCTCTCCCGATGAGAGGAGTGTTGGTGATGACGATGGTGATGATTTCCCCCTCCTGGAGGGAAGTATCCCCGGCAGAACAGCTCTGCCGGAGCTCTAGATTGGTTCCGCCAAGGTTCCGCCTCGTGGCGGCGGAGTCTCATCCCGAAAAGTTCCTTCTTAGTTTTTTTCTCATCGAAAGACTTCATATAGGAGAAGATGGACATCGGAGAGCCACCAGGGGGCCCACAAGGTAGGGGGGCGCACCCTAGGGGGGCGCCCCTCACCCTCATGAGCAGGGTGTGGGCCCCCTGGCCTTCATCTTTGGCGAGGATTTTTCTTTATTTATGTTAAGATGTTCCGTGGAGTTTCAGGACTTTTGGAGTTGCGCAGAATAGGTCTCTAATATTTGCTCCTTTCCCAGCCTAGAATTCCAGCTGCCGGCATTCTCCCTCCTTATGTAAACCTTGTAAAATAAGAGAGAATAGCCATAAGTATTGTGACATAAAGTGAAATAACAGTCCATAATGCAATAAATATCGATATAAAAGCATGATGCAAAATGGACGTATCACGCCTGTGTCTCCGTTGTGCCGTATCATGGGCGGGTGTAGCACGATGGTCATCTGTAAAAGAGAGGAACTTAGTTGAAAAGTTGTCATGCAAAAAGGTAGGTTATAGTAAAGAAACCATGTACAGTTCAAGATGAGTAAGAGCCTAATTGCCACTTGTTTGCGCGCGTTGAGCCCCTTGTATTGTAATAGGGGTATATCCATCAAACCTGTATTGATTACATATAGCTACGCCGGACTTGTCTAACCGCGTCCGTGGTCTTAACGACCTGTCAGATGCTTTAGTTGCTGAGGCCGTTTAGTGTGCGGCTGCCAAGGCAGCCGCACGGTCTTCCGCGCGCAAGGAGGGCTCAATATTTCCATTTACTGTAATGATGCCTCGTGGACTGGGCATCTTAAGCATGAGGGAAGCGTAATGCGGTATTGCGTTAAAGCGAGTGAAAGCTTCACGTCCGAGTAGTGCTTGATAGCCACTTTGGAACTGAGCGATGTGGAATGTTAAATTTTCGCTGCGGAAGTTATCGGGAAAGCCGAATATAACCTCTAGTAGCAGGGAGCCCGTGCAATTGGGCTCTGGGCCTGGTGTTACTCCTTTAAAGGTAGTATTGCTATGGCTAATTTTTGTTGGGTCTATCCCCATTTTGCGGACTGTGTCCTAATATATCAGGTTTAGACTGCTGCCGCCGTCCATTAGGACTCGTGTGAAGTGGTATCCTTCAATTATTGGGTCTAATACCAAGGCAGCCCATCCTGCACGTCGGATACTTGCTGAGTAATCCCAATGGTCGAAGGTGATCGGTTGGGACGACCAGTGGCAGAACTCCACGGTGATAGGCCCTGGGGCATGTGTCTCTAGGAGTGCCGCTTTGTTTCTCCCCTTTGTCACGTGTAACACGTTTACTGTTTTGACTTCTGGTGGGAATTTCTTCTGTTCCCCAGTGCTTTGCTTGCGAGGCTCGTCCTCGTCTTTGCTTGGTGTATCCTGCCCCTTATGTTCGGCGTTGAGCTTGCCGGACTGCTTGAAGACCCAACATTCTCTATGGGTATGATTTGCAGGTTTATCGGGGGTGCTATGGATCTGACATATTTGGTCCAGAATCTTGTTTAGGCTGGACAGTTCGTCTCTGTTGCCTTTGGAGGGTAGCTTTTGCTGACCTGGCCGAGAGCTTCTGAACCCGGTGTTTACCGCCGTGCTCTTCGGGCTGTCTTCTTTATTCCGGCGCTTGTTTTTGCTGCATCGTGATTTCCCGTTTCCGTCCCTGACTTCGGATGTACTTGGGTCGCCGGTGCTGCATCAGGCTAACCAGCTGTCCTCGCCCGCGCAAAAGCGGGTCATGAGGCTTGTTAATGCTGCCATTGTTCTCGGCTTTTCTTGGCTGAGGTGTCTGGCAAGCCATTCGTCTCGAATGCTGTGCTTGAAAGCTACTAAGGCTTCAGCGTCCGGACAGTCGACTATTTGGTTCTTTTTAGTGAGGAACTTGTTCCAAAGCTTTCGGGCTAACTCTCCAGGCTGTTGAGTTATATGACTTAAATCGTCTACATCCGGTGGTCGAACATAGGTCCCTTGAAAATTTGCCCGAAAGGCGTCTTCGAGCTCTTCCTAGATTCCAATGGAGTTTTTGGGGAGGCTTTTAAGCCAGTGCCGAGCTGGCCCTTTGAGCTTGAGGGGTAAGTACTTGATGGCGTGGAGATCGTCTCCTCGAGCCATATGGATATGGAGGATGTAGTCCTCAATCCAGACCCCAGAGTCTGTCATTCCGTTGTACGCCTCCATGTTTACGGGTTTGAATCCCTCTGGAAATTCATGGTCCAGCACCTCATCGTGAAACATAGGGGGTGTGCGACACTCCTGTATTTGGGTGTACCGTGGTGTTGGGATGTTTGTTGTGTTGCATTGCATGCTGGAGTGCGCTTGCGTGGCCCATAGATGGATCTGGTTGCGCCGTCCTTTTGATGCGAGCCCTCACGTGGATCGCGTACTGGCTTATGTGTGGCGTCGTTTGCCACTCTATGTTGGCCACGAGGTTGTCTATCCGACCGGATGGCCGTTTTGTTTTTTAGTTGCGGGGGATCTAAGGCATCCTCATCGAATTCAGGTAGCAACTTTCGCTTCGGGTAGCTCTTGGTGTGGCGATTACCGCCGTAATTCGCCGCGGTGTTGAGTACATCACTCCATCTGATTCTGAGTGTGTCTTGTGCAACCCTGAGCCTTTGCTTCTGTTTTTTCAGACTCCTCGCAGTGGCAACAAGCCTTTGATGGGCATTCTGTTGCTCCGGGTGCCTGTCCGGTGTGATGTCGTCCAGACTGTTATCTTCGACGGAGTCGGGTTGTTCGGTTTGATTCTCCGTGTTGCCGTGGGCGGGCGATGGTTCACCCTGCTCTATCGCTGGATCTATATGATCGCTATTTCTACCGAGGCGGGATTTGGAGCGGCGCTTACGCCGCCGCTTTGACTGCTTCTCGAGAGAACAACCCTTCGCTGCGTCCTTCCGTTCCACATCGTCGTTTTCTTTGGGTGTGTCCACCATGTATACATCATATGATGAGGTGGGCGTCCAGTGCCCTATGGGCAGTGGTTCCTGTTCGTCTCCTGCATCATTGTCCATGCCGTCGATGTCTTCGGAGTCGAAGTCGAGCATGTCGGTCAAATCATCAACAGTGGCTACTAAGTGGGTGGTGGGTGGGCGGCGAATTTCTTCATCATCTGCATCCCAATCCTGCTGGACATAGTTCGGCCAGGACTCTCCTGACAAGGAGAGAGACCTTAATGAGTTCAGTATGTCGCCGAAGGGCGAGTGCTGAAAGATATCCATGGAGGTAAACTCCATGATTGGCGCCCAGTCGGATTCGATAGGCGTGGGCACAGGCGGTTCGGAGTCCGTGGCCGGGGAAGGGTCCGGCAGTTTGACGTCACGGCTCTCGTGAAGGGTAAGGTCGATATTCGGCTCGATCACCGATGAAAATGCGGCCTCCGTGGCGGGGTCTATCCACCTGTCCCTGGATGGTGCGATTGGCTCTGAATTGAGGGTCGGAGCGGTACCCTGTGCGATCTCCCGAACACTGTCCGATGGCAGAGCTAAATCATGCTCATCATGACCGTGCGGCGCACTCGGCAAGGGCTCGAATCCATCGAAGATCAAGTCTCCGTGGATGTCGGCTGTGTAGTTTAAGTTTCCAAATCTGACCTGATAGCCAGGGGCGTAGCTCTCGATCCGCTCCATATGGCCAAGCGAGTTGGCCCGCGGTGCGGAGCCGCCGAATACAAAGATCTGTCCGGGAAGAAAAGTCTCACCCTGGACTGCATCGCTATCGATGATCGAAGGAGCCATCAAGCCTAATGATGACGACACAGAGGAACTCTCAATGAAAGCACCAATGTCAGTGTCAAAACCGGCGGATCTCGGGTAGGGGGTCCCGAACTGTGCGTCTAAGGCGGATGGTAACAGGAGGTAGGGGACACGATGTTTTACCCAGGTTCGGGCCCTCTTGATGGAGGTAAAACCCTATGTCCTGCTTGATTATTCTTGATAATATGAGTAGTACAAGAGTAGATCTACCACGAGATCAGAGCGGTTGAACCCTAGAAGCTAGCCTATGGTATGATTGTATGTTGTCCTACGGACTAAAACCCTCCAGTTTATATAGACACCGGAGGAGGCTAGGGTTACACAAGGTCGGTTACAAAGGAGGAGATATCCGTATCCGTATTGCCTAGCTTGCCTTCCACGCCAAGTAGAGTCCCATCCGGACACGGGACAAAGTCTTCAATCTCGTATCTTCATAGTCCAATAGTCCGGCCAAAGGATATACTCCGGCTGTCCGGAGACCCCCTAATCCAGGAGTCCCTCACTTATTCTATATGTTGTTCATGATGAATCCTTTGTGTATCAGAAGGCTGACATTTGCTTGAAGACCATGTCAATGCTATCTCGAAGCATGTTTGTGGTACTCCGATTTTCAATAAGAACATTTGAAGCCCAATGCTAAATGTTTCTTGCTATATTATCCTAACACCGTTGCATGGGTAATGTCATGAAATTTCTCTCCCCTTACCTAAAGGGATTTCTATATTATATCCTGTCATAGATATCATGCTCTTCTTGTCCTTGGGAAGGGTATACCCTTGAAATATGTGTTTAAACACATTTTCCTTTCCATTGTTCTGTTTAATCTGATAATCACATTTTCCTTTCCATTGTTTGTTTAACCTTTCTTGTAATCTGACTTAGTTGAGCAGTGATAATACCCTGCTTAGGTAAGCACCTCATTGTACCACTCTGTCAGTAAATACCCTGTTACTATGGTTGATGACATTCCAGTAACCACTGTTGGACAAGAACTTTATCTATTGGTCCGCCTCGTTCAACGAGCAGGAAAATGGTTTTCTTCGTCCCTCGCCCTTGGTACCGATGTTGTTACCGACATAACAGATAGTCTATCCTCTGACATGCCTTGCTTACATGATCATGCAAGACGTCATCGCCCTTCCTACTTTTAACCCACATGGTGGGCCCATAACCCACAGTTCCACAGGATCGAAACCTGACTCTCCTGTACACCCTGTTTTCAAAGTTATTCCTTGCACCTGACTTCATATGTAATTCACATGCCACTTGCCTAGTGATCTATTCTGTTATCAGACGCAATACTTATTCTCATTGCTCTAAACCCCTTTCACCTTCTGATTAGGCCATCGAACGATTGCCTGCCCATTGGAAACTTCTCATGGTACCTTCTTACTTTACTCTCAATATTTTCTTAAGTATCTATTCGAGAATTACTTTCTACCACATTCCATGAGTTATCTGCCAGATAGTCAACCTTGTAAGGTCCGTTCTTCCAAAGTTACCCCTTGTCCTTTCATAAGTACGATGAAATTTCCGAAGAAAGGATGATGACTTCATCATGATGACCTGAAGTAGAGGAATGAAGACATCAACGTAATGGACCGGCCTCTTCGAGAAGAGCAACCAAGAATGTGAAGATCCATTAGAATTTCTTAACCAAAACTTTCCCCCTTACTCCCTTCTTAAATCTCGGGATGAGATTTCTTGTAGTGGAGGAGAATTGTGATGCCCAGATAGTTAAGCTACAATAAACCCCTGTTGATGATGTCAGGTCATGGTAATTAAAATTTTGCTAAACCTCACTCGTTTCTAAATTAGTTCTAAATACACATTCAAATGGCAAGTCAAATTATAGTTTCATAAAACGGTGAATTAAAAAAGTTCATTAGGTTACAAATATTCATTAAATAATTGTCATGCATTAACCAACAATTTTCTAAAGGTTTAAAATGCCACTAGATATGAGAACAGTACCCAAGCAACTACATTTAGGTCATTTCCATTTAACAGAAATACAAACAACTTCTAAATCACTCCCAAACTTTTTGTTACAGTGAGGTATTTTGAATACTAAATATAGAGACCAGCCACACATTTTACTAAGGTGAATTATTGGCCAAAGTGCAAACAAAAAATAAAAATGGAAAACAAAACAAAAAAGAGAACCAAAGACCAGCTTCCCGCCCGCTAGGCCTCAGCCCAGCTGGTATCTGGACCGCCAGGTCGGCCCAGCTGGCCCCTCCCTCTCGCTCCCCTTAATCGCCCCCACCGATAGAAACCCTAGTCGGCCCGCCCCCCACAACCCCCACTCCTTCCCCGATCCCTCTCGTATCCCCCACCCCGCCCCCGTGTGGATCTGGATCGGGGGCAACCGACGCCCCCGACCCCCACGCTACCGTCGCGCGCCATGGCCCCACCGCCCCCGACGCTGG
>NC_041384.1:121195759-121247525 GCF_002162155.2 Triticum dicoccoides | reverse complement strand
CTCGACCCTCGCCGCCCCCTCACTGCAATGCTCGTGAGCCACCTCCCCTTTCCACTTTCCCCCCGCGCCGACGTTGCTTACCGCTGGCCCCTGCACCGCACCTCGCCCCACAACATGCTCGCCACCACCTTCTAACCGCGCCCCTCACCTGCTGGCCTCGAGGCCGCACGCGCCACGCTTCGGCCCATGAACCGGTGCCCGCTCGCGCTCGCTTCTTGTTCCCGTCACACGCCGCCTGCTCCCCGCCTCGTCCCTGCCGCCTGCTGCCACTCTACACTCCTGTTGCAGAATCTGCTGCTCCCGGAGGCCGCCGGCGCTGCCCCACACGTGTCAGCCGGCCCCTGCCCGCCTCCAGCCGCCGACGCCCACGGCATCCCCAGCACGCCTCCCCAGCGCCTCAGCCTCCTGTCTCTAGACATCCTGCAGCCACCATACGACGCGCTTCCTCGCGAAGCACCTATAGCCCCAGACGCATCGCAAACCGGCGCCAGAACCGAGCACGCAGTCGTCGCCGACAAGCTCGGCCTCACCGTCGTGAACGTGCTAACGTGCCGCGTGACTAAACCCTTTTTTCAGCACTAACCCAAACCCCTAAACAGGCACTCACATGTGGACCCTCCCTAATTAACCTAAACCTAACTAATCTATTTAACTAATCCAACAACCCAGTGTCAATGACACGTGGGCCCCCACTAGTAATTAATATGACTAGATTAAACTATTAAGTTAATAAGCCACTGACACATCGGGCCCACTAGCTAGTTAGTTTTAAAAAAATGATAATAAAATAAAACCTATTATTTAACTCTCTCACTGACTTGTGGGGCCCGCTGGTCAGGTTTGACCAGTCACATTCAAACTGTTGACTTGGCTGCTAACTCAGCTCTGGCCCACTAGTCAGCCTCTGCTGACTTGGCAGTTGACCCGGTCAACTGGGCCCCCCCCCCGCCAGCCTCTACTGCATATGGCTGGGTACACTTCCTGTGTACCCCTATGTCGCATCCCTAGTTGTAGTAATACCTAGTGCTAGCATCTGGTGTTGCATCATGTTTACTTTTCACAGAAAGTTGAAATGGGGATGACAGAACCCCCAGCACCCCCCTGAAACCAACTAGGGTTTACTAAAATTATTTTCAATGAACCTGAAATGCCCTTATAAAATGTTCATCATCTTTGCCTTGGTCTAGAACCTCTGACAAAAATGATGCACACTTTTCTAGGACAACAGAGGGTCACTGAATTAAATCATATAGTATCTGCATTTGGGCATTTAAATGCTATAAAATATTTTAAATGCTCAAGTAATCATAAACTAAAATGTTTACTGTTGGATATATTCTAAACAGTAGCCATGATTAGTTTCATGATTTTTGGAAATGCCCTGGCAATTTTAATAAAGTCCTAAACTAACAGCAAAATAGAAAACAAAAGAAAAATAGAAAGGAAGGAAACCTACCTAACTTACCTGTGCAGCCCACCCGGCCCAGCACTATGGCTGAGGCCTAGCCCAACTCCCCACCGTCTTCAACCTCTTCCAGTAGGCAGAGGCATGTCGACACGTGCGCGCCCGAGCTCCACCTCCTGCTTCCACCTGGGGCCCCGATCCTTCCCTCGTTGCCGCTCTGGACCCCTCTCTCCTCTCACTCACTCGCTGCTCTCCCTCCCCTCTGTTTCTCTTACGCGCAGCCGTCGCCGCCGCCGAGCACCGCCGTAGCCACATCCACTGCCTCGCCTCGCCGATGCTCTCAGAGGCTCCGCCGCAACCTCTTTTCCCTCCTCGCCGAGCTACACAAGCCAGGATGGCCCCAAGACGACGCCTGTGGCCTTCTTCCCCGACCACGGTCGCCGGATGCTGCCATCCGATTCGCCGTCTCCGCCGCCTCCCCGAGCACACTGAGCTGCTCTACGACCTCGCCGTGAGCCCCTGCTCCTGCTCCTCCTCTCCGTTTTCCCCTCATGCGCCGTAGCCATTACCTCGTCTGCAACCGAACACGCCGCCGCTCGTGCTCGTCTCCGGTGATGCTCCGGTGACCATTCGGTCCCGGGCATGCGCCCATCGAACTCACCGCACCACGTAGACGCCGTAGGTGCTAAACGCACATCGCCACGACCATCGCAACCGCGTCCCCGCTCGCGCCCGAACTCCGGCGACCGCAACCAAGCTCGCTGTCGTTGACTCCGGCCACCCCAGGCCCGGAGACCACCACCACCCGACGCGCCATCGCCCCAGCTCTCTGTAGGGCCAAAGGGCGCACTAAACGGTGCACCGTAGGTGAAACCCGAGCCCCTCCAGTGTGCCTCCGCCGCGTTTTTGGTCGCCGCCGGCGTAACTCCCGTGACGCTGATGTGGCGCTATCATTAGCCACTAATGACCCAACTAACTAACCCCCTCTCTCACTAACTATGGGCCCCATGCCTAAATTAACCCCGGGATTTATTCCCTATTTAGTTTAGGTTAATATAGCCGACCCCACATGTCATTTGACCATGCCACGTCAATGTTGACCCAGACCCACTGGTCAGCCTTTGTCCCTTCCCTATTACACTAACGTGCAGGACCCACTGGTCAGGTTTGACCTGGACCGTCCCAGTTGACCTGTTGACATCAGCCTTGCGCAATGCTGACGCAGTAAAGCATTTTCTGGATTTAAGTTTATTCAAGAAATTCCAGAAAATGCTATAAACTTCAAAAAATCATAGAAATTAATTTGTAACTCCAAATGAAAAGATCTATATATGAAAAATGATCAGAAAAATCCAATCTATCCATCTGTACAGGTTTCATGCATGTTTGAGCAACTTAACCTTGCTGTTCATATCAAAACATGATAATGCATTTTATGAATTCATAGTTGAGTTTGAATTTGAATCTTTGGTTCAAATAAGCTCAAACCCTTCTATTCTTAGCTGCATTAGTTCAAATCATAGCATATTGCCATGTCATGATCATGCATCATATTGTGGCATTGCATTGATTGTGTTCTTTCTCAGTTGCTGGTGTTTGTCCCCTCTCGGTAGACGTGTATCGACGATGTGATTGATGACACCGATGAAGAACTATATTATCTTCAGAAGTGCCAGGCAAGCAAAACCCCCTTGTTCATTCTGATACAATCCCACTCTCTCGCTCCTGCTCTCTTTTACTGCATTAGGACAACAACGATTCAACTGTTACATGTTGCAGTAGTTGAACCCCTTTCCTCTGCATGACCTGTCATTGCCAAAGTAAATAGATGAAACCCACTAGCATGAGTAGGAGTTGTTTGAGCCCTGATGTGCCTACTCATTCATGCTTGTTGTCATGCCTGCTACTGCTTAGAGTTGAGTCAGGTCTGATTCATCGGGGATGAATTGGAAAGTTGTGAACATGTCCTATTGTTGAGAGCTAAGTGTGTGAACACGATTTGGTAAAGGTAGCGGTGAGAGGCCATGTAGGAGTACATGGTGGGTTGTCTCATTGTAGCCATCCTCAGGAATTGAGTTCTGTGTGTTGTGATCCATGAACAGTTACTACCACACATTGGGTTCCGGTAACTCGACCCTTCTCGACTTATTAATCAACTCGATCTCTGTCTAGGAGTTGCAACTAGTTTCTGGTGTTTGTAGGTAGTGTTAGTAGTCTACCAAGTGGCACCCGGTACAGGTGGGCTTGGGACAGACTAGGCACAGTGGCACGGTGTACGAAGTGGCACCCGGATGGTGGGCTTGGGAACCCTTCTCACATCGTTTGGGGCCGTGGGCGACACACCGGCCGGATCTCCTTGCGGATGGAACCCGAATAGGCGATAAACCTGGACGAGAGACTTGTGTGATTAGTCAGGTCGTGGCCGACTCCCTCACCAGGCTTCCGCTTGAAGGTTGCCGAGATACACGACATGTACATGGTGGTAAGTGGCGAGAGCGTGTGTGAAGAAGTACACCCCTACAGGGTTAACATCATCTATTCGAATAGCCGTGTCCACGGAAAAGGACTTCTGGGTTGCCTGTATAGTTCATAGACAAGTGAAAGTGGATACTCTAAAATGCGCAAGATAAGTGTGAGTGCTATGGATGGCATTCTCGCAGGGAGACGAGAGCGGATCCATAGTGGTGTATTGGTATGGTGAATTTGTGGACTCGCGTGCGCCACCTCAAAAGAGTTAATTGCAGTCGTAGTTCAGGTTAGCCACTAAGTCAAAGCTGGCTTGCCGCAGTTAAACTCCACCACCCCCTTTGTTGATACCGATGCATATGTAGATAGTTCTGATGTAAGTCTTGCTGGGTACACTTGTACTCACGTTTGCTTATTTTATGTTTTGCAGAGAGACTTCAGTCTCGCTAGTAGTTCCATGTGGACTTCGACGTTTAGCTTGATACCTCAGCTACGATCTTGTGCCCTCGGCAGGATCTGGTAGATAGACAGGCTTCTCAGCCTTTTCCATTTGTAGAAGTCTGTACTCAGACATGTTAAGCTTCCGCATGTGCTTTGACTTGTATGCTCTGAATGTTGGGTCATGAGACCCATGTTTGTATTTTCTGGCTCTTCGGAGCCTAATGAATAAATACTTGAGTCATAGAGTTATGTTGTGATGCCATGTTGTATTTACACATATCGAGCATATTGTGTGTATGATTGAAATGCTTGGTACGTGTGGGATCCTACAACCTAGTTGTTCATCCTTGGTAACCTCTCTTATGGGGAAATGTAGTCTTGTGCTTCCATGAGCCATAGTAGTCCGCTACAGCCCGGTTCACCGGAGTCCTGCTAGCCCAGCACTACTGTTCCGGAACACTTAGACTGGCCGACATGTGATTCACTTCGTTCCTGTGTCTGTCCCTTCGGGGAAATGTCACGCGGTGACATCCGGAGTCCTGCTAGCCTGCTACAGCCCGGGTTCCCGGAGTCATGTTAGCCCAGTTGCTACAACCCGGATTCACAAGCTGCTGACCGACATGCTCGATGTTGATTCATGTATGCCTGTCCCCGTAAGTTAGTGCCACTTTGGGTTCACAACTAGTCATGTCGGCCCGGGTTCTCTGTCATATGGATGCTAGCGACACTATCATATACATGACCCAAAAGGCGCAAACGGTCCGGGCCATGGTAAGGCGACACCCGTGGGGATACCGTGCGTGAGGCCGCAAAGTGATATGAGGTGTTACAGGCTAGATCGGTGTGACTTAGAATCGGGGTCCTGACAGCTTTGGTATCAGAGCCTGACTGCCTATAGGATTACCAAGCCAAGATGGCTGAAGTCGTGTCTAGAAATGCTTTAGTTATATAAGGGAATTTATTATGGATGGGAACGTAAGGCTCTTTTTACTCCTTATCCACACGACCTTCTGATCTGAGTCATCTTATCTTTTCTACGGGGTTAAGAACTAGGCTTCTCTTCTATCTCTCAGGATGACGTGTTACTAAACCATAGTTGCCTAGGATTGTTGAGTTCAAGCCTTAGTTTAGTTCCTACTACTTCCATATGTTCATAGCTGGCCTCAGAACCTTGATATTGTGATGTTGAGTGGTTATGCCACCATTTTGCAGGATGTCTCAAATCTTTTGAGCATTTACAGCCGTTATGCTGTCCGAGTCATCCCAGGTTTCTAAACAGTCTGATGCATCTGCAAATCCCTTCCTCCCGTTCCTGATGTCCTTTTGGGCCAGATTAAGCACACTAACCGGTGAGTTGAGGTACTCTATTGCCTCGACATATATGTTGGAGTTGTTATTATGACACTAGGGTATCTTAGAATTAGTAATCTAGCCATGTTTGGTGTTCCCAGTGTGATGATTCTGGCCACCATTCTCGAAAGCATCCCGTGATGTTATTTAGTTAGTAGGTATTCTACTCCTGGGTTTTCAACCCGAGATTCACCCTACTTCATGTTGTTAGTATTTGCTAGTTCCCTTAAGATATTAGTAACCTTGTGATAGTCCTCGAGGTCCGTGGTATATCATTCTTCCAAATACCATGAACCATTTTTGGCAGGAGTTCTTTTGAACCAAAAGATCACAATCAGAGTACTCTTGATGAGTTCTCTGTTCAATAGTTGTGACTTTGCCAATCCTACCTCTCTGCATGGGTTATCCGGAAGAAACATGTTGAACTTGGTTCGACATACTAATCTATGTCTCCACAACTCAGAAGGTTATACATTCCTTGAGTTGACCCTCCTCAGATGTATTCCAACCCTATATCACTTGATAGTCAAGAATAGTTGTGCATTCATGTTCATCGATGCCTATTATTCTTGTAGTCCGTCAAGCCATTCTATTCTGGAATGACCAGGAGAAACAAACTCCAGCACCTCATCCATTTCTTGGATTGGTCAAAGTAGTTGTATTCCTCAGATCAAAATGCCAATCCAGCTTTTGTTCTGCTCTACCTCGGAGTATTACCCCCTTTATGTCAGGATTGCCATGAGAATTGCACCACCTCTTATGAATTCTTGACAAAGTGATAATTCTCGCCATCATTATCCATTCCTCAGTCCCGTGTTGTTGCAACCGGAATGCCGACAAGTGAACTGTGATGTGTGAAATCAATACTCCTAGCAACCTCGTTGCTTGGTAGTTAATGGACAATAATCTCATTCTTAGCGTGCTGGTTATTGAATCACTATTCTAGGATTGATCGTGCTACCTAGTCCTTATTTCTGGTGCACTCTTTGATCAATGAGTTAGGATTTTGTCAAACCCTTGCTATGTTGATCATATCGTCTTGCCCTGAAAAGCAAGATTTTTCTCGAGCTTAATAACATATCGGTGGGTTGTGATTTTCCAAATATCTTCTTGGAAGTATCACCAGGTTGTCCCCTGACCCCTATGTTGAGCTCGTGATCAAGTTGGTTTCTTGTAACCAACCCTTCTCCAAGAATCTGTGTTGCATACCCCTGAGCTAGTTGGTTAAGCTAAACAACAACTTGGAGAGTTGGAAGATAAAATCTTGTCCGACCTAGCTCATCACTAAGGGATATCTTGTATGTGTGTTGAAGGAAGCTAGTATTTTCATCGATTGACCCTCGTGATCAGTTAATGGGACCTATCACCTTATCCAACATTTGATTTGAGTATGGGCTATCATCAAATCAAATTAGAACCAACGATATTCGTAATGATGTCTTACTTGTGGTTGTTTCCTCGAGCATACACCATTATATTCTTTGGGTTTGACCAATGCTATCGCTTTGTTCACATAGTTGTGGAATTCCATCTTCATGGAAATTTGGATGACCTGTTGTTGAGTCCATCGGCAATATTTTCATCTTGTCCATGATTCATGTTGAACATTAAGCTAGTGTTGGAAACTTTGAAAGCATTTCTTCATGCTATCTCATGAAGCATATGCTCGGATGAAAGACGTAACTTCCTCTAATACATGTGCATTGAAGCAGGTTGCCTCCGTGAATTCGAGAAAGTCAATGTTGTTTCCTCTGGAATCATCCCAAGTCAGCCATCCACGTGCAAAGTATTCTGTGGTATGTTAGACTGATCATCTTCATTCCATATGAATTCTGTAGCACACTAAGCCACTGATTGATTTGTTCAAGGATAATAAGTTCTAAGTGCTAGTCCTGAAGGTACCAGACAGATTTGCACAAGATTCCGTTATCCTCGATGATGGTTCCCAACCAGAACTCGGTAGTGTTTTATTACAAGACTACCATGTGGTCATGCTTGTCTAGGACAGTGTGTTCACAGGTGTGTAGCAGAACCAGCTCATGTTTTGGAGCTTGCTATCGTAGTTCATTTCCCGAGAATCTCGCAACGTCATCTTGTCGATTTGTGTTGCAACCTTCCATTCTTCTTTCCAGACCCAATGAGTCTGGATTATTCTGACACCAACAAGATCTGAATCTCAGGCAGATATGATGGTTGGAACATTTCCTAGGAACTATCATATTATTCTCTCTGTAACCCAGTAAAGTGGATGTCGTGGCCAACACACCCAGCCGGAAGACCTATTATTATAGTATCTTGATTGAGTAAGTTGGCCACCTCCCCATAAGGATTTCATAGGATTTACTCCAGTAGTTATTCCTTATGGATTCCTGAGCTCCCAGAGTCCGACCTGCTACTTGATGTTCTAGATACCAAACCATTTCAATGAATGGGTTAGGCTAGCACATCAAGGAGAACATTAGAAGCGGAGTGCTAAATGTCTCTCGGTCGATCATACAGATTTTGATTCCTTGGCCTCGCTAAGGTGAAATCTAAGAAGGTGTTATCTTCCTTTGCATCTGCATCCTCCACCATTATTCATCATGGTAATATGTTGTGTTGCTAGGATCCTTGACACAGATATTGGTAAAACTTGATGAATATGGAAATGCTCAAGTTCTTGAGAGCACGCACAAGCACTAGGACATATCGTCAGCATTAATTGGGATCCGCTCTCAGTTTCTTCGATTATGCCATAACCTTTCTAACAGTGGAATCACTCTCTACTATTGAGTTTCTCCACAGTTACTAGAATCATTCCCAGCATTTGCATTTTGTTCCTAGCTTGCACCGCCATTGTGCCATTCAACCTTGGACTACCCTTCTCGGTAATTTTTGGTCAAGATCACCTTCAAAAGTGGTCCTACCATGGGTCCCATCCATTTCCGATGATAAGCAAAACCATCCCTTGCGTTATCTTCAACAAGGTAGCCCACATCATACATTCTAGTCCGGGTATGCCATCCCTTTGTACTCCGCTAAACGATTGTTGGTGAATTGCCTCAGGGTGGTGTAGAGAATTTCAATGATCTCTAAATCAAAAGTAATTCTTTTTGCCACCTCAGGTAATGATTCTACGAGTCACCTCATCCAACATGTTTCGTTCGGGTATCATGGCAACTCAACTACTCGCTACATTGACAACCCTTCACCACCTTCTTAAGTATGGAATTGTTGCCTACCTAGTGAACCTTCGTCATCCATTTCACTCCATTCCTTTGGATGTATGTTTCATGTCTCAGCTCGAGAGATGTTTCAATGTTTCATTCCGTGAGTTGATCATCAGCTGTTCAATCTTCGAGAAGGTCGATCCTTCTAGAGTTTTTCCTCTTCCTCGCGTTGTCATGTTGGTTGGAGTTCTCAGAGCAAGACATTGAGACAAAGATGATGATTGAATGAACGTTCTCACGAAGTGCAACCTGGATCATGAAGATTGTGTTAGTCTGCGTCCCCCCTTCATCTTACCCTACGCTTGAATCTCGGGACGAGATTCTTATTTAGTGGGGGTGAGCTGTCACATCCATAGTTCTAGTAATACCTAGTGCTAGCATCTGGTGTTGCATCATGTTTACTTTTCACAGAAAGTTGAAATGGGGAAGACAGAACCCCCAGCACCCCCCTGAAACCAACTAGGGTTTACTAAAATTATTTTCAGTGAACCTAAAATGCCCTTATAAAATGTTCATCATCTTTGCCTTGGTCTAAAACCTTTGACAAAAATGGTGCACACTTTTCTAGGACAACAGAGGGTCACTGAATTAAATCATATAGTATTTGCATTTGGGCATTTAAATGCTATAAAATATTTTAAATGCTCAAGTAATCATAAACTAAAATGTTTACTGTTGGATATATTCTAAACAGTAGCATGATTAGTTTCATGATTTTTGGAAATGCCCTGGCATTTTTAATAAAGTCCTAAACTAACAGCAAAATAGAAAACAAAAGAAAAATAGTAAGGAAGGAAACCTACCTAACTAACCTGTGCAGCTCACCCGGCCCAGCACTGTGCCTGAGGCCCAGCCCAACTCCCCACCGTCTTCAACCTCTTCCAGTAGGCAGAGGCATGTCGACATGCGCGCGCCCGAGCTCCACCTCCTGCTTCCACCTGGGGCCCCAATCCTTCCCTCGTTGCCGCTCTGGACCCCTCTCTCCTCTCCCTCACTCGCTGCTCTCCCTCCCCTCCTCTGTTTCTCTTATGCGCAGCCATCGCCGCCGACGAGCACCGCCATGGCCACAGCCACAGCCACTGCCCCGCCTCGCCGATGCTCTCAGAGGCTCTGCCGCAACCTCTTCTCCCTCCTCACCGAGCTACACAAGCCAGGACGACCCCAAGATGACGCCTTTGGCCTTTTTCCCTGACCACGGCCGCCGGATGCCGCCATCCGATTTGCCGTCTCCGCCGCCTCCCCGAGCACACTGAGCTGCTCTACGACCTCGGCCGCCGGATGCCGCCATCTGATTTGCCGTCTCCGCTGCCTCCCCGAGCACACTGAGATGCTCTACGACCTCGCCATGAGCCCCTGCTCCTTCTCCCCCTCTCCGTTTTTCCCCTCATGCACCGTAGTCATCGCCTCGTCTGCAACCGAATGCGCCGCCGCTCGCGCTCGTCTCCGGTGATGCTCCGGTGACCATTTGGTCCCGGGCATGCACCCATGGAACTCACCGCACCACGTAGACGCCGTAGGTGCTAAACGCACATCGCCACGGCCACCGCAACTGCGTCCCCGCTCGCGCCCGAACTCCGGCGACCGCAACCGAGCTCGCCGCCGTTGACTCCGGCCACCCCAAGCCCGGAGACCACCACCATCCGACGCACCATCGCACCAGCTCTCCATAGGGCCAAAGGGTGCACCAAATGGTGCACCATAGGCGAAACCCGAGCCCCTCTAGTGTGCCTCCGCCGCGTTTTTGGTCGCCGCCGGCGTAACTCCGGTGACGCTGACGTGGCGATGTCATTAGCCACTAATGACCCAGCTAACTAACCCCCTCTCTCACTGACTATGGGCCCCACGCCTTAATTAACCCCGGATTTATTCCCTGTTTAGTTTAGGTTAATATAGCCGGCCCCACATGTCATTTGACCATGCCACATCAACATTGACCCGGACCCACTGGTCAGCCTCTATCCCTTCCCTATTACACTGACATGCGGGACCCACTGGTCAGTTTTGACCTGGACCATCCCAGTTGACCTGCTGACATCAGCCTTGTGCAATGCTGACGCAGTAAAGCATTTTCTGGATTTAAGTTTATTCAGGAAATTCCAGAAAATGCTATAAACTTCAAAAAATCATAGAAATTAATCTGTAACTCCAAATGAAAAGATCTATATATGAAAAATGATCAGAAAAATCCAATCTATCCATCTGTAATGGTTTCATGCATGTTTGAGCAACTTAACCTTGCTGTTCATATCAAAACATGATAATGCATTTTATGAATTCATAGTTGAGTTTGAATTTGAATCTTTGGTTCAAATAAGCTCAAACCCTTCTATTCTTAGCTGCATTAGCTCAAATCACAGCATATTGCCATGTCATGATCATGCATCATATTGTGGCATTGCATTGATTGTGTTCTTTCTCAGTTGCCGGTGTTTGTCCCCTCTCGGTAGACGTGTATCGACGATGTGATCGATGACACCGATGAAGAACTATATTATCTTCAGAAGTGCCAGGCAAGCAAAACCCCCTTGTTCATTATGATACAATCCCACTCTCTCGCTCCTGCTCTCTTTTACTGCATTAGGACAACAACGATTCAACTGTTACATGTTGTAGTAGTTGAACCCCTTTCCTCTGCATGACCTATCATTGCCACAGTAAATAGATGAAACCCACTAGCATGAGTAGGAGTTGTTTGAGCCCTGATGTGCCTACTCATTCATGCTTGTTGTCATGCCTACTACTGCTTAGAGTTGAGTCAGGTCTGATTCATCGGTGATGAATTGGAAAGTTCTGAACATGTCCTACTGTTGAGAGCTAAGTGTGTGAACACGATTTGGTAAAGGTAGCGGTGAGAGGCCATGTAGGAGTACATGGTGGGTTGTCTCATTGTAGCCATCCTCAGGAACTGAGTTCCGTGTTTGTGATCCATGAACAGTTACTACCACACATTGGGTTCTGGTAACTCGACCCCTCTCGACTTATTAATCAACTCGATCTCTGTCTAGGAGTTGCAACTAGTTTCTAGTGTTTGTAGGTAGTGTTAGTAGTCTACCAAGTGGCACCCGGTACAGGTGGGCTTGGGACAGACTAGGCACAGTGGCACGGTGTACGAAGTGGCACCCGGATGGTGGGCTTGGGAACCCTGCTCACATCGTTTGGGACCGTGGGCGACACCCCGGCCGGATCTCCTTGCGGATGGAACCCGAATAGGCGATAAACCTGGACGAGAGACTTGTGTGATTAGTCAGGTCGTGGCCGACTCCCTCACCAGGCTTCCGCTTGAAGGTTGCCGAGATACACGACATGTACATGGTGGTAAGTGGCGAGAGCGTGTGTGAAGAAGTACACCCCTGCAGGGTTAACATCATCTATTCGAATAGTCGTGTCCACGGAAAAGGACTTCCGGGTTGCCTGTACAGTTCATAGACAAGTGAAAGTGGATACTCTAAAATGCACAAGATAAGTGTGAGTGCTATGGATGGCATTCTCGGAGGGAGACGGGAGCGGATCCATAGTGGTGTATTGGTATGGTGAATTTGTAGACTCGTGTGCGCCACCTCAAAAGAGTTACTTGCAGTCATAGTTCAGGTTAGCTACTGAGTCGAAGCTGGCTTGCTACAGTTAAACTCCACCACCCCCTTTGTTGACACCGATGCATATGTAGATAGTTCTGATGTAAGTATTGCTGGGTAACTTGTACTCATGTTTGCTTATTTTATGTTTTGCAGAGAGACTTCAGTCACGCTAGTAGTTCCACGTGGACTTCGACGTTTAGCTTGATACCTCAGCTACGATCTTGTGCCCTCGGCAGGATCTGGTAGATAGACAGGCTTCTCAGCCTTTTCCATTTGTAGAAGTCTGTACTTAGACATGTTAAGCTTCCGCATGTTCTTTGACTTGTATGCTCTGAATGTTGGGTCATGAGACCCGTGTTTGTATTTTCTGGCTCTTCAGAGCCTAATGGATAAATACTTGAGTCGTAGAGTTATGTTGTGATGCCATGTTGTATTTACACATATCAAGCATATTGTTTGTATGATTGAAATGCTTGGTATGTGTGGGATCCGACAACCTAGTTGTTCATCCTTGGTAGCCTCTCTTATGGGGAAATGTAGTCTTGTGCTTCCATGAGCCATAGTAGTTCGCTACAGCCTGGTTCACCAGAGTCCTGCTAGCCCAGCACTACTGCTCCGGAACACTTAGACTAGCCGGCATGTGATTCACTTCGTTCTTGTGTCTGTCCCTTCGGGGAAATGTAACGCGGTGACATCCGGAGTCCTGCTAGCCTACTACAGCCCAGGTTCCCGGCGTTCTGTTAGCCCAGTTGCTACAGCCCGGATTCACACGCTGCTGGCCGACATGCTCGATGTTGATTCATGTATGCCTGTCCCCGTAAGTTAGTGCCACTTTGGGTTCACGACTAGTCATGTTGGCCCAGGTTCTTTGTCATATGGATGCTAGCGACACTATCATATACGTGAGCCAAAAGGCGCAAACGGTCCCGAGCCATGGTAAGGCGACACCCGTGGGGATACCGTGCGTGAGGCTGCAAAGTGATATGAGGTGTTACAGGCTAGATCGGTGTGACTTAGAATCGGGGTCCTGACACCCTAGCATTTAAATATTAATTTAATTTCGAATTGAATTAAATCCAAATTAGAAAATCATTAAAACTTAAAAAAATAAAAAATAATCTGTAGCTCAGATGAAAATACTTTGTACATGAAAGTTGCTCAGAACGATGAGACAAATCCGGATACGTAGCCTGTTCGTCCGTCGCACATCCCTAGCATAGCAAACACGCAACTTTTCCCCTCTGGTTCATCTGTCCGAAAATGTGAAACTCTGGGGATAATTTCCCGGATCCCCCCCCCTTCGACGGTTTCACCTCTTACTGTGTTAGGACACACCTGGCACCATTACTTGTCATGTCATGCATCGATATGCATCGGTTTGCATTGTATTAATTGTTTCTTCCCCCTCTTCTCTCCGGTAAACTACGAGACTGACGGCGCTGCTTGTGTCCCGATTGACTACTGTGTTGATGACCCCTCCTTGCCAGTGCAACCAGGCAAGCCCCCCTTGATCAACCCGATATCGCCTATTCTTCTCTCTACTGCTTGCATTAGAGTAGTGTAGCATGATACTGCTTTTCGTTAATCCTATTCTGATGCATAGCCTATCTTTGCTACTACTGTTGTTACCTTTACCTGCAATCCTAAATGCTTAGTATAGGATGCTAGTATTCCATCAGTTGCCCTACATTCTTGTCTGTCTGCCATGCTATACTATAGGGCCGTGATCACTCGGGAGGTGATCATGGGTATATACATACTACACTATTATATATGATACATGTGGTGACTAAAGTCGGCTCAGCTCGTAGATTACCCGTAAGTGATTCCGATGTGGGGGGCTGAAAGGACATGTGGCTCCATCCAGGTAGTGGTGGGCCTGAGTTCCCGACAGCCCCCAACTATTACTTTGTGCCGGAGCGACAGGGCAGGTTGAGACCACCTAGGAGAGAGATGGGCCTGGCCCTGGTCGGCATCCGTGGTTACTTCAAAATAACACGCTTAACGAGATCTTGGTATTTGATCTGAGTCTGGCCACTAGCCTATACGCACTAACCAACTACGTGGGAACAATTATGGGCACTCGACGTTGTGGTATCAGTTGAAGCCTTTGTGACGTCAGCGACAGAGCGGCGTGCGCCGGGTTGGACCGCGTAACGCAACTTTCTATGTAATGGAGGTTGCTAGGTCTGCTCACCGGCCGCGTACGCAACATGCAGGTGTGCAATGGGCGATGGGCCCAGACCCCTGCGTGCATAGGATTTGGACCGGTGTGCTAACCTCTCTGTTGTGCCTAGGTAGGGTTGCGACGTGCTGACCTTCCGAGGCCGGGCATGACCCAGGAAAGTGTGTCCAGCCTAAGGGGATCGAGCGTGTTGGGAAATGTGGTGCACCCCTGCAGGGAAGTTTATCTATTTGAATAGCCGTGTCCCTCGGTAAAAGGATGACCTGGAGTTGTACCTTGACCTTATGACCACTAGAATCGGATACTTAATAAAACACACCCTTCCAATTGCCAGATATAACCCGGTGATCGCTCTCTCATAGGGCGGCGAGGGGAGGATCGCTGGGTAGGATTATGCTATACGATGATACTTGGTGAACTTACCATCTACTCTCTTCTATATTCTTCAAGATGGAGGTTGCCAGAAGCGTAGTCTTCGATAGGACTAGCTATCCCCCTCTTATTCTGGCATTCTGCAGTTCAGTCCACAGATACTACCCATTTCATTGATACCAATGCATATGTAGTGTAGCTCCTTGCTTGCGAGTACTTTGGATGAGTACTCACAGTTGCTTTGCTCCCCTTTTTTCCCCTTTCTATACCCGGTTGTTGCGACCAGATGATGGAGTCCAGGAGCCAGAGGATCCCGAGGATGATTCTACATGGAGTTCAACTTCGAGGAGTAGTTAGGAGGTCCCAGGCAGGAGGCCTTGCCTTTTCGATCGTTGCTTTTTTGTGCTAGCCTTCTTAAGGCAAACTTGTTTAACCTTATGTCTGTACTCAGATATTATTGCTTCCACTAACTTGTGTATTCGATCTTATGTATTTGAGCCTTTGAGGCCCCTGGCTTGTAATATAAAGTTTGTACTATTTTATTTGTGTCTAGAGTTGTGTTGTGATATCTTCCCGTGAGTCCCTGATCTTGGTCGTACACATTTGCGTGTATGATCAGTGTACGGTCAAATCGGGGGCATCACAAGTTGGTATCAGAGTCGACTGCATGTAGGAATCCCCCTTCCACACTCCTTGGCCGAAGTTGAGTCTAGTCGATGAAAACTGTTTACTAACATGGCTGTGCGGCCCATGGGCCCACGTCGCCATTGGGTCGTATTAGGATCTTTTATTCCTCGTCTATACTCTGGGACTCCGATCTCTCTTCTATTCGGGTTAAATAAATTTTACTAAATCTAACATTAGGATCTCATGATCACTTTCACTCGGAGAGCAACTTATTACCGATGATCGTCTGCTCCACCAGAAGATTCTGAGGTTACTCTACGATGTTCTCCCGAGACACTTGTACCCACCGCCTTTGCAACTTCCCTACCATTGTTATATCCTTATTGATAACTGCATACACCTGCCATTCTCACATTCAATCCCATTGATCTTATTATTACAAGATGCCCCGAACTACTCTCCGTTGTTCCAAGAATCATTTGAGCTTACTGCCTTGTAGTTCCTTGTCACCTGAATACCCCTACGGATAATTTTGTGCACCTATTGAGTACCCGCTCATCCTCAGTTGATTCATATGTACTTCGCAAAAGTCTTCGTAATACCATTCGTTCTTCAGAAAATCCTCAACAACCTATTGTTCTTGAATTTCTTGCTTGTTTGCATTATGGTTAATACCATAAGTCTAGTAATCTTATTGTCATCCTTTGTCATTATCCTTTTGAATGCATTGATACAATATGTTGTGAATGCTCGCAATCCTCAGTCAGATCCTACAATTCATCCTTCCGACTCAGACGTCATTTTAACATGTGCTGGATCTCGACCAATCAAATCGCCATCGATTGTACCCCTAAGGCTATTCTACCTATCCATCCCTAATCAGAGCATTGCTTCTGATCCCTTGTCTTGGAGTTCATAATTCCTTTGCAATTGAGCTTTGAGTTAGTCAGTTGTTTCTATAATCTGATCTCCTTGTATGATTAATGTACGGTCAAATCGGGGGCGTCACAAGTTGGTATCAGAGCCGACTGCCTGTAGGAATCCCCCTTCCACACTCCTTGACCGAAGTTGAGTCTAGTCGATGAAAACTATTTTACTAACATGGCTGTGTGGCCCATGGGCCTGATTCTACTACACAACCTTCTTCTTGTAGACGTTGTTGGGCCTCCAAGTGCAGAGGTTTGTAGGACAGTAGCAAATTTCCCTCAAGTGGATGACCTAAGGTTTATCAATCCATAGGAGGCGTAGGATGAAGATGGTCTCTCTCAAGCAACGCTGAAACCAAATAACAAAGAGTCTCTTGTGTACCCAACACACCCAATACAATGGTAAATTGTATAGGTGCACTAGTTCGGCAAATAGATGGTGATACAAGTGGTATATGGATGGTAGATAAAGGTTTTTGTAATCTGAAAATATAAAAACAGCAAGGTAACTAATGATAAAAGTGAGCGTAAACGGTATTGCAATGCGTTGAAACAAGGCCTAGGGTTCATACTTTCACTAGTGAAAGTCCTCTCAACAATAATAACATAATTGGATCACATAACTATCCCTCAAGATGCAACAAAGAGTCACTCCAAAGCTACTAATAGCGGAGAACAAACGAAGAGATTATGGTAGGGTACGAAACCACCTTAAAGTTATCCTTTCTGATCGATCTATTCAAGAGTCCATAGTAAAATAACATGAAGCTATTCTTTCCGTTCAATCTATCATAGATACGTTGGAGACGTGTCATCACAATAATCATCATAAGTAGCAACTTTGTTCTCATCATAATCGATTGAAACCTCTTCCAAGATAGTGGAATCATCACTAAATAAAGTCCTGACCTCTCCAAATCCACTTTCATAATTATCATAATAAGATTCAACATCCTCCAAAATATTGGGATCATTACTTCCTAAAGTTGACACTCTTCCAAACCCACTTTCATCAATATAATCATCAAAAGTAGGAGGCATGCTATCATCATTATAAATTTGCATATCAAAACTTGGGAGACTAAAAATATCATCTTCATTAAACGTAGCATCCCCAAGCTTGGGACAAACATTAATTACAGCAAATATATTGTCAAAAACATCATCTTCATCAAACATAGCATCCCCAAGCTTGGGCCTTTTCATATCATAAGCATAATCACTCTCATCATTAATAGTATGGATAGCACCAATAGTATAGCAATTATGATCATCACAATGAGTAGTAGGAGCAACATCATTTGGGAGGGATACCTTTCTACCTTTGCTTCTCCGTCTTTTCTTTTTCTTCTTCACATCATGTGTGGGTTCAACCCTCTTTTTGGAGCTCCTTATTAATGAGATTGGTTGAATAGAAGGCTCCTCCTCGTTACCTGATTCATCATAAGAAATAATAGGAGGATATTGGGAAGTCTCTTCCCTTTCATTAGTATTCTCTTCATCGCCTATTTGTTTTCTTTTCTTTATATAATTGGCAATATAAGGATTTTCAATGCAATTCATCGCACAATACATATAAATTTCTTCTAGATCAATATTAAGGAATTTCTCGAGGTTATATTCTGGAATAATCTTAGTGTGACGTTTCATTTCTTCATAACCCAAAAGCAAACTAAGTTCATTATAATGTGCAAGGGAAATCAAGTCATCACAATTTTTGGACACGATTCGATCATGAAATAATTTGCATTTGATATTTAAATGACCATGTTCATTGCAAAGTTCACAAGTATGGCTAAGAAATTTTAAATTTTCAGCACTAACATTTAGCCTTTCTTGCAACCATTTAGTTTCTAAATGCTTATGCCTCTTGCAATATCTATCTTCCCTATTTGGTGTGTACTTGCAAACCCAATGCACTCCACAAAAATTGACATGTTTATAGGAGACATTTTTATCAGAACTTGTGCAATCATCATTAGTACTATGGATATTCAAAGAGTTCATACTAATAACATTGCAATCATGCTCATCATCCAAAAATTTAGTGCCAACCATTTTAATGCATTCTTCTTCTAACACTTTGACACAATTCTCCTTTCCATCATACTCATGAAAGACATTAAAAAGATGAAGAGTATGAGGCAAAATCAATTCCATAATTTTTTTGTAGTTTTCTTTTATAAATTAAACTAGTGCTAAAACAAGAAACAAAAAGATTCGATTGCAAGATCTAAAGATATACCTTCAAGCGCTAACCTCCCCGGCAACGGCGCCAGAAAAGAGCTTGATGTCTACTACACAACCTTCTTCTTGTAGACGTTGTTGGGCCTCCAAGTGCATAGGTTTGTAGGACAGTAGCAAATTTTCCTCAAGTGGATGACCTAAGGTTTATCAATCCATAGGAGGCATAGGATGAAGATGGTCTCTCTCAAGCAACTCTGCAACCAAATAACAAAGAGTCTCTTGTGTCACCAACACACCCAATACAATGGTAAATTGTATAGGTGCACTAGTTCGGCGAAGAGATGGTGATGCAAGTGGTATATGGATGGTAGATAAAGGTTTTTGTAATCTGAAAATATAAAAACGGCAAGGTAACTAATGATAAAAGTGAGCGTAAATGGTATTGCAATGCGTTGAGACAAGCCCTAGGGTTCATACTTTCACTAGTGCAAGTCCTCTAAAAAATAATAACATAATTGGATCACATAACTATCCCTCAACATGCAACAAAGAGTCACTCCAAAGCTACTAATAGCGGAGAACAAACGAAGAGATTATGGTAGGGTACTAAACCACCTCAAAGTTATCCTTTCTGATCGATCTATTCAAGAGTCCGTAGTAAAATAACATGAAGCTATTCATTCCATTCAATCTATCATAGAGTTCGTACTAGAATAACACCTTAAGACACAAATCAACCAAAACCCTAATGTCACCTAGATACTCCAATGTCACCTCAAGTATCCGTGGGTATGATTATACGATATGCATGACACAATCTCAAATTCATCTATTCAACCGACACAAAGAACTTCAAAGAGTGCCCCAAAGTTTCTACCGGAGAGTCAAGACGAAAACATGTGCCAACCCCTATGCATAGGTTCAGGGCGGAACCCGCAAGTTGATCACCAAAACATACATCAAGTGAGTCACGTGAATATCCCATTGTCACCACAGATAAGCACGGCAAGACATACAACAAGTGTTCTCAAATCCTTAAAGACTCAATCCGATAAGATAACTTCAAAGGGAAAACTCAATCCATTACAAGAGAGTAGAGGGGGATAAACATCATAAGATCCAACTATAATAGCAAAGCTCACGATACATCAAGATCGTACCACCTCAAGAACACGAGAGAGAGAGAGAGAGATTAAACACATAGCTACTGGTACATACCCTCAGCCCCGAGGGTGGACTACTCCCTCCTTGTCATGGAGAGCGCCGATATGATGAAGATGGCCACCAGTGAGGGATTCCCCCCTCCGGCAGGGTGCCGGAATGGGTCTAGATTGGTTTTTGGTGGCTACGGAGGCTTCTGGCGGCAGAACTCCCAATCTATTCTGTTCCCCGATGTTTTTAGGGTATATGGGTATATATGGGAGGAAGAACTACGTTGGTGAATCTCCGGGCTGTCCACGAGGCAGGGGGCGCACCCAGGGGGGTGGGCGCGCCCCCACCCTCGTGGGCAGCCTGAGACTCTCCTGGTCCATCTTCGATACTCCGTGGGCTTCTTCTGGTCCAAAAAAAGTTCCGTGAAGTTTCAGGTCAATTGGAATCCGTTTGATTTTCCTTTTCTGCGATACTCTAAAACAAGGAAAAAAGAGAAACTGGCACTGGGCTCTGGGTTAATAGGTTAGTCCCAAAAATGATATAAAAGTGTATAATAAAGCCCGTAAACATCCAAAACAGATAATATAATAGTATGAATACTTCATAAATTATAGATACGTTGGAGACGTATTAGGGCCCATGCTACCTCTTGAGCACCGCGTTGGTTTTCCCTTGAAGAGCAAAGGGTGATGCAGTAAAGTAGCGTAAGCATTTCCCTCAATTTTTGAGAACCAAGGTATCAATCCAGTAGGAGATCACACTCGAGTCCCGCGCACCTACACAAACAAATAAGAACCTCGCAACCAACGCGATAAAGGGGTTGTCAATCCCTTCACAGTCACTTACGAGAGTGAGATCTGATAGATATGATAAGATAATATTTTTGGTATTTTTATGATAAAGAGAAATAAAGATGCAAAGTAAAATAAACGGTAAAATAAATAACAAAGTTTTGGAAGATTAATATGATTGAAGATAGACCCGGGGGCCATAGGTTTCACTAGTGGCTTCTCTCAAGAGCATAAGTATTTTACGGTGGGTGAACAAATTACTATTGAGCAATTGACATAATTGAGCATAGTTATGAGAATATCTAGGTATGATCATGTATATAGGCATCACGTCCAAGACAAGTAGACCGAAACGATTCTGCATCTACTACTATTACTCCACACATCGACCGCTATCCAGCATGCATCTAGAGTATTAAGTTCATAAGAACAGAGTAATGCTTTAAGTAAGATGACACGATTTAGAGGGATAAACTCATGCAATATGATATAAGACCCATCTTTTTATCCTCGATGGCACCAATACAATATGTGTCGGTTCCCTTTCTGTCACTGGGATCGAGCACCGCAAGATTGAACCCAAAGCTAAGCACTTCTCCCATTGCAAGAAAGATCAATCTAGTAGGCCAAACCAAACTTATAATTTGAAGAGACTTGCAAAGATAAACCAATCATACATAAAAGAATTCAGAGAAGAATCAAATATTGTTCATAGATAAACTTGATCATAAACCCACAATTCATCAGATCTCGACAAACACACTGCAACAGAAGATTACATCGAATAGATCTCCAAGAAGATCAAGGAGAACTTAGTATTGAGATCCAAAGAGAGAGAAGAAGCCATCTAGCTAATAACTATGGACCCGTAGGTCTGAAGTAAACTACTCACACATCACCGAAGAGGCCATGGAGTTGATGTAGAGGCCCTCCATGATGAATTCCCCCTCCGGCGGAACTCCGTAAAAGGCCCCTAGATGGGATCTCTCAGGTACAGAAGGTTGCGGCGGTGGAATTAGGTTTTCGTGGTGCTCCTGGATGTTAGGGGGGTACGTGGATATATATGGGAGGAAAAAGTACGTCGGTGGAGCAACGACGGGCCCACGAGGGTGGACGGCGCGCCCAGGGGGGTAGGCGCGCCCCCTGCCTCATGCCCTCCTCGATCGTTTCTTAACGCCCACTCTAAGTCTCCTGGATCACATTTGTTGAGAAAATCACGTTCACGAAGGTATCATTCCGTTTGGACTCCGTTTGATATTCCTTTTCTACGAAACCCTAAAATAGGCAAAAAACAACAATTTGGGCTGGGCCTCCGGTTAGTAGGTTAGTCCAAAAAATGATATAGAAGTGTAAAATAAAGCCCATTAACATCCAAAATAGACAATATAATAGCATGGAGCAATAAAAAATTATAGATACGCTGGAGACGTATCAAGCATCCCCAAGCTTAATTCCTGCTCGTCCTCGAGTACGTATGAGGGACAACCGGACTATATCCTTTGGCCGGACAGTTGGACTATGAAGATACAAGATTGAAGACTTCGTCCTGTGTCCGTATGGGACTTTCCTTGGCGTGGAAGGCAAGCTTGGCAATACGGACATGTAGATCTCCTCCCTTGTAACTGACTCTATGTAACCCTAGCCCCCTCCGGTGTCTATATAAATCGGAGGGTTTAGTCCATAGGACAATATACAATCATACCATAGGCTAGCTTCTAGGGTTTAGCCTCTACAATCTCGTGGTAGATCAACTCTTGTAATACTCATATCATCAAGAACAATAAAGCAGGACGTAGGGTATTACAACCATCAAGAGGGCCCGAACCTGGGTAAACATCGCAAGAGGGCCCGAACCTGGGTAAACATCGTGTCCCCTACCTCCTGTTACCATCCGCCTTAGACACACAGTTCGGGACCCCCTACCCGAGATCCGCCGGTTTTGACACCAAAATTGGTGCTTTCACTGAGAGTTCCACTATGTCGTCATCATAAGGAGGGATGGCTCGTCTCGTTGTCAAGGATAACATCACCTCTGGGGGAGCCCTGGCTGTAGGCCAAACTCTCCGACTAGGCGGCTTCGTCATGACCGCCCGCTCGGTCACTGCGCCAACGATGACTTCTCGGGTCATCGAAAATAGCCTCCACATCGACTCGAAATTCACCGAGCAGATGGATCCAATGGAGCTCTCCTCTTTGAATGAGCTCTTGGATTGCATCGCCGCTCTGGGAGTCGCTACAGACTACGATCGGATTGGGCTTAAACCCGACCAAAGGGTGATTAACTCTCTGACGGTCACCCATCAGATAGCAGTGGTGGAGGAGCAATGCGGTGATTCTCCCTCTATCCTGAGGACGGACTATGTCTGGATTCCCGAGATCTCCGAGACGGATACCCGCCCACGGGAGGACATCGCCCTAACCCTAAACCTAGAATCAGGCTGCATGCCGAACCTGCGGGGCAACATCCCGGAGCCCGAACTTCCAAGATCGGAAACTCCTCCGCCCCGGGGTCTCAGACTGGGTCAAGGTCTGGACTTAAGTCCACCCGCCCACCTAGATACAAACGATCTTTCCCACATTAGGCAAGAGCCCCAAGAGACAGTACATCACTATTGGGCCAGATTCCTCCTTGTAATGAACAAGGTCAAGGACTGTCACGAGGAAGACGCAATTTCGTTCTTTTGCAACAATTGCATGGACAAGGGAAACCTCAACACCATAAGTCGCCGTGACATAGCACACTTCACTGACTTGGCGGCCATAGTACGGAAGTACTGTGCGATGGAAAGCGCCTGGAAAACCCAAACAAAATTTTGGGATAATCCGGCTCTGACAAAACACCCAGTCTGAACTAAAAGGGTGCACTCTCATAAGTCGCCTGACTCAATTACAAAGAAGCAAAAGCCCACCACAGGGCGTGGAACCGTATTGGAGGGGTGGCTTAACGGGCCCTGCAAAATTTATAGTACAACGGATACCATACCAACACACAGCCTTAGAGCATGTTGGGTACTCCGGCAGGTAGCCAAGAGCGGTGAGGATCTCCTCATCCAAAACACCTCAGAGCACCATCCCGTTGATAACAATACAATATTGACAGTCTTCGAGCCCTTCACCTCAAATAATAGGCGTAAGCGAGCACTCCGCAGCCTTGCCGAAGTCTGCCATGTGGCAGCAATAAATCCATGGAGCAACACGGCTATCACCTTCAATGCCAATGACGAACCTAAATTCCAAACAGCCCGAGCACCAGCCGCCTTGGTCCTCAGTCCAATTGTGGACGGCTTTCGGCTCACTAAAGTGCTCATGGACGGCGGCAGCGGATTAAACCTCATTTATGAGGAGACTCTTCAAAAAATGGAAATAGACAGAAACCGTATCGAGCAAAGCAGCACGACCTTCTGAGGAATCATCCCTAGTCGGGAGGCACGTTGCGCTGGGAAAATCACACTAGATGTGGCATTCGGCACTCCGGAGAATTACAGGTCTGAAGAAATTACATTCCATGTGGCCCCGCTCAGTAGCGGATACCACGCCCTTCTAGGGCGGGAGGCATTCACAATCTTCCAAGCCATACCCCATTACGGATACATGAAGCTCAAAATGCCCGGGCCCAATGGGATAATCACTCTAGCTAGTGACCCGTACATAGCACTCCGTGCCGAGAACAAAACAGCTGCACTGGCCCTCGAGGCATTGTTCGAAGCCCTTGTGGTGGAGGAATTAACCGCGCTGCGCTCCACAGTGGACAGGGACGACGTGATACTAGACAAAAGATCCAGGTCCACTTCTTTCAAACCAGCGGATGAAATAGTCAAATTCCAAGTCCATCCAACGGACCCTTCAAAAACAGCATCCATCGGGGCACAGTTAAACCCCGCTATAGATGCCGCACTACGGGAGTTCCTGCGCGAGAATTGGGACATATTCGCCTGGCATCCTTCAGATATGCCAGGAATCCCACGCAGGCGGGCCGAGCATAGCCTTAACATTCTAAAAGGATTCAAGCTGGTTAAGCAGACTCTTCGGCGTTTCTCTGAACCTAAGTGACAAGGCATGGGAGAGGAGCTAGCCAAGTTACTGGAGGCCGGATTCATTAGAGAAATCAAGCATCCGGACTGGCTAGCAAACCTAGTGATGGTACCAAAGAAGGACAAATCCTAGCGCCTATGCGTCGACTTCAAGGACCTCAATAAGGCTTGCCCAAAGGATCCCTTCCCCCTCCCCCGCATCGATCAAATTATCGATGCTACCGCAGGACACGACTCATTGTGCTTCCTCGACGCATACTCCGGTTACCACCAAATTAAGATGGTGGAGTCCGATCAAGCCGCAACGGCATTTATCACTCCACATGGCCCCTTCTGTTTTAACACAATACCCTTCAGGCTCAAAAACGCCGGCGCAACGTATCAGCGCATGATTCAGACATGTCTGGAAAAGCAGATCGGCAAAACAATGGAGGCATACATAGACGATGTGGTTGTTAAAACCAGACACATCGACTCATTAATAGATGACTTGAGGCTCACGTTCGACATTCTCTGAACATACGACATTAACCTCAATCCGGAAAAATGCATTTTCGGCGTACCCGCCGGAAAGTTCATGGGCTTTATCGTCTCCAGTAGAGGAATTGAAGCAAATCCGGCTAAAATCCAAGCTCTGTCGGAGTTGGCTATCCCAACTGATCTCAAGCAAATCCAGAAGTTAACTGGATGCGTGGCGGACTTAAGCCGCTTTATCTCCCGATTAGGAGAAAAGGCACTCCCCTTTATCGCCTTCTTCGGTGCACCGAACACTTGGAGTGGACGGACGCAGCCACGGCTGGATTGGAGGAAATAAAAGCCATCCTGGCCACCAACCCAATCTTGGTCGCGCCAAATGTCGGCGAACCAATGATGTTATATATAGCGGCCACTCACCAAGTTGTAAGCGCAGTGCTCGTCGTCGAACGAGAGACGGACGGACATAAATTCCCACTTCAAAAGCCAGTCTATTATGTGTCCACTGTCCTCCATGCAAATCACGGTACCCACATTATCAAAAGATAGCATATGCGGTATTTATGGCATCCCGGAAATTACGACACTACTTTCAAGAGTGTTCAATCACGGTGGTCTCAGAAGTACCACTCAACGACATAATAAACAACCTCGATGCCACGGGCCGGATTGCCAAATGGGCTATCGAGCTCCTCCCATTCGACATAACATATAGACCACGGCGAGCCATTAAGTCATAAGTACTGGCCGATTTCATCGCCGAATGGACAGAAGCCGAACTCCCTAAAGAGTATGGCGCATACTCCAATTGGATCATGCACTTTGACGGCTCTAAAATGCTGGCTGGTCTAGGGGCTGGCGTCGTCCTGACGTCCCCCACCGGAGATACAGTCCAATACATACTCCAAATACTATATACAGACTCCAACAACGCAG
Organism: Triticum dicoccoides; assembly: GCF_002162155.2. Classification (NCBI taxonomy): domain Eukaryota; kingdom Viridiplantae; phylum Streptophyta; class Magnoliopsida; order Poales; family Poaceae; genus Triticum; species Triticum dicoccoides. The sequence continues at coordinate 121,221,398 of NC_041384.1, read as the reverse complement.
TCGAATACGAGGCCCTATTACATGGTCTCTGGATGGCAGTTTCCATGGGCATTCAACGCCTGGAGGTGCGTGGGGACTCGAACCTCGCAATATCTCAAATAAATGGAGACTTCGATGCCAAGGATCCGAAAATGGCGGCATATCACAACGCCGTCCTCAAAATGTTAGCTCGGTTCGAGGGGCTTGAATTCCACCATGTGGCTTGGGAAAACAATCAAGCGGCGGATATCCTCGCCCGTATCGGCGCAAAGCGCGATCCTGTCCCATGTAACATCTTCTTGGAAAAACTGTTTAAGCCATCCGTGGTATGGGAAGGGGACACCAGTAGCATTAGTCTGGACCTGGCCACATCATCAGATACCGAACACTCTGACACAATCGGAGGCTCTGCCATCGAAATAACACCTTCAGCCCACGTGATAATGGCCGTCATCGCCCCATGGGCAGAACTATTCCTAGCTTACCTAACAAGGCAGGAACTACCCGAGGACCAAAATGAGGCACGTGCATAGTGCGGCGATCTAAAGCCTACAAGGTCCACGAGGGAGAGCTATATAAGAAAAGCACTACCGGAGTCTTTCAAAGGTGCATCTCCGAAGAAGAAGGGCGGAAGCTTTTGGCAGAAATCCATGCTGGACTGGGCGGCCATCACGCCGCAGCCCGGGCCCTTGTAAGCAAGGCCTTCCATACAGGTTTATATTGGCCAACGGCCTAAGTAGATGCATAGCATCTGGTCCAACATTGCGTCGGTTGCCAGCTTTTTGCAAACCAAAGCCATATGCCGCCTACTGCTCTCCAAAAAATCCCCATTACTTGGCCCTTTGCGGTCTGGGGGCTTGATATGGTTGGACCCCTTAAAGGGGGAACCCATAAGAAAAAATACTTACTAGTCATGGTGGATAAATTCACCAAATGGATAGAATCCAAACCTGTCAAAACGGCCAAATCCGAACAGGTGATAGACTTCATATCTGGGGTTGTACACCGATATGGCATCCCCCACAGCATCATCACTGACAACGGCACGAACTTTACAGCCGATGAGGTAAAACTCTGGTGTAGCAACATGGGCATCAAGCTCGATTATGCTTCTGTCTATCACCCGCAAACTAATGGTAAAGTCGAGCGAGCAAATGGTATTATCATGAGCAGCATCAAACCCAGATTAGTGTGATCCTTAAAGGAATCAATCACGCACTAGGTAGAGGAGCTCGACTCCATACTATGGGGGTTGCAGACCATGCCGAATTGACTACCGGATACACACCGTTTTTTATGGTGTACAGCGCAGAGGCGGTTCTGCCTTGCGACATAATTCATGACTCACCTCGAGTGCGCATGTACGAAGAAAAAGAAGCCGAGCTCGATCGGCAGGACAGTTTGGATGCCCTAGAGGAGGAGCGCGACGTGGCAAAAGCCCGTTCCGCATTCTATCAGCAACAGGCTCGAAGGTATCAAAGCAGAGAAGTACGGGCCAAAACCTATAACATTGGCAAACTAGTTCTACGCTTGCCGGAGAAGAAAAAGAACAAACTCAAGCCCAAATGGGAAGGTCCCTTCATCATTGACTAGGTTCTGACCGGTGGAGCGTACCGTCTGTGGGATGCATCAGACAATCGACTCGAGCCAAACCCATGGAACGCAGCCAAGCTCCGAAGATTCTACGCCTAGTGCTGGACTCTATGTTCGTCTCCTTACCTCCGTCAATTTTTTGCATATCAATTATCTGTCTTCTCTCTTTTTCTCTCTTTTTATTCTCCTCAAGGCCTTAAAAGGCTAAACTTGTGTCTTGGTTACACAATCTTGACGCGCTAACCGTGCTCATTATACCTGGGGGCTTCTTATACAAAAGCTTAATATAACTATTTTTCTGGGCTTTATGCCCCACACATGTGTTATTCTTCCGCATGTACCTTTTTTCGCCATTATATGCACCGATATGACTTAAGTTTTGGCCAAACTGGGTTGCCTGACTCTTGTATTTATGCCATGCGTTCCCGTTAATTCGGCTAGGGCATAAGGGGAGCACCTCTGCGATTGTTACTGCCGGGTCAGCCGGATGTGTACCTCAGACTGGGTGAAGCCGAAAGCTAGCATTCTTAAGGGAATATTCGGTCGGTGAACAAAAGATGACTTTTATTTAATTTAACACATGCCTCCAGATGTTTATAGCCTGCATCTCATTTCGCAGTTCGGACATGCACATTAGGGCATGTGTACCCAGGGAAAGGAACCCTTAACGGAACTATTCTCCCTGGAAGATGTTTTTACTATCCATGTAATATAACATAGCTAGTTGGGCACTTGTCTGTTCAAGCACTTATGACCCCTACGCCTGGTTTCCATGCATACCCCGGTTTTTACATAACCAAGTGGGTATTCAGATACACTCCAGACTATCGGGTCCGGAGGTCGAAGCGAAAAGGTTCGCCATGACAAATGATTTACAATTCGGCTAGAGACATTATATATGTCACTTGAAGTACACAGTCACTAAGACTGATTACATTCTTCTTCTATACCATCCAACAGGCTGTCTAGCCTACAATCCTGTTGGGAATACTTTGCGGCTAATTCTACTTGGTCATACACCAAACTGACGGGGATCTCTTTCCCATCGGGCCCCATAGGTCCGACCTCGGCCATGTGGTTTGGGTCAACTTTGGTATATCGCGTCTTCACCATAGCCCAGGCTTCCCTTGCACCTTGTTGGCAGGCTGATATCTTCCATAATCGGAAGCGCCGCCGCGCTCCCTTGAGCTTCTCTACAATCTCCCCCATGCCTCCTAGCGGGGACGCGGAAGGCCACAAGGCTTGGGCAATACCCTGCATCACCTGTCGAACTTGTTCGTCCAGTTGTGAGAGCTCTGGTAGAAGATCACCCGCAGACCTGGGCATCTCCTCCGTGGGATGACCCGTCAGCATACCTGCAGACATAACTCTGTTAGCCGGCTTCTTCGTCGAACTCCTTCAAAAGTTCGTTCAAGCACTTACTAAAAATGCCGCGTCGAAGCCGCTTATTCTCCTTTATGGAGTCTGCAAGCTGGGCTCGGACGTCTTTCAGTTCCACGTCCAGCCGGATATTGGCGTCCTGGAGATTATTTTTCTCCTGCCTGACCTGCGTAAGCACGCGCTCGCCAGCATTTAGCTGTCGATTAGCACGTTGCGCATCCTCCGGATTCACTCCGGGGTCATCTGCAACATCTACTGTTAGATTTGCATGCATGCCGCATACTATCTGGTACCTGCAATTCTTTGCAATGGATGCAAATTTTACCAGAGGGGGCCTTCTCGGACTCCTTCAACGCGGCCACCGCGGCCTGTAGCTGGGCTTTGCACTCTTCCAGCTCTTGAGACAATAGAGTATTCTTCTCTGTAAGAACCTGCACAAATAATGATCCTTAAATCAGTTGAGTCAACTATTTCAAGTCTCAGGGGCTACTGATATATATAATCGTCAGATTTTCCTACCCGTATATCCTTTACATACTGGTCTGTGGCTTTGGCAAGACCATTTTGAGCAGCACGGATGTACGCGTCTCCTGAGTTGAAGGCATCGAACGCCTCTTGGGAGAAACTAGCGTCACGGAGTACGGCCTGGTGACGCCTGTGATTCATGGCGCTCCCCACTTTGGAATTTGTAGCGGATAGTCTGTCCGCATCCTCTGTAGCAGGAGCATTCGGCGTTCGCCCCGTGTTAGCTTCCGCCTCTACATCCGGCCCTGGAGCCCGACTGGTGGAGGCATGATCGGCGGCTCTCTGGTGGAAACATGGACGCCATTATATTTTAAAGAAAGGCAACAACCACTGAGCGAGGTTTTGTATCATACCTCTGCGCCGGCGTCTCAGTCCTAACCGCCTTCCTTCTTGGCCTACCCGGCTGATACGTCTCCAACGTATCTATAATTTTTGATTGCTCCATGCTATATTATCTACTGTTTTGGGCATTATTGGGCTTTATTATCCACTTTTATATTACTTTTGGGACTAACCTATTAACCGGAGGCCCAGCCCAGATTTGCTGCTTTATGCCTATTTCAGTGTTTCGAAGAAAAGGAATATCAGACGGAGTCGAAACGAAACGAAATCAACTGGAGAAGTTATTTTTGGAAGGAAACACACCTGATGGACTTGTACCCTACATCAGGGGAGACACGAGGTGCTCATGAGGGTGGCGTGCCCCCCTGTCTCGTGGGCCCCCCGTGGCTCCTCCGACGTCCTCCCTGCACCCATATATATCCACGTACCCTAAAACTTCCAGAATGAAAAATAGATCGGGAGTTCCGCCGCCAGAAGCCTCCGTAGCCATTGAAAACCAATATTGACCCGTTCTGGCACCCTGCCGGAGGGGGCAATCCCTCTCCGGTGGCCATCTTCATCATCCCGGTGCTCTCCATGACGAGGAGGGAGTAGTTCTCCCTCGGGGCTGTGGGTATGTACCGGTAGCTATGTCTTTGATCTCTCTCTCTCTCTCGTGTTCTTGAGGTGATACGATCTTGATGTATCGCGAGCTTTTCTATTATAGTTGGATCTTATGTTTCTCCTCCCCTTCTTCTCTCTTGTAATGAATTGAGTTTCCCTTTGAAGTAATCTTATCGGATTGAGTCTTTAAAGACTTGAGAACACTTGATGTATGTCTTGCCGTGGATATCTGTGGTGACAATGGGATACCACGTGCCACTTGATGTATGTTTTGGTGACCAACTCGCGGGTTTCGTGACATTGGGAACCTATGCATAGGGGTTGGCACACGTTTTCATCGTAATTCTCCGATAAGAACTTTGGGGCACTCTTTGAGGTCCTTTGTGTTGGTTGAATAGATGAATCTGAGATTGTGTGATGCATATCGTATAATCATACCCACGGATACTTGAGGTGACATTGGAGTATCTAGGTGACATTAGGGTTTTGATTGATTTGTGTCTTAAGGTGTTATTCTAGTACGAACTCTTGGGCTGTTTATGACACTTATAGGAATGGCGCAACTGATTGATTGGGAAGAATAACTTTGAGGTGGTTTCGTACCCTAACATAATCTCTTCGTTCGTTCTCCGCTATTAGTGACTTTGGAGTGACTCTTTGTTGCATGTTGAGGGATAGTTATGTGATCCAATTATGTTAGTATTGTTGAGAGGACTTACACTAGTGAAAGTATGAACCCTAGGCCTTGTTTCCACGCATTGCAATACCGTTTACGCTCACTTTTATCACTTGCTACCTTGCTGTTTTTATAATTTCAGATTACAAAAACTATTATCTACTATCCATATTGCACTTGTATCACCATCTCTTCGCCGAACTAGTGCACCTATACAATTTACCATTGTATTGGGTGTGTTGGGGACACAAGAGACTCTTTGTTATTTGGTTGCAGGGTTGCTTGAGAGAGACGATCTTCATCCTACGCCTCCTACGGATTGATAAACCTTAGGTCATCCACTTGAGGGAAATTTGCTACTGTCCTACAAACCTCTACACTTGGAGGCCCAACAACGTCTACAAGAAGAAGGTTGTGTAGTAGACATCAAGCTCTTTTCTGGCGTCGTTGCCGGGGAGGTGAGTGCTTGAAGGTATATCTTTAGATCTTGCAATCGAGTCTTTTAGTTTCTTGTTTTATCACTAGTTTAGTTTATAAAAGAAAATTACAAAAAAATGGAATTAAGTTTGTCTCATACGCTTCACCTTTTTAATATCTTTCGTGAGTATGATGGAAAGGATAATTGTGCTCAAGTGCTAGAAGAAGAAATCCATAAAATGTTTGGCACTAAATCTTTGAATGATGAGCATGATTTCAATGTTGTTAGTACGAATTCTTTGAATATCCATGATGCTAATGATGATTGCACTAGTTATGATGAAAATGCCTCCTATAAACATGTCAATTTTTGCGGAGTAGATTGGGTTTGCAAGTACACACCAAATAGGGAAGATAGATATTGCAAGAGGCATAAGTGTTTAGAAACTAAATTGTTGCAAGAAAGTCTTGATGAGAGTGCTGAAAATTTAAAATATCTTTACCGTACTTGTGAACTTTGTAATGAACATGGTCATTTAAATATCAAATGCAAATTGTTTCATGACCGAATCGTGTCCAAAACTTGTGATGACTTGATTTCCCTTGCGCATTATAATGAACTAAGTTTGCTTTTGGGTTATGAAGAATTGAAACGTCAAACTAAGCATATTCCAGAATATAACCTTGACAAATTCCTCGATATTGATCTAGAGAAGGTTTATATGTATTGTGCGGTGAATTGCATTGAAAATCCTTATATTGCCAACTACATAAAGAAAAGAAAACAATTAGAAGATGAAGAGAATACTAATGAAAGGGAAGAGACTTCCCAATATCCTCCTATTATTTCTTATGATGAATCAGGTAACGAGGAGGAGCCTCCTATTCAACCAATCTCATTAATAAGGAGCTCCAAAAAGAGGATTGAACCCACGCATGATGTGGTGAAGAAGAAGAAAAGAAAAAGGAAGAGAGGTAAAAAGATATCTCTCCCAAATAATGCTGCTCCTATTACTACTGTGCCTCATGAAAATATAATTGTGGAAGATAATGATACTTCTTATGATCTTGAAAATCTTTTTGGCACTTGCTTGGAAGAATATAATAATTGCTATACTATTGGTGCTATCCATGCTATTAATGATGAGAGTGATTTTGCTTATGATACGAAAAGGCCCAAGCTTGGGGAAGCTATGTTTGATGAGGATGACATATTTGAGAATATATTTGCTGCAATTAATGTTTGTCCCAAGCTTGGGGATGCTATGCTTAATGAAGATTATATTTTTAATCTCCCAAGTTTTGATATGCAAATTCATAATGATAATAACATGCCTCCTACTTATGATAATTATTGTCATGATACATATGCTATAAAAAGTAGTGAGGATTATATTTATAAAACTTGTCATTATTATGGTTACCTCTTTTCTGAACATTACTCTTTTAATGTGGAAACAATTTATAATATTCAAGTCTCTTATGATACTCCCACTATCCTGAATGAGAAGAATCTTGCTTGTGTGGAGAGTAATAAAATTTCTATGCTTATAGGTCATGAAAAGAATGCTTTAGGTGCTGGTTATATTGTTGAATTCATTCATGATGCTACTGAAAATTATTATGAGGGAGGAATATATGCTTGTAGGAGTTGCAATAATATCAAGTTTCCTCTCTATGTGCTTAAAGTTTTGAAGTTATGCTTGTTTTACCTTCCTATGCAAGTTGATTCTTGTTCCTAAAAGTTGTTTGCTCACAAAATACCAATGCATAGGAAGCATGTTAGACTTAAATGTTCTAGTCATATTCTTCATGATGCTCTCTTTATGTTTCAATTCTTATCTTTTATGTGAGCATCATTGAAATCATCATGCCTATCTAGGGGCGTTAAACGATAGCGCTTGTTGGGAGGCAACCCAATTTTATTTTTGTCCCTTGCTTTTTGTTCCTGTTTAGTAATTAATAACTCATCTAGCCTCTGTTTAGATGTGGTTTTATATGTTTAATTAGTGTTTGTGCCAAGTAGAACCTTTGGGAAGACTTGGGGAAAGTCTTGTTGATCATGTTGTCAAAAACAGAAACTTTAGCGCTCACGGGAATTGCTGCCATATTTATTTGGAGAGTGCTATTGAGTTAATTATTTTTTCAGATGATTAATAGATAAATTCCTAAGGTCCATCAATTTATTTGAGAATTTTATCAGTTCCAGAAGTATACGTTTGATCCAGATCACTACAGACTGTTCTGTTTTTGACAGATTCTGTTTTTCATGTGTTGTTTACTTATTTTGATGAACCTATGGCTAGTAAAATAGTTTATAAACCATAGAGAAGTTGTAATACAGTAGATTTAACACAAATATAAATAAATAATGAGTTCATTACAGTACTTTCAAGTGGTGTTTTGTTTTCTTTCGCTAACGGAGCTTACGAGTTTTCTGTTAAGTTTTGTGTTGTGAAGTTTTCAAGTTTTTGGTAAGGATTCGATGGACTATGGAATAAGGAGTGGCAAGAGCTTAAGATTGGGTATGCCCAAGGCACCCCAAGGTAATATTCAAGGACAACCAAGAGCCTAAGCTTGGGGATGCCCCGGAAGGCATCCCCTCTTCCGTCTTCGTTCATCGGTAACTTTACTTGGAGCTATATTTTTATTCACCACATGATATGTGTTTTGCTTGGAGCGTCAATTTATTTTGTTAGGATTTGCTTGTTGTTTGAATAAAATACCAAGATCTGAAATTATTAAATGTTAGAGAGTCTTCACATAGTTGTATAATTATTCGACTACTCATTGATCTTCACTTATATCTTTCGGAGTAGTTTGTTGTTGCTCTAGTGCTTCACTTATATCTTTTAGAGCATGGTCGTAGTTTTATTTTGAAGAAATAGATGAACTCTCATGCTTCACTTATATTAATTTGAGAGTCTTAAATATCATGGTAATTTGCTTAAAATCCTAATATGCTAGGTATTCAAGAATAATAAAATTCTCTTATGAGTGTGTTGAATACTAAGAGAAGTTTGATGCTTGATGATTGTTTTGAGATATGGAGATGGTGATATTAGAGTCATGCTAGTTGAGTAGTTGTGAATTTGAGAAATACTTGTGTTAGAGTTTGTGATTCCCGTAGCATGCACGTATGGTGAACCATTATGTAACGAAGTCAGAGCATGATTTGTTTATTGATTGTCTTCCTTATGAGTGGCAGTCGGGGACGAGCGATGGTCTTTTCCTACCAATCTATCCCCCTAGGAGCATGCGCGTAATACTTTGCTTTGATAACTTGTAGATTTTTGCAATAAGTATATGAGTTCTTTATGACTAATGTTGAGTCCATGGATTATACGCACTCTCACCCTTCCACCTTTGCTAGCCTCTCTAATACCGCGCACCTTTCGCCGGTATCATACACCCACCATATACCTTCCTCAAAACAGCCACCATACCTACCTATTATGGCATTTTCATAGCCATTCCAAGATATATTGCCATGCAACTTTCCACCATTCATGATTATTTCATACATGTCACTCATGAGTCATTGCACATCCCGGTACACCGCCGGAGGCATTCATATAGAGTCATATCTTGTTCTAAGTATCGAGTTGTAATTCTTGAGTTGTAAGTAAATAAAAGTGTGATGATCATCATTATTAGAGCATTGTCCCAGTGAGGAAAGGATGATGGAGACTATGATTCCCCCACAAGTCGGGATGAGACACCGGACGAAAATAAATAAATAAAAGAGGCCAAAGAAGCCCAAATAAAAAAGAAAGAAAGAAAAGAGGCCAAAAAAAGAGAAAAAGCCCAAATAAAAAAAATAAAAATAAAAAAATGAGAGAAAAAGAGAGAAGGGGCAATGCTACTATCCTTTTACCACACTTGTGCTTCAAAGTAGCACCATAATCTTCATGATAGAGAGTCTCCTATGTTGTCACTTTCATATACTAGTGGGAATCTTTCATTATAGAACTTGGCTTATATATTCCAATGATGGGCATCCTCAAAATGCCCTAGGTCTTCGTGAGCAAGCGAGTTGGATGCACACCCACTAGTTTCATTTATTGAGCTTTCATACACTTATAGCTCTAGTGCATCCGTTGCATGGCAATCCCTACTCACTCACATTGATATCTATTGATGGGCATCTCCATAGCCCGTTGATACGCCTAGTTGATGTGAGACTATCTTCTCCCTTTTTTTCTTCTCCACAACCATCATTCTATTCCACCTATAGTGCTATGTCCATGGCTCACGCTCATATATTGCGTGAAGATTGACAAAGTTTGAGAACATTAAAAGTATGAAACAATTGCTTGGCTTGTCATCGGGGTTGTGCATGATTCAAATATGTTGTGTGGTGAAGATGGAGCATAGCCAGACTATATGATTTTGTAGGGATAACTTTATTTGGCCATGTTATTTTGAGAAGACATAGTTGCTTTGTTAGTATGCTTGAAGTATTATTATTCTTATGTCAATATGAACTTTTGTCTTGAATCTTATGGATCTGAATATTCATGCCACAATTAAGAAGAATCACATTGAAATTATGCCAAGTAGCACTCCGCGTCAAAAATTCTTTTATATCATTTACCTACTCGAGGACGAGCAGGAATTAAGCTTGGGGATGCTTGATACGTCTCCAACGTATCTATAATTTTTTGATTGCTCCATGCTATATTATCTACTGTTTTGGGCATTATTGGGCTTTATTATCCACTTTTATATTACTTTTGGGACTAACCTAGTAACCGGAGGCCCAGCCCAGATTTGCTGTTTTATGCCTATTTCAGTGTTTCGAAGAAAAGGAATATCAGACGGAGTCGAAACGGAACGAAATCAACTGGAGAAGTTATTTTTGGAAGGAAACACACCTGATGGACTTGGAACCTACGTTAGGGGAGACACGAGATGCTCACGAGGGTGGGGGGCTCGCCCCCCCCTAGGGCGCGCCCCCTGTCTCGTGGGGCCCCTGTGGCTCCTCCGACGTCCTCCCTGCACCCATATATATCCACGTACCCTAAAACTTCCAGAACAAAAAATAGATCAGGAGTTCCGCCGCCAGAAGCCTTCGTAGCCACCGAAAACCAATCTAGACCCGTTCGGCACCCTGCCGGAGGGGGCAATCCCTCTTCGGTGGCCATCTTCATCATCCCGGTGCTCTCCATGACGAGGAGGGAGTAGTTCTTCCTCGGGGCTGAGGGTATGTACCAGTAGCTATGTGTTTGATCTCTCTCTCTCTCGTGTTCTTGAGGTGATACGATCTTGATGTATCGCGAGCTTTGCTATTATAGTTGGATCTTATGTTTCTCCTCCCCCTCTTCTCTCTTGTAATGAATTGAGTTTCCCCTTTGAAGTAATCTTATCGGATTGAGTCTTTAAAGACTTGAGAACACTTGATGTATGTCTTGCCGTGGATATCTGTGGTGACAATGGGATAGCACGTGCCACTTGATGTATGTTTTAGTGACCAACTTGCGGGTTTCGTGACATTGGGAACCTATGCATAGGGGTTGGCACACGTTTTCATCGTGATTCTCTGATAGGAACTTTGGGGCACTCTTTGAGGTCCTTTGTGTTGGTTGAATAGATGAATATGAGATTGTGTGATGCATATCATATAATCATACCCATGGATACTTGAGGTGACATTGGAGTATCTAGGTGACATTAGGGTTTTGATTGATTTGTGTCTTAAGGTGTTATTCTAGTACGAACTCTAGGGTTGTTTGTGACACTTATAGGAATAGCCCAACGGATTGATTGGAAAGAATAACTTTGAGGTGGTTTCGTACCCTACCATAATCTCTTCGTTCGTTGTCCGCTATTAGTGACTTTGGAGTGACTCTTTGTTGCATGTTGAGGGATAGTTATGTGATCCAATTATGTTAGTATTGTTGAGAGGACTTACACTAGTGAAAGTATGAACCCTAGGCCTTGTTTCCATGCATTGCAATACCGTTTACGCTCACTTTTATCACTTGCTGCCTTGCTGTTTTTATAATTTCAGATTACAAAAACTATTATCTACTATCCATATTGCACTTGTATCACCATCTCTTCGCCGAACTAGTGCACCTATACAATTTACCATTGTATTGGGTGTGTTGGGGACACAAGAGACTCTTTGTTATTTGGTTGCAGGGTTGCTTGAGAGAGACGATCTTCATCCTACGCCTCCTACGGATTGATAAACCTTAGGTCATCCACTTGAGGGAAATTTGCTACTGTCCTACAAACCTCTGCACTTGGAGGCCCAACAACATCTACAAGAAGAAGGTTGTGTAGTAGACATCACCGGCTTCGGTGCCCCGTGTTGGCGAGTCACTGCGGGTTCGGCATGGCATCCCAAAGGCCTTCCCTGTAAAACACCATATGTGTATGGTAGGTGAAGTGCATAAAAGGGGATCCTTCTTGGAAGTTGGGACTCCGATTTTCCCTTACCTACGATGCAGGGAGTAGCCCAGGATAGTCGGCTATGATGGCCACCATGGCGTCATCGCAGCTCAATTGATAAAACGTCATGTCTTCAGCTCCACAAATGTGTCCGGATCCTCCTCAAGTCCGGGATTGAGGGCCCGGTCAGGGTCCTCCGGTTGTGGAGGCGGGCTATTGACCTCCTTCACATCTTTTCGCAGTTCCTGCCGTGAAATGGCAAGGTGAGTATTTACGACAAAGAATGCGGGAAGGTTGGGAGTAAAGAGTGATAGCTCACCCAGCTTGGAGGGTTGTACATGGAGAATCCATCCCATGGCTTAATACGGATGAACTCCTCTTCCTCTCCCTTGAACAACTCGGACATAATTTTTTGCTAAAGCAGCACCGGAGTCCGATCCCTTACGCCCATAGCGGGTGGCATCATATTCCCCTAAAGCACCACAGGGGGTGCCCTCGATATTGAAGTGGCTGCACCCCTCACATTATGCATATTGACATAACCTCGATTATTGTCAATCCTGATTGAGCCAGCACTTTAATCCGGTCCATCAGGTAAAGGACTTCTCCATTATCTTCCTCTTGGGGGCTCCGTGGGTACCAGCTTCGGCGTTTCTTCAGAGGAGCATTGTGGAACTCGGGAAGACCCATCCGAACAGGATCTGGAAGGGGGACGTCCTCCATGTAAAACCACTCCGAAGGCTAGTCTTCGGACGTCTTCTTCGGGGTACCAGACAGGTATCCGGTCCCGGCGATGCGCCATATTTCCGCTCCGCCCACTTGATATAGTGACCCCTTCTGTGTACGGGGCAGAAGGCAGAGTAGCCTCTTCCACAGCTCGAAATGAGCCTCGCAGCCCAGAAATAGCTCACAAAAGGCAACATAACCAGTGATGTGTAATATGGAAACGGGGGTACAATTATGCAACTGGAGGCCGTAAAACTCCAGGAGCCCCGGAGGAACGGATGGATCGGAAATCCAAGTCCCCTTAGTAAATAAGGGACAAGGCATACCCGCTCCCCCTTGGAGGGATTGGGGAAGCTCTTCGCTTGCTCCCCGCCGTTATAGGTGGCGAGCCCGGCTCGAATGGGGACCATACATGCTAGAGGGAGAAATCCCCGGGTCTGCAACTCTACTAATTGGTTGTGCGGGACGGAACACTTCTCCCAGTCACCGGGCTTGGGGCTACAGGAGCGGGAGGAGGAGCTGCGGTGGCCGGCCATGTTGGAATGGATTTTTTCTGAGCGCGCTAAGATGGAAACTCGATGTGCGAGGATGGTGTAGTTTGGATCTAAGAATCCCCGTCCCTTTAATAGACAGTTTACTTACATGGCTAGGGTGGCAAATGTAAAAATGCCCCGGCTCCTTGCATTCGCTCGACACGTGGAAGTGTAACATCCCAAAATTCTAAATTTTGGAATGTCATATTAAATAAATAGTTTTGATTGTTTATTTGATTGTGGTGTGGTTGCTTGTGTGAAATTTGAAACTTTTTGAAAGTTGAATGAGAGGGAATGAAATGACTTTCCCAAACTTTCTCTTTACATTTATGATCTCCATGAATTCAAATTCATTTCATCACAAAACCCTAGAGTGAAGATGATATGACTCTTCCATTTAAATAAATGAAAAGGATTTTGAAAAGATTTGAATTGCATTTGGAAATATTTCAAACTCACAAACTTTATGCAACTCAATGATTTTCATGAGAGAAGATAAAATGACTTCTTCAAATTATATGAAATATGAGTTGGAAGTTTAAAGGAATCAAATTGAAAGGTCGGTTGAAATTATTTTGAAACCCACTTTCAAATTGGAGTTATTTGGTTTTATTGAAATTATTTTTCTCCAAAAATATAATATATATGGAAATAGGGTAAAATGATTCCCTACAATAGAAAAATGGAGAAAAATGGATTTGAAATCATTTTTGGTATTTTAAAATATATTTATTTGGTTTTAAATGAACCATTAGCACTGTTTGCATTACCTGAAATTTTGTGGATTTTATTTGTCTCTGAAAAATAGTTCATGTTGTAGAATTTACTTTTCTAAAGATTTTGGTATATAATATGCCTATAGAGTTGTGTTTTTTTGAGTTCTTCAATGTTTCAAAAAAAGTTTAAAAAAACAGACCCCGCGAGGCCAGCTAGGCCAGCTGGCCCAGCCCCAGCGCGGCCAGCCGCCAGGCAGCGACACTAGCCACCACCCCACGTCCAAGGCAGCAGCGCCCCAGCGCCCACGTTCCAAAAAAAACGAGCGCCTCCACACCGCTCGATCGACTCCCTTCGCTCGTCTGTTTTCTCCCTCCCCACGCCCGATCTCTCTCTCACACCTGGCGCTTGGCCCCACCTCTTCTTTCTTATTTCACACGAACAGAAAGAGAAACACATGCGTACACGCATCGGCGCCACTCTGCGTCCGATCTTCATGAAAAACCTATCCCAAGCCAACCCCAGGCCCAAGAAATATGTCATATAAATAGCCATGACCTTCCTCGACCAATTCCCTTCGAAACCCCTCGCCAAAACCCAGAATATCATCCGCTATCATCGTTCCAATCTGGAAGCAGACGCGGCAGTTCATCGCATGTTTTCGACGCCGGTGAGAGATCCTGATCATCCTCCTTTTGGGTTTCGACATCTCACGATCCCTAGACGCTCTTTGACATGGTTTTGCACTCCCTCTCCATCTACAAAAGCCATCCCAACCTCGACGTCTTCTCCGGAGTATCCAGAGCACCGAGGTTCACCGCTTCATTCCGTCGCCGTTCGTCATTGCCGACCATCTCCGACTCCACCACTGTGACACCCCAAAATTTTGGCCTTGTTTTAATGGAATAAAATTTTGCCAGGATTTAAAACTTTGAATTTTTGAGCTCCATTTTGATTTTGTTTAAATCATTTCCTTCCCTGTTATGATGAGTTTTTCCCAAAAAGAAAACTTTTCAAAAATGTTGTTGGACTTGTTTAACCTCTCAAGAAAAACTTTCCTTTTATCAGTGTAACTAATTAAATAATTAGGTTGCTTGATCTTTATTTTCTTGAAAAAGGGTTTTCTAGGTTAAATGGCCATATATGAACTACAACCATTTGATAAATTCACTTAAAATTCCCACAAAAATTTGGAGATGTCATGTGATGTTTTTAAATCACTTTTATGCAAAAATATATTCCATTCATGAAATATTTTGAGCCCTACACTCAATTTTTCTTCTCTGGTCCAGAGTGCATTTTACACTACAACCTTTTTAAATATTTCTTTAAAACTTCTACCAAAATTAAGGGAGGTCAGTAGGAGCCTATTATTCCACTTTGTGCAAAAACCTAGTGCTGTTCTTTAAATTTTTTGAGTGAATCAACCTCTTTTCCATTCTGGTCCAATTTGAGGATTTGTACAGCAACCACCATTTTAGTTGCTCCTATATCCATGATTATTCCTCCTACTTGTAGTCCCCCATGTTAAACCCTTAAGTCCAGGAGCATGCACCTTTTGGATCATTTTTGGTGCATGAAATAATGTCATTTATTTCCTGTCCAGAATTGAAATTCTGCTAAAGTTACACTAACAAGTTTCTGCTTTTGGCCAAATAACCTCACTACTCTCTCTTTCATCCACAGAGACACTGATCTGGAGATTTTGGCCACTCCAAGAAATGCCTAAGTGCCCTTGGCATTTTGTCAAACACCTTTCGGGCATGATCAGTTTTGACGTGAGTCCTTGTTTGCACTATGGACTTAATCCCCTGGCCAGACCAGCATGTCCAATGGTTTTGCCTTAAACTATAACCCCACCCTGCTAACTTTCTTGTGGTTTGGAGCCCCCTAACATGCCATAGCATTTCGTCGAGCACGTCCCGTGCGTGCACTGGGCGCGCCCAGAGCGCGCGTATTGCAGCCACGCGGCCGAGCTGACACGCTGGCCCCCACGGCTTTGGCCCGCTCTGCAGAACCTCGCCACGCGCTCCCCTTCTCTCAGCTACGCGCCAAGCCGCCCCTCGCCGCGCCCGGCAGGCCAAACGCTAGCCGCCGCCGCCGCCCGACAGCCCTGCGCCGTGCAGCGCCGCCCAAGCCACCCCGGCTCGCCACCTGCCCCTGTGAGCAGTGCGTGCTCATCCGCAGCTTCGTCCCCTAGCGCTCGTCGCCGCCACGTCGCCCTAGCCACAGAGAGGCGGTTCGCCGGAGAGCTTATCCACGGCCGCCGCGGAACCGACCTCGTCGCGCTATAAATGGACACCCCGAGCCCCTCTGAGCACGCACGCGACCTCAGACCACCCCTATGGCACTCCCCTAGCTCGCATTCGACCCGGGGAGGCCTCCTTCCTCATCTCCGACAACTCCTGCCGCCGCCACCACCCCGGCCAATCCGGCACCTCCAGTATCTCCCCCTCTCCGTTCTCTTCACCAAGAACCCCCTCTTCCTCCCATGAACCATTCACCCTACTCAATTTTGTTCGGGAGCCAGCGCCGCCACAAAGTCACTTCGCCACCGAAGCCTTCCTCCGCCGCGGAGCTCGCCGCCGGCAGCTCACCCCGTCCCCGCCGACCCAACGACTACCGGGAGGACCGCCCCAACCTTGCGGATCCATCCCCACCCTCGGGGGCCCGCGAGGAGCAGCCAAACGCCGGCGACGATCGCCGGAGCCCCGCTCTGCACGGGCAAAGGAGGGAGACGACGCGCGGCGACTGGTCAAACCTGACCAGTGGGCCAGGCAGGCCCACTGTCAGTGACACCCCGCGCCGCCCGCGTGGTTAAGTGGAGGCGTAAAGCCCCAAGTACGCCTCCTCTGCACCGAAAGCGTATTTCTATCTGAACCGTTTTCTTTTCTGTTTTATTTTAAATAACAGATTTGACCAAATCTTTGACTGGCTATAACTTTTTAAATATAACTCCAAATGAGTTGATTCTTTTTCCTACCTTCCTCAAATTTGGTCTAGTTTATTTTAAGATTTATTTGAAAAATTTTCAAACAACTTTTTGGTTCTGTTTTTGAAATATGTGTTAATTCAAATATATTTTTAAATAGGATTTTGGGGAGAGAGAAGAAGCTTTCAAAAGTTTTGGAGAGCACCTCACCCCTCCACAACATTGAAGGCAAGCATTCTGAACCCCGGCATAATATTTTTGGTGAGATCGTTGATACATTTATAACACCACCGCATTTCGAAGGACTTGTTATTTCATGTGATATGATCATATGCATGGGTGCATGTTGTTGATTTCCATGCTGTTGGAAATGGACTCACTTGTGATGATAATCACCCTCATGTGCCTTGCATGCATACCGGCAGGAACCCGGGAAAACCTCGGCCTTGGGTAGGCATGAGTTTGTCGCCGGTCTCCGTCGGGACGGTTATGTCTGGTATGGCATGGTAAGGTGATATGAGCGGTGACTTTGTTGGATGAAATATATGCGTCATGCTAATCATGCAGGGAATACTTGAACCTCCTGAGTCGACCGTAGATCGAGTCTTGTTCCAGTAACCCCCATACTTGTTTCGTACTACCACTCGTCTCTACAGCAAGTAGAGTACGGTTCAGTAAGTTGTCAACCTCTTTCCAGCACACACCGTACAGAGAGGCCATGGTGGAAGATACCGGTTATAGCTGGTAGGCAGGCCACCTGGTCCGGGGGCATGGGTGTTTCCGGTTGGGACCGAGAGGGGAGGCCACCCCTTAGAGAGCGGTATATAAATTTGATCCCATGCTACGCGAGGTTGTAGCCTCCCCACTTAGAGTTTGCTTAACAGGTGTCGTGGGTGATTCCAGACACGTGTGAGATAAGCTGGTGTGTGCAAGTTAGGTGTGTTTTCAACAAAAAGACCGTAGACGGAATTAGTCCCGATGGACTAAAGAGATCCGTTACTCATGGGTAAAGAGTACACCCTCTGCAGAGAATAAACCTATTCGAATAGCCGTGTCCATGGTTAACGATTACAGTCTGGGATGGGTCAGGTGTCGGTCTTAGTGTCGGTCTTCGGAGGTGAAACTGTTAACCAGAAAAATGGAATTACTACTCGTGACTTGTGATATCTATGATTATTACTTTTGTTGACTAACCCGTGATATTATTACCGAATATCTCTAGGATGGTTCTACCTCCGGGATATTCACTATGATCATTTCTTTTAAAGCCCTTTATGTGGTGTCGCTCAGACGCCCGACTGTGGCATTTCTTTTAAAGCCCTTTATGTGGTGTCGCCCAGACGCCCGACTGTGGCATTTCTTTTAAAGCCCTTTATGTGGCGTCGCCCAGACGCCCGACTGTGGCATTTCTTTTAAAGCCCTTTATGTGGCGTCGCCCAGACGCCCGACTGTGGCATTTCTTTTAAAGCCCTTTATGTGGTGTCGCTCAGACGCCCGACTGTGGCATTACTTGTTATTTATTTCATAAATTGTAATGCTACTCTATTATTGAAATTTTATAAATAACTTGCTTGCACGCATCCGAGATTTATTTATCTTTTGTGACTGACGTCATGAGCATAAAATATTTTCAGCACATCATTATTATATTATACCTGTATTCATAATGTTTGCGAGTACATTCAAAGTACTCACTGGCTTGTCCCTGGCTATTGTCTTGGCCAGATTATCTTGCACAGAGATGAGCGACGCGATGCCAGCCCCGGAACCCACTCAATGGAGATAGCAGCCTCGCGAAGATAGGAATTAACCTGGTCAGCTGTTCCCGTGGGAAATGGAGTCCCATAGACACTGATGTTTCACAACCCGCTTCCGCCATCAACCACTAGAAACCATTTGTTGTACTCACAGGCCAGAATGGTCTTGTACTACATATTTTGTATTTTGCTTGGAATTTCTGTATCAAGTTGGAGCCTCATCAGCTAACAGTAATCCTAGGGCTGATGAGCACGACGGTCTTTTCTGGAAATTTATTACCCGGAAAACCCGGTCGCGACAGACTTGGTATCAGAGCCAGGCTGACCATTGGCTAATCCTATCTTAGCCAGGTCAATAAACTAGGCAAACCAACCCACCAGACCTTAACTAAACCCCAGCCAAGCTTCTCGTGCAAGATAGCCACACAGTGACCCAACACTTTTGGCAGTCGGTGCCCAACCTATCAACCTAACTTGTCACTCATGCGCCAGTGACCAGCCCCTAAATAGTCCTTTCTCACAAGCGTGCGAAGGAAGATTCCGTCCCCTTTTTCCTATAAAAAGGGGCGCGCTAACACCAAACCAGCACACACAGCCGCTACCCCAAACCGAGCCGCAATGCCCGGACCTATAGTGCACAACGAAACCACAGCAACCAACCTTGGAGGTTTTGTGACCATCCTCGCAAACCTCACCCGTCGTGCCTATGCGTTAGAAGAGCCACCAGAATATGTTGTGTATCAAGGACCCATGAGCGGTGAAGACCGCCAATTCTGGGCCACTGTGCACATTTACGGTAGGAGTCTAGCACCCGAGCGTCCCTACCGGTTCACCGGAAGAACAACTTCCTTTGAGCCACAAGCCATCCAGCTAGCCGCTCGAGAGGCTATAGTTCATCTCTGGCACTTGTCGCCCAGAGTTAACTGTCGCTCGTTCCACTACTATCCCAGACGTGAAGGGTATGGTAGACCACCCCAAGTTGCCAATGGAGATCACGAGACGGACCCCGCATTGTTGCACCTAGTGCGCTATGTAAGTGCACTAGAGGCACTGTTCGACCAGATCACTGTTGATCTGATCGCAGCTCGTGGAGAGCTGGTTTGTCGAGCCCCGGCGAGAGAAGAAAACGAGCCCAACACCGACAACCCAGTCGTGCTGTTTGGACAACCGATCGAGACCCCGAGATCTGCCCCAGCCATCGGCCAAGGTGCTGCGATAACCCCAGAAGTGCTTCGTCGCATATTGGGAGCACACTCCAACGGGGTTGTGGCCAACAATCCCCGCGATGGTCATCATCACTACCCCGACCCTGCAGTTCCTCCGCCATCTCCGACTAATCCCGGCAGAGAGACACGTGGAGAAGCCTCGACATCCACCAGGCACGCCCGTTTAGACATAAACGAGGTAGACTAAGCCGTATGAGTAGCACCAAGTTTCAATGTATCCTCGTTTTGTAATCATGCGACCGCGTATATTAACGTAGCCTGTCTTTGTGCCTCTATTTTAATAATAGCCTTGCATATTTGGTCAGCGCATAGCTGCATATTTTTCCGGGCACAACTACCAAAACCAACCCACGACAACCACAGTAACACGTCTCTTTATGAGATATGTGTATCTCTGACACTGACCCGACCTTTGGAGCTAAGCTGGCAGATTTATTACCTTTCACCACGGTAAAACGACCCGGCTCCATTGCTATATAAAGGCCACCTTGTGACCTTACCCAGCAACCCTCACTTTGTGCACAACATTCACGCTTTTTCCTGTCATGCCGAACCCCAACATTCATCTGAGAACCCCAGATGCAACCCCAGGTAGCTTTGTCAAAATATTGTGGGATTTTACCCGCAGTACCATGGGTTCTACCCAGCCACCCCAGTACGAGCTGTTCAAATCGAGGATCACCCCATCCACCTCGGAATATTGGGCAGCAGTACACATTCCTCCTGTAGACCACAACCAAGATCCAACGGAAGTTTCCTTCGTGGGGAAATCAATGCCAACCCCACACTTGGCCATAGAAGCTGCTGCGAAAGAAGCGATTGCTCGTCTTCGATCCGCAGTACCCTATGCCCGCGAACGAGGATATTATTACTTTCCGAGCCGTGCAGCACCCGGAGAAGTTACATCTTTTCCCGGTGGACGTATTGAGAGAGACCCAGTTCTGGCCAACCTTATCCAGTACATAATTGCTCAAGAGCATTTAAACCAGCGAGTGATGGATTATCTCCAGAGCCTCGCAGATTTAAATCCTCAGATTGCCATCGGCAGACCACTGAGACCCAACACGGAGAGACGCATACATCGACTTGTCAATCCACTGCCTCCAATTGAAGAAGAATGTATCCCTTTACCAGAGACATTTTATCAGGACCCCGTCCAGTTACCGTTTTCATTTTAGACGTCGCTACTGTATTTGTTTTTTCAGCATTTATATTTATGTGTGTGACTTATGCCTGATACCCTGAGTTTGTACGACGAGTCAATTATTTGGCTTCTACTAATGTGTGTAGTTTTTGTTGTGGTTTATGCTCCTTTAAATTAACTGTTTTTACCTCGCAAAATCCTGGAGTGAGCTTTCTTTTCCCTGAGTTGCTACATCTACACTTTCTCACGACGTGGATTATTTAATTTCACTCAGCACCACGAGCAGACTCACAACCATAATCATTCGGACACATACACTGTTTGCAAAACTTTGCAACGGTGTTACATCCAGCTAATCACCCCCCCTAACAACAGTTAGCACCCGACACACTCCATCTACTCCTCATGATCACCACCACCGCGGAGAGCCAACACCCGAGCCGCAGCATCGCGATACTCGTCGAAGATTATCGCGCACAGGAGCACAGAGAGCCCCAGCAGCGTCGCCAGCCCTCCGCATATCAGGATCACAAACCAGTCCGGCATCGCCTCCGCCATTAGAGCCTCGACCGAGCTTCTGTAAGCAGTAATGGAGAAAGAAGGAGGAGGAGAAGTGAGGCCAGATGTGAGGAGGAAGAGAGAGGCACCCCGGCCTTTTTTATAGCTCGAGGTCGGTGTACGGTGGGCGAAGTCCACCAACGCCGCTCGTCACCGATCGCCTGTGTTCGGAGTCGAATCCGCGAGCAGTGCCGACAGCGTGCTGGCCCGCGAGGTGAGTGCACGCTGCACCGGCAGCTAGCACGCCGCGCACTATCACGGTACGGCCTAGATGCCCTACACACTAGGCGTCGCCGGTGGAGAAAGCGCGCGGGAGAGAGGAGGAAGAAAGGGCCAGAGGGAGAAGAAGAGGAGACTGACAGTGGACCCCGGGTCCACCTGTCGGCCAGAGAGAGCACTGTGCTCTCGGGTACAACCAGCATATATCTAAATTTAGGAGTTATCCTAAATTTATATCCAGCGTAGAAATCACCCGTTTTTGTCCCGAACCGTAGACTTTTCCGCGCAGCCCCAATTTTTCACACTGTGGTTTTTCACCACTTATTGCCCTCTCACTGTAGCTACATCTTTATTGCGTAAATTATTTTCTTAACACCGCTTTTAGCAAATCTCGAGGGCGAAATTTTCTTTTAAGGGGGTTAGTATTGTGACACCCCAAAATTTTGGCCTTGTTTTAATGGAATAAAATTTTGCCAGGATTTAAAACTTTGAATTTTTGAGCTCCATTTTGATTTTGTTTAAATCATTTCCTTCCCTGTTATGATGAGTTTTTCCCAAAAAGAAAACTTTTCAAAAATGTTGTTGGACTTGTTTAACCTCTCAAGAAAAACTTTCCTTTTATCAGTGTAACTAATTAAATAATTAGGTTGCTTGATCTTTATTTTCTTGAAAAAGGGTTTTCTAGGTTAAATGGCCATATATGAACTACAACCATTTGATAAATTCACTTAAAATTCCCACAAAAATTTGGAGATGTCATGTGATGTTTTTAAATCACTTTTATGCAAAAATATATTCCATTCATGAAATATTTTGAGCCCTACACTCAATTTTTCTTCTCTGGTCCAGAGTGCATTTTACACTGCAACCTTTTTAAATATTTCTTTAAAACTTCTACCAAAATTAAGGGAGGTCAGTAGGAGCCTATTGTTCCACTTTGTGCAAAAACCTAGTGCTGTTCTTCAAAAATTTTGAGTGAATCAACCTCTTTTCCATTCTGGTCCAATTTGAGGATTTGTACAGCAACCACCATTTTAGTTGCTCCTATATCCATGATTATTCCTCCTACTTGTAGTCCCCCATGTTAAACCCTTAAGTCCAGGAGCATGCACCTTTTGGATCATTTTTGGTGCATGAAATAATGTCATTTATTTCCTGTCCAGAATTGAAATTCTGCTAAAGTTACACTAACAAGTTTCTGCTTTTGGCCAAATAACCTCACCACTCTCTCTTTCATCCACAGAGACACTGATCTGGAGATTTTGGCCACTCCAAGAAATGCCTAAGTGCCCTTGGCATTTTGTCAAACACCTTTCGGGCATGATCAGTTTTGACGTGAGTCCTTGTTTGCACTATGGACTTAATCCCCTGGCCAGACCAGCATGTCCAATGGTTTTGCCTTAAACTATAACCCCACCCTGCTAACTTTCTTGTGGTTTGGAGCCCCCTAACATGCCATAGCATTTCGTCGAGCACGTCCCGTGCGTGCACTGGGCGCGCCCAGAGCGCGCGTATTGCAGCCACGCGGCCGAGCCGACACGCTGGCCCCCACGGCTTTGGCCCGCTCTACAGAACCTCGCCATGCGCTCCCCTTCTCTCAGCTACGCGCCAAGCCGCCCCTCGCCGCGCCCGGCAGGCCAAACGCTAGCCGCCGCTGCCGCCCGACAGCCCTGCGCCGTGCAGCGCCGCCCAAGCCACCCCGGCTCGCCACCTGCCCCTGTGAGCAGTGCGTGCTCATCCGCAGCTTCGTCCCCTAGCGCTCGTCGCCGCCACGTCGCCCTAGCCACAGAGAGGCGGTTCGCCGGAGAGCTTATCCACGGCCGCCGCGGAACCGACCTCGTCGCGCTATAAATGGACACCCCGAGCCCCTCTGAGCACGCACGCGACCTCAGACCACCCCTATGGCACTCCCCTAGCTCGCATTCGACCCGGGGAGGCCTCCTTCCTCATCTTCGGCAACTCCTGCCGCCGCCACCGCCCCGGCCAATCCGGCACCTCCAGTATCTCCCCCTCTCCGTTCTCTTCACCAAGAACCCCCTCTTCCTCCCATGAACCATTCACCCTACTCAATTTTGTTCAGGAGCCAGCGCCGCCACAAAGTCAGTTCGCCACCGAAGCCTTCCTCCGCCGCGGAGCTCGCCGCCGGCAGCTCACCCTGTCCCCGCCGACCCGCACGGGCAAAGGAGGGAGACGACGCGCGGCGACTGGTCAAACCTGACCAATGGGCCAGGCAGGCCCACTATCAGTGACACCCCGCGCCGCCCGCGTGGTTAAGTGGAGGCGTAAAGCCCCAAGTACGCCTCCTCTGCACCGAAAGCGTATTTCTATCTGAACCGTTTTCTTTTCTATTTTATTTTAAATAACAGATTTGACCAAATCTTTGACTGGCTATAACTTTTTAAATATAACTCCAAATGAGTTGATTCTTTTTCCTACCTTCCTCAAATTTGGTCTAGTTTATTTTAAGATTTATTTGAAAAATTTTCAGACAACTTTTTGGTTCTGTTTTTGAAATATGTGTTAATTCAAATATATTTTTAAATAGGATTTTGGGGAGAGAGAAGAAGCTTTCAAAAGTTTTGGAGAGCACCTCACCCCTCCACAACATTGAAGGCAAGCATTCTGAACCCCGGCATAATATTTTTGGTGTGATCGTTGATACATTTATAACACCACCGCATTTCGAAGGACTTGTTATTTCATGTGATATGATCATATGCATGGGTGCATGTTGTTGATTTCCATGCTGTTGGAAATGGACTCACTTGTGATGATAATCACCCTCATGTGCCTTGCATGCATACCGGCAGGAACCCGGGAAAACCTCGGCCTTGGGTAGGCATGAGTTTGTCGCCGGTCTCCGTCGGGACGGTTATGTCTGGTATGGCATGGTAAGGTGATATGAGCGGTGACTTTGTTGGATGAAATATATGCGTCATGCTAATTATGCAGGGAATACTTGAACCTCCTGAGTCGACCGTAGATCGAGTCTTGTTCCAGTAACCCCCATACTTGTTTCGTACTACCACTCGTCTCTACAGCAAGTAGAGTACGGTTCAGTAAGTTGTCAACCTCTTTCCAGCACACACCGTACAGAGAGGCCATGGTGGAAGATACCGGTTGTAGCTGGTAGGCAGGCCACCTGGTCCGGGGGCATGGGTGTTTCCGGTTGGGACCGAGAGGGGAGGCCACCCCTTAGAGCGCGCGATATAAATTTGATCCCATGCTACGCGAGGTTGTAGCCTCCCCACTTAGAGTTTGCTTAACAGGTGTCGTGGGTGATTCCAGACACGTGTGAGATAAGCTGGTGTGTGCAAGTTAGGTGTGTTTTCAACAAAAAGACCATAGACGGAATTAGTCCCGATGGACTAAAGAGATCCGTTACTCGTGGGTAAAGAGTACACCCTCTGCAGAGAATAAACCTATTCGAATAGCCGTGTCCATGGTTAAGGATTACAGTCTGGGATGGGTCAGGTGTCGGTCTTAGTGTCGGTCTTCGGAGGTGAAACTGTTAACCCGAAAAATGGAATTACTACTCGTGACTTGTGATATCTATGATTATTACTATTGTTGACTAACCCGTGATATTATTACCGAATATCTCTAGGATGGTTCTACCTCCGGGATATTCACTATGATCATTTCTTTTAAAGCCCTTTATGTGGTGTCGCTCAGACGCCCGACTGTGGCATTTCTTTTAAAGCCCTTTATGTGGTGTCGCCCAGACGCCCGACTGTGGCATTTCTTTTAAAGCCCTTTATGTGGCGTCGCCCAGACGCCCGACTGTGGCATTTCTTTTAAAGCCCTTTATGTGGCGTCGCCCAGACGCCCGACTGTGGCATTTCTTTTAAAGCCCTTTATGTGGCGTCGCCCAGATGCCCGACTGTGGCATTTCTTTTAAAGCCCTTTATATGGT